>NW_025999924.1:10742571-10833013 GCF_001458135.2 Marmota marmota marmota | reverse complement strand
AAAAAAAAAAAAAAAAAAAAAAAAAAAAAGATTTGAGTTATGGTTGCTCATAGTATAGAATCACTGAGAAAGTCTGGATAGGTATAAATTACTCCATGATGGTTTGAGGTCTATCTCTTAATTTATTAGCCCTATAGATCAGTCAGAAAATTCCAACTGGATCATTGGGGAGATTTTCAAGATTCAGAATATTTACAAATATGGGAAAATTTACAGGAAAATGAATAAGAAATGGTGACACTCAAGAGGTAGCAATATTAAGAAGCTTAACTTATTTCCTGGCCTGAAGGGAGAAGTGCAAGCACTTATCATGGCCTGGTAAGAGCTATGACTCTGGTTATAATGTAAGAGGCCAGCTTTTCAGGAGTTGTGACTCTTGGAAAAAGAATATGGTCACTGCACTACTGGAGACAAGCAAGTATAGTGCTAGAGGAATAACTTCCTGAACACTCTCTCTCTTTCTACTCTCCATCTTTAGGCATGAAGACCCCTCCTGATGAAAGTTATATAATTCAATCTTTGGGACACTCCAGGGATCTGGAATGACAAACGGAAAATCTAGCTTACCTCCTAAAAATCATGCCTAATGGCAGCCTATTCCTCCAATTATTATCACATCAGATTAATCACTTTAAATGAAAAAAAGTCACAAATAGAAATCTATTGAAATCATTCAGAACCTTTTCTGATATATGGACATGATCCTACATACCTTTATACATTTTTTTTGTAAAGTTCTTCAGAATGGACTTAAAATGCACTCTCCAAAATTAAAATATAGAATTTCACTGAATATAATTGCAAAAATATGCTTCCAAGTTCTTTTCAGTAAATTCTTTAATCAAATACGATTGTTAGATTTCACAAGCCACAATTTTAACATATTGTTAAATTCTACCATATATAATTAATAAAACAGAAAAAAATTCCATCTTATAGCATTGATCAATCTACTTGATATGGATTCTGTGGGTTTTTTAAAAATATATATTATCTGTCCTTGAGTTCAGTGCAATGAGTTTTAGGCTTTTCATGAAGTTTGGAAAATTTATCATTCATTATATATTTATTAATGGTCCACTACATATCAAGAATTTTGCGGTTGAGATGAATAATATTAGAGTACAGAGAATGGGGGTTTGATGCATCATCAAATATTATGAAGTTTTTAGATGTTAAAACTTCCTTCTCTTGGTCAAGACACTGCTTTCCAGTATTGGCTCAGCTCTGCAGTATTTCAGAAGTTAAGAATTCAGCTCATAAAGCTCTCTGTAGCAGAATAGACTAATTATCCTCATTACAAAATACAGACAGGCACCAGATCAGGAAAAGCATTCTAAGTTTTGAAAGGAGCTTGAAATTGGACTACATCCAAATGACAATGGGAAACTACTGACAAGCATGGAAGTGACATGATCATATTTAAGTTTTAGAAATCTCCAAGGTCACAGCTAGAAAGTAGATGGGAAGCAGCCAAGAGCACACATAGTGACACGAGTTACAGACAGTTAAATGGATGAGAGTGCAAAGTGGCATTGGCCTAGGTTACAGTGCGGGATGACAGCGATAGAGAGAAATAGACTAATTTCAGAGGTATTTAGAAAGTAGAATACATGGAATTAATCATCCATTTTATGTGAAGAATGAAGAAGAGGAATCAAGGATGGCACCCATGTCTGGGGCTTGTCCAACTGGGTGCAAGAGAGTACAATTTACCAGAGTAAAGAATCCTAGAAGTGGGGTTTATTTGGTGTCAAACTTTGGATTCAGAGTAAAGAAAATATAAAATATGATTTCTAAGAATGATTTAGTATCATGGAAATTAACTTTCCCTCCAAAGATTTAAAAGAACTTGCCTATAAACCCATCTACATATGATAATTTATGGTGAGAAGAGTTCTTCAGTTTATCCATTTCAATGTGTTTTTAGCCTACTCAAATTACCCTTTAAAAAATCTTTGATAATTCAAATTTTCCTTATCTAGAATTTTTTTAAAATATTAGAATGATTTTGCTCATAGTATTTGAGTATAGCTCTGTCCCATTTCCTGCACATAAACATAGTTAGTTATCAGATTTGTCACACTTAAAAATTAGGGAGGATGTATCAGCCCATTGTTAATCTCATCTCAGATTCACCAAATTATGTATCCTTTAAAGTTTGTTCTTTCTAGATATACATGACAGTAGAATATATTTCATCATATTTATACAAACATTGAGTATATCTTATTCTAATTGGGATCACAGACTTGTGGTCATACATGATGTGGAGATTCATTGTGGTATATTCATATATGTACATAGGAAGGTTGAGTCAGATGTATTCCACTGTCTTTCCTATTCCTAACCTCCTTCCTTCCCTTCATTCTCCACTGAAATTCTATTCTTCCCTTCCCCACCTTGTTGTGCGTTAGGTTCCATATATTACAGAGAACATTCGACCTTTAGTTTGGGGGTCATTACTTTATTTCACTTAGCATGATGGTCTCTAGGTCCATCTATTTACTGGCAAATTGTCATAAAATCATTATTTTTATGTCTGAGTAATATTCCATTGTGTTTGCATACCACATTTTCTTTATCCATTCATCTGTTTAAGGGAACCTAGGTTGGTTCATAGCTTAGCTATGAGAATTGAGCTGCTATAAACATTGATGTGGCTGCTTTACATTTTTTAATGTGTTTTAGTGAATTCTTGTTTTTCTACAGTTCTTTTACCAATTCCATTTTAAAATGCTTTCATTAATGCATAATAGTCATACAAAACAGTGGGGTTTATTTTGACATAATCATACATACATTGAAGATAATCTGCTCCATTCAGTCCCTAGTACTTCCCCTAGTACTTCTCTGCTCTTCGTCCCTTCTCTCTCCCCCCTTCCCTTTCTTCTATTCACTGCTTTTCTGTTTTTTTAAAATTGGTGCTTTATATAGATACATAGAGCTGGTTCTTGGTTTTATTTCTGGAGCTTAAGGGGTTTTTTTTAGAAGCTCAGCACCAGGGACAATATACAGGATTGTTATCCCTATGTTCTCTTCCATCAGTTGCAAAGTTTTTGGTCTTTGATTGACTTTGAATTGACTTTTGTGTAGTGTGAAAGACAGGGCTCTAGTTTCATATTTTTACATATGGATATCCAGTTTCCCCAGCACTGTTTATAATGCTGTCTTTTTCTCCAAAATGTTTCTGGCACCTTTGTCAAGTGTCACATGACTGTCTGTGTGGATTTGCCTCTGTGTCTTCTATTCCATTCCAGTGGTCTTTATGTCAAGACCATGTGGTTTTTATCACTATAGCTCTATAATTTGAGATAGGTATTGTGATGCTTCCAGTGTTGTTGTTCTTTATCAGTACTGTTTTGTCTATTCTTGGTCCTTATTCCAAATGAATTTTAGGACTAAATTTTTTCTAGTTCTGTGAAGATGTTATTGTAGTTTGATTGGAAATGCATTGATTCTGAATAATGCTTTTGATAATATGGCCATTTTTACAATAATAATTCTGCCTATACAAGAACATAGGAGGTCTTTCCATTTCCTAAGTTCTTCTTCAATTTCTTCAGTGTGCTATAGTTTTCATTGTAGAGGTCTTTTACCTTGGATAGACTTATTCCTGAGTATTTTATTATTTTTTGGTTATTGTTAATGAGATGGTTTTCCTGATATCTTTCTCAGCAGATTCGTTATCCTACATTTTTTAAAAAAATCTTTTACAATTTATTCTTTGTCATTTTTCCAGATTTGGTAATTAATGCACTTAGTTATGTACTCTCCTCTGAATGTATGTTTCACCACAATTTGTTGGTTTTGAGAGCAAAATATGAAAAATAAAAAGAAAACTGGAGAAAAGATCTTAAAATGCATAATTCCCATAATTTACTAATATTACTATACTAGTATATTGTTTGGATCATCACAGATATTAATGAATATTTTTAATAAATGAAAGGATACCATTGTTAGGCAGTCATAGTTAACAAAATTGTTACTTTGATAAAAAAAAGTCAAGTAGATTTTGGAATGTAAAATGTTGATGATTTTTGTGTTTATTTTTTAATTGTGTAAATCTTTGTCTCATGAAAATTTTTTTGCTTTGAATTCTTTTTCTTACTTTTTTGTCTGCAGTCATCCATGATATTTTTAAAATGTTTTTACTTATACATTCCTGCTTATTTCTGTATTTTCAATTTTCTAGGCCATTAATTTTAGGTGTATATTTTCTAGAATTTAATAGCTATTTTATATTTCTTAATATAATCTTATATTGGTAATTTTACAAGAGAGTTTATCCCATTAATATTTATTATAATGACTGATGTTTGGTCAATTTTTTTGTTGGTTTTCTGCTATGTATGTATATTTCATGTATTCTAGTTTATTTTTTCTTATTTTTCTCTTAACAGTTATACAATCCATTTTTTTTTAAATTCCTTTTTTTCTTTACTTGTTAGTTGTATGCATTATTTCTTTCCTATTAATGATTATCTTGAATCTGTGTTCTGTTTTTGGTCAGTGTTAAGCAGGAATGAGAATCTAGCCATTACCACAATTCCCTGCTTCCACTCCTCAACAGGTGGCCTGCATTTTTTTCTTCCCATTCTGTCATCTTAAGTTCTACCTCTGATTGTTTTTTGTTAGATTGTGCAAAGAAATTTATTTAGGAAAAGCAAGAGCACTATTTTAAAAAAAAATATTTATTTATTTATTTTTTAGTTGTAGTTGGACACAATACCTTTATTTTATTTATTTATTTTTATGTGGTGCTGAGGATCAAACCCGGGGCCTCCCATGTGCTCAGCAAGCTCTCTACTGCTGAACCACAGCCCCATCCCTGAGAGCAATATTTTAAAGTCTTTGTTATTCTGAAACATTTTAAAGAAGTGTTATTAAATGACATACTCTATTCATTAAACTGTCCAGTTTTGGTACATATACATATCACTTATGTGTTTTAGTCACATTAAAGTGACAATAAGTATAAGAGACTTTTTTTGTGAATTCAAGTTTATAAGCTTCAGTTTAAATATATATTCTTACAGTATAAAGATATGCTATACTAACATTAGATATGAATATACTTCTTAATAACATTTAGACATATGAAATTGAATATGAATAATAGTACCAACCAGTGTTACAGGCCAGTGTTTTTAAATACACTATGATTAATGCATTTATTAATTTTTAAAGTCAAAGTTCAACTAAGCATTGAGTTTTCTTGCAACAGAACCAAATATTTCAGTTGAGTTCCAGTTTATTTTTTTTAATCCCAAGGAAAATCTTTAACAAGGGGATAATAACCTTATATGGCATTGCAACTGTTTCAAATAGAGAGGGATCAAATTATATAAACTCTAAACGAAGCAACTAAGAGATGTGTTTGCATCTTGGGAAGACAGTAGGAGAGAGAACAAGATATTTCTGTCCATGTTACACTGATAAGATACTTGCATTAATTGCAGTTGCATGTGCCTCTGAGGAAGGGAGTATTTTTACCAGCCAAAAAATGTCAATGTTACTTAAGGAAGTCGAATGTTAATGGCCCTTATACCCACCTCATATAGCACTCTTTTTCCTGACATTAAGAGGCCTTTATTAAATTCAGTCACATCACTCACCATGATTAAAGGTGAAAATTTCAGTTGATGGATATGTATCTTTTCAGTGTAAATAAGACACATATCTTTAAATCATCCAGTGCATTATCAAATTCCAAGAACAAGCCCAAGTACTATGCATGCCATATAACACCCTTCTTGGTCTTGCTCTATGTTCTTTCCTTTTCAAATTATAGTCAACTTACACTAAAATCTGCACCTCTAAATCACCTGTCTTCCTCCCTTTCTTCCTCTCTTGTGCCTTAACAATCAGTTCCTTCTCCTTGGACTACTTTGCCTACCTCTACCCTTTTCATCTGGACAAACCTTTGTCGTATAAGAATTAAGTATCAAAACTACTTTCTCCTCAGAGCTTGTTCATACCATATCATTACCAATGGGAATTAGAAGGTCCTCATACCCAACAATGGGGTACATTTTTCTATATTATAGCATTTATGACAGCAGCTTATAGTGGTCTGTTTATTTCTCTGTCCCCCCGCCCACAGACCCTGTTTCTTTCTTTTTTTTTTTTTAATTTTTTATTGTTGGTTGTTCAAAACATTACAAATTTCTTGATATATCATATTTCACACTTTGATTCTACCTCTGATTGTTTTTTGTTAGATTGTGCAAATAAATTTATTTAGGAAAAGCAAGAGCAATATTTTTAAAAAATATTTATTTTTTTTAGTTGTAGTTGGACACAATACCTTTATTTTATTTATTTTTATGTGGTGCTTGATAATTGGGATAGTGTCTCATTTACCTTTCTTATTTAGTGCCTAATATGTTTAGCCACTATAATCCTTTACTGCATGCTCCCCAAACTCTTAATTGATAGTACTCAATGCAATGTTGATGTGAGGATTTTGAGACAGGGTCTCTCTTAAGTTGACCAGGCTGGCCTTGACCTTGAAATCCTCCTAGGTCAGCTTCTGGCATTGATGGAATTACAGGTGAGAATTCCATGCAAAGCTTCATTGTGGTTTTGGGATGTGTTTCCTTGAATCAAGTGACACTGAGTAATTTTTTTCAGATACCTGTTGGTCTTTGAAGACAGTGCATTTTTAAATCAATTGGGTTTTTATTGTTGATGTTGTTGCTAATTAGTTGTAGAATTCTTTACACAGTTTTGAGATAAAAGCATGATCAGATATATGGTTGGAAATATTTTCTCTCATTCTGAAGGATGATTTTTTTCACTGTTGATTCTTTTCTTTACTATGCAGAAGCATTTTCGTTTTATGTAGTTCTTTTCTACTTATTTTATTTTGCTTTTCTTGTTTCTAGTTTTAGTATCACAACCAAGAAATCATTGCCAAGTCCGAGGTAATGAATATTTTCCAATGTATTTTCTTTTAGGAGTTTTATAGTTTCAAGTGTAACATTTAAATCTTTAATCAATTTTGTGTTGATTTTTTTGCATGATGTAAGATAAAAACGTTCAATGTTATTCTTTTGCTTGTGAATCTAAGATCATTGTTGAAGAGATTCTTCTTTTGCTATTGTACATTCTTGGCACCCTTTTTGAAAATTGGTTGACTGTAGATGCATGAATTTATTTTGGGGTTTTCTGTTCTGTATCATTGGACTATATGCCCATTTTTATGCATGTGCAATACTATTTTAAATACTAGAACGTTGTGATATGTTTCGAAATTAGAAGTTTGATGCTTCCAACTTTGTTCTTTTTGTTCAAAATTGTTTTAATTTCTCAGGGGCTTTGAATTTAAGGATTATTTACGTATCTGTTTATTACATTGAAATGAGGATCACTTTAGATAGTATGGACATTTTAACAATAAGTCTTCTGGTCTGTGAACACAGCATGTTTTCATTTGTGTCTTCTTTGGTATCTTTCATCAGTGATTTGTAGTTTTCAATGCATGAGTCTTTAACTTCCATGGTTAAGTTTGTTCCAATTTAATAAAATTGTTTATTTAATAAGCTTTTGTGGCTGGCTCTTTGGTAATTTATAAGAATGCAACTGATTTTTGTGTAATTGTGGATATGGCAATCTTATTGAATTTGTTTATTAGTTTTAATGTTTCTTGGAGTGTAATAAGGCTTTTGCATATAAAATAATGTCACCTGCAAACATAGGTAATTTTACTTCTTTCTAATTTGTATATTGTAAGACATGGATTGAATTTTAACCTAAATGAGGGGGTTAGGTGACTATAATTTCCCCCCAAATATTACTCAACCAAAAAAACTTGTATGGTTTATCGATACCCTGTAATTTCCTCACAATTACAATGGTAAATGATCATAATTACAGAATTTAAAAATTCTTCTTTTTTGTTGTTTGTTTTCCCAAATGACCGTTCCTTTTTCATTTATTTAATAAACATTCTAAAAATATTAAACACAGTAATAAAGATATGAGTGTAAAATCCCTGAGAGAGGTGGGGATTTTGTTGGTTTTCTTCATAGATGTGCTCCTGTAACTGCTCCTGAGAAAACTTATATACATAGAACAAAATTTTTTGAATAAATGGATGAAGTGTATATGAAATGTCAGTGTCCCATAGTTAAGGAACTCTGATATGAAGATGAAATAAGAAATATCCTGAAACTCAAGAAGCTCACGATCCTTTCTTCCCCAAACTGTCTCCCAAAACTAAGCTCCATAATCCTAGAAAAACTATGGTCACATCAAATGACAGAACAAGAAGGAAGTGGGATTCTGAAATACAATAGGGACAGAAAGACTCCCTGCCTACTTTAACATTCAATGCTGCCATCCTGCTTTCAGTAAAACATTGCAATAAAATGCAGTTATTTAATTTTGGAAGTTTTACTTTAATTAGTAACATAAAATTCCACCCCTAATTTTGAAATTACAAAATGTTTTATATGTTATATATCAGTTAGATTTATTGAGGCACTTCCAAGAATCCATTTATTGTTCACTTTGTTTTCTATGTAAATTTAATTCTTACATATTCTTTCAGCGTTTGCTGGTGCAATTGATGATCTGTCAAGATGCTTGTTTTCTCATTAATTAAAAATTCTGTGTTATATGAAACTTTAGTCTTTAGGTAAGTAGTATACTTTAAGATCAATGTATGTAAATGACATACATTTTTTTAAAAAAAATATATTTATTTTTAGTTATAAGAGGACACAATACCTTTATGTGGTGCTGAGGATCTAGCCCAATGCCCATGCATGCTAGGTGAGCACTCTACCTCTGAACTACAACTCCAGCCCCTAGATGACATACAATTTTGAGGTATTCATGATTTGTTTAGCAGGAAGGCTATTAACACTTTTTGGCTACATAGTATATTATTATATAATGTACCCCAGTGCTTTAATTGCCTACAAGAGCAAATGAATCTTATATAACTTATTTTTTTAAATATTTATTTTTTTTTGTTTTAGGTGGACACAATATCTTTATTTTGTTTTTATGTGGTGCTGAGGATCAAACCCAGTGCCTCGCACATGCCAGGCCAGCGTGCTACCACTTGAGCCACATCCCCAGCCCCATATAATTTATTTTGATATAAGAGATTTAAGGTGTTATCTAGAGATAGACTATTCTTCTCAAGTTTTACATTTTATGTACATCTTGATGTAAAGCTTTTTTTAAATTTCTTAGTTATAAATGGACCCTTATTTTATTTATTTATATGCAATGCTGAGAATTAAACCCAGTTCCTCTCACATGCTAGGCAAGTGTTCTGCCACTGAGCTACAACCCCAGCCCAATGTGCAACTTCTCACATGGTAAAATTCACTATAGAGTTTTTTCTTTTATAAATTTAAAACTCTTCAAAACCATGTTCTCAGTAAACTATATCCCTGAGGTGTTAAATTAATAAAAATAACATTCCCACAAACTGCTTGGGTTACTGAATTATGAAAATTGTAAACTTCCTCACGCAGACTGAAGTAATAGTCTTCCTATTGGTTCTTAAGAACTTCAAAATGTTAAAAAATTAAGCAATAAAACTGCCATTTGATATGTGTCGAAAATTAAAGAAAGGTAAAGCTGTACTATTTCATTCACCAATTAAATTTTAAAGCTATGTTTTACAGTCCAAATCAGAGCAGGAAAAATAAGTTAGTTTTTTTGTTTAAAATAAAAACAAACCTGGATGTCTCCATACATTTGAAGACTGATTTAAAATCAAAGGTTCATTTCATTTCTGTGTATAGGTCATCAAGATGTTTATGTTAGTGTCTACGTTGGCAGTGTTTGGACAAATACACTGTGGTTCTGGATTTCTGGAATAAAATCAAGTATAGCATTCCAAAATCCCTTTTATCCCCCAACATGTAGAACTCTCATCTTGAGTTAGGGAGTTAGTGTTTAGTCAAGCTCTTTACCCACGCTGTCTGTAGCCTTTGTCCAGCTTCTTGTAATGTAAGCTAATACTAAATATTTACTTTGTGCTAGGCTTAAAATGCTTTGCAGAATAGGATTGCTGACACAGTCTGCTTACAATCCCCTTTCTGTGTGTGACACTATGTCTGAAATGACTCTAGATAAGCTTCAGTCCTGACCATCCTGATGATCTACATTTTCTAGCCTTTGGCTCACAAGCTATGGACTTCTCCATTTTTCTTTTATAGAGTTCAGGAATCAAGGGACACTAAAATAACACTAACCATCAACTATTCAGAATGTTTATATTTGGTACTTGGGATTGAATACAGGGAGTTTTACCACTGAGCCACATCCCCAGCCTTTCTCATTTTGAGAAAGGGTTCTTGATAAGCTGCTTAGTGCCTTGCTATGTTGCTGAGGCTGGCCTAGAACTCATGATTCTCCTGCTTCAGCCTCCCAAGTATCTGAACTTACAGGTGTATGCCACTGTGTCCAGTTACCATTTAGAATTTTTAAAAAATAAGAGTGGAGGGCTGGGACTGTAGCTCAGTGGAAAAGTGCTTGCCTAGCATGCATGAGGCACAGGGTTTAATCCTTAGCACCACATAAAAATTAACAAATAAAGACATTCTGTCCATCTACAACTACAAATAAAAAAATTTTTAAAAAGTGAACCTTATCATTTGAAATTCAAATTTAAAAAAAAAAGTGATTTGATCCCTGGAGATGTTCACAAACTTTAAATATTGTTAATATGTTGTTATCCAGACTTATGTTTCCCATCTTGTTCAATTTTTTTTTTTTTTTTTTGCTTTGCTTTAGCATTACTTCTGATGTACTAAACATGGCTGACCTGAGTTATATAGGACATAACTTTATGTCTATATCTAATGACTACTTTCAAAGTCTTCATTATGTGAAGTCTTTTCTCCCTTTGTTGCTATAAATAAAATATATTTATGAACCAAAATGTTAGTATCAGCAGGCATAAATCTCACCCAAACTTTACACTTCTCCATACTTCTGATTATGGGACCTACCAGAACTATCATACATTTAGATTTCCTCCAGATGTCATGGACTCACTAACCATAGGAGAAGATCACAGTGAGATTCCAAAAGAAAATATCTGCATCTCTCTGAGATGGTCTCTAACTTGGGTCATCCACGGAATGCCAGCAGAAATCTCCATTCTACAATAATCAAGTAGTTTCCCTAATACCCTTATCTGCAACATTTATCCATTCCAAAATGGACATATATAACAAATTAAAATTGAAAAAATGAAAAAAGTAGTCACAGCTTACAACGTGAAGAATGCAAGTTATACTCAATATATGCATAATATGTCAAAATACATTCTACTGTCATGTATAACTAATAAGAGTAAATAAAAATAGTCACAGATCTTGATAATAAAATTTTTCCTTCCAGAAACTGCAGTCCAAAAAAAGGAAGCCATCTGTTAATAGGGATCATGCTAAAGGCAGCATGTGGGGGAAATTTCTGTGCTCTTGAAGAATTGCTTTATTTGGTACCTGAAAGTCACAGAAAGTTAAAATAATTTGATGAGTACACACTCCAAACTCTTTTCAGCATTGCTTATGCATGTGATAATATATTCTCCTGTCCACTTGGTTTTTAGGGCTTCATGTAGAATTCTGGCTATCCAAAGTCCCCAATATGAACCCAGTTTTGACTTCCCCAAAGTTAATTTTCACTAATGTGTGACACTCCTTTCAGAAGGAAGTTTGAAATCTTCAAAGAAGAATTTGCTTTTTAGTTTCTCAAATATGCATATGAAGATATATTCTAGAAAAATAGCTGTAAAACAGAATAGATGGAAGGATAGAGATGCATAAGTAAAAATCTCCTTGATTCCTCTGTATATTCATTTTATTTCCTCAAACTAAAAAGACATAGATCACAGGGACATACATGCACAGTTCATTTGTGAAAATGTGCCTATATTTTTTCTGAACAATTCATTATCATATAAATTAAAGCTGAAGGAGGAGTAGGTCTGCTGGTGCACAATATAAGTCATCATTTTATGAATATTTGGTCTTTTAAGGCATGTTTTGCAATATGTTTTAAATTAAAAAATATGATTTAAAATTTTTTCGCAGTGTCCATGTAATGAGAAACACTAGTAGTACAGATTACTCATCCAACTGGCTTTCATCCCTGTGCACTTCTGCATTGAAATTATCACTAGATCCACAAAGAAGAGTATCCTTAGATGTTTTAATAATCTCTACAATGTCATTGTCATTTATTTTGGGCAAAAGGATAGAGGGTCCAGGAATGTTGCTGAATTTCTTAAAGAGCATAGTGCTGCTGACACAGTAATACGTGACATGTTAATTTTTCCAACAGAGTATGACTTTCCAATTGTCTCTTTCTATCATCTTCTAAGATTCTCTCATTTATGTTAATAGTGGGTGCTATTGTTGATAAGCTACTTGTAACAAATGAGTTAAGCAAAAAGGCATGAGTTCTGCAGATGGTGGAATAATTCAGTGGGATAATCTGCATAAGCAGATTCATATTCTCATAGAAAACATTTTAATTTAATGTTTGGCTTTGATCACTAGCTTACTGAACATCCCTAATTTTTTTTCATCTAGTTCCCACCTTCTTTTTAATTAAAAATTGTACTGTGATTAGGGATTAATCTTTTCCCAGGCAGCAACATGATTACATTATGCTGTTATGTAGTACAGATTTTCCATTGTTGTGATTTCATTCAGATATATAGCCCTGTGTCACCAGCTTCACACCTGCTCAGTGTGAAGGAAAAGCAAACAATTTAATGTTAGCTTGTATTTTATTCACCTGAACAGAAATCACATCCACATTTTTACAGACCACACATCTTTGGCTGATTTATTTCCGTAGCTGAAAAACACATGCTGCTCAGATTTTGGTTTCTTGTAGATTTGCTCATTCATTCACTCAACAATTAATATTTTCTTTGATTGACAATCTTCATATAACAAGTCAAAGCTCCTCTAACTTTTAGAAATAACTACCAGTGGACTTCTCTCTTGGGCTATTTTCACAGTAGGTTGATAGCAGAGTATCTAGGATAACCCCCACAACTCGGAGACCCCTGAAAGAGAAGCTAAGCCAAATAAGGGTGGTGTGAGTTTATTCTTAGGTCTGTGTTACAGTGCTAAACCAAGTTCAAGGTCAGTTCAAATAATAACACATTCAAATAATAACATGCTGTGAGAAAAGTATTGAACAAAGGCCTGTACTTCTAGTTTTTTTGTTTGTTTGTTTGTTTTGTTTTCATGGTCTTTCTCCATGCTATTTTCAGTTAGTCACCAAAAATAAATCATGTTGTTTGACAAAAATAACCATCTTCCTTTAGGATTGGGACATTTTCTTTTTGTTCATTTGTTGTTTCTGTCTATTTATCTATCTATTGATTTGTCAGTATCTGTTTTAGCTCCTGGAGTTGAATTAATGATTTAAAAACACAAAATTATTTCATGTTGATATGTTGTAAATGGGAAATAATAGGGGGATATGTTGAGAAGATTAAAAAAAATAAAAACAAATTTAAAAATAAACTTTTTACCCTAGCAAGAAATACAGAGACTATGTTAAGAGAAAAAAAAATCCTACTACTGTACTTGGAAACAATAAGCTTGGACCTAGACCAGACACAGAGCAGCGGTAGTACGTTAAGTGGGAAGGCCGTCGTTTGATCTCTGAAGGGTAGATCTTTTTACCTCAATAGGAAAATGTTTGAACACAAAGGTTCAAACAGGTAGTTGCTTAGAGTTGAGTGGCGATTTATTTATCTTCTGCCAATTTACAGGACAAAACTGTGGTTCTCAAATTTTACGTGCATCAGAATGGTCTAAGGGGTTTATTAAACCCACATTGCTGCACCCCAACCCCAGGGATCCTGAAATCTGCCTTTCTAACAAGTCTCCAGGGGGTGCTGTTGCTGCTGGTCAAGGGACGATAATAATAACAAATTTGTTATTTTATATGTTAAGGGAGATCCTAGGGCCCTCTCAGATCCTATATAAAAAGCTCTTAAGGTAAGAATCAATTTTTTAAATGGGATTTTTAAAAATTTTATTTTAGTTGTTGATGGACCTTTATTTTTTATTTATATATGATGCAGAGAATCAAACCCAGTGCCTCACACATTTGAGGCAAGCGTTCTACCACTGAGCCACAACCCCAGCCCCTGGGATTGTTCTTTAGAACAGTAAAATTTGTACAAGAAAGAACATAGAGGAACACTGAATCTAAAGTATGGACGTCCAAGTCTCAGCTTTTTCACTTTTCTATGCTCAGTGCCTTGAAGTAATAAATTAGTATTAGAAGTTCAGTTTCTTTCCCTATAAAATGAGAGTGATACCTGTCTACGAAGCTGGTGTGAGTGTTCCATAGGATAAGGCATGTGAAGTGTCTTGTAAACAGCAAAGCACTCTACAAATGCAACTGCTTATTACTGTTGAGCTTATTATTGATTTTAGAATGATTTCCCATCTCCAATAGTGCTGACATAAAAAAGGCTCATCATAGAGGATGGGTTTTGTCTAATGGCCATGGTAAGCAGATTGATTGATAAACTAAGACAGACTCACCTTAGATGGTATCTTGCCATACACAGATTAATAAGGAGAATTCTCTTATTCACATGTAACATCAGATTACATGAAATTAATTGAATACAATTGAATAACCAGTTTTTATTAAGTATCTACTCTGGGTCAAGCTTCATGATTAACAATTTCCTGTTCATAATTTATTTCAAATAACAAACACCAAAGAAATTTCCCAACAGCCTAGGTAACTATGCTTTGAATTTGAATCAATTCCATATAAATTCTCATATATTCTACTAGTATACTTAAAGTTCTGTTTCTCACTTAATGATCTAAATGGAAAAGAAATTACAGAGCAGTACAAATTTAGTATCATATCTGTATATATTTAAAAATCCACTGTGAGGGCTGGTGGTATAGGTCAATAGTAGAGCACTTACTTTAACATGCAGGAGGTGCCAGTTTGATCCCCAGCACCCCCCCACACCCACATATATATCTAACAGTTTCTGGAAGTTAACTTTGAGGGAAACAATAGGGGGTAAATGTAGTGTTTTATTTTGTACAGTTCTGCATTGTTTGAATCTCATGGCAATAATTATTTATGCAAAATTTTGTAATTAAAGCAACTACAAAGTAAATGATAAATTTAAAAAAAAAATAGTGTATCATCAGGACACCAATCTGGTCCCTTGTTTGGAAAGCAGCATTCTCCCATATCCTAAGTAAGTCCATATTTTTTTTCTAAAATACCAACTTATGAATGAATCCTCAAGCTTTCTTGTCCCTGCTCAAATGGAAGCCCAATCCAATTCCTATAGCCAGTTATTTTTCTGTCAGCCCTAGCTCACATGGTTCCTGTGCTCTGTGTCAAAATGTGCCACTGCTGAGCACTGGGCTTCCCTTTGAGCGGTCAGTGAAAGTGATGTCTAATCAAGAATAACTTTCCCTGCAGGTTTCCTTCCTGTAATTTACTTCCCACTGATTCTGAGGGAGGTGATTCCGTAGCAAAAAAAATGCAGTCACTATTTAATCAGTTCCCTTGATTTCTTTCTGAAATCCATAAGAAGATAGCTTTGCAATAACACCCCATCTCTGGGGTGGCTTTAGAAGCTTTGGGCATTTTGACAACAAGCCTCTGAGCAGAACCCTGCAGTAGGTGCTAGCTGGGTAGAGGATACATTGAATCAAAAGGTACAGTCCACACTCTGTCTCTAAGCCTAGAACCTAAAGCCAGAAAGGGAATGAATTTTGCATATAAGATAAAAAATCAGAATTGGGCAAAATATAGCTGGAAAAAGAAAATGAACCAGTGAAGTAATAAGGGTAAAGATGGGGGAAATTAACCAACTGCCATAAAGGCTTGAGAATAAACTTAGTTTTAAATTTTTAATTGTAAGGTAAAATTGAAAAAATGCCAAAATTTTTAAAGGCATCCTGCTGACACAGTGTTATTCCCCAGAGAAAATGTATGTAGAACCCTTTCCCATAATCTCTCGCCTATCATGGAGCTGCCTCTTTTAATTATATTATTGATCATATTCCAGCAATGGTTTGTCTGAAGGTCTGTCTGCATGTTAGATCACAATCTGTTCAAAGGTGGAAATTCACTATTTTTTCTCTATTTTGCAATGATTGCTCTACTGCCCAGACTTTATAAATATATTGAGTAAATGAATGAAAATTTAAAAAAATTTCTGAAATATAAGCAGATACTAAAAATTGTTCAGGATTCTTGTAGAAAAAATTTGGATGCCACTGCATTAAGCCCTGGATTTTCAGTTTTTTTTTTTCTCTTCCACAATTCTATATATGCTAGCCTTTTCACAATTCATTCATTTCTTTTCTAATGGGGTTCCTAACATAGCCCTTCTTTTTTCTTTTTCATCTTTTCTCAAATTGATTTCAAAACAAACCTTCTTACTCTGAAATTGTGCTTCTTAATCGTCAATGTAGTAAAATTCATAGTTCCCCTTATCTTCTTCCTGCATTCCTTTTTACAAGAGAAAGAAAGGGAAAAAAATGTGGAAGGGAACTTGTCAAGGTAGCTGTTGAGAAAGGACAATGGAACTCTGAAAGAAGATTGCTGCCAACAGACTTTTTTTTCTTCTTTTTTTGAGAGAGGGAGAGAAAATCACTATGATTTTGTTTTCCTTTGTGCAGCTTCTTTTCTACATATTGATTGTTGCAGTGGCAAATAATAGATGGGAAGGGAGTAGCCATTCTAGGACAAACCCAGCAGTGTGCAGGTGATTTGGGACAAAGAGGATTTCTAGACCCACCCACCACAATGGTAGTAAAGAAACCAGGAATAGACCCAGGAAAGAACAATAGAAGACCACTCCCAGCAAGAGACCAGACTAATAATCAGATGTCAGATGAGTCCAATTAATTCAGCATAGAGTCTGTGGCAAGAAGAGAGAAGTTAATAGAGTAAGTAAATAAACTTTATAGAAAATTACAACATCACATACATCCAAGTTTACAACCTCGATATCTACCAGCAGTAATTCTTGAAGACTAAATTACTCCTCCTTTTAGAAAGTTTTCTTATTGTTTTGAAAATTATTCAATTACTTATTATGATCTGAGTCTACAATATCATTTAAAGATTTTTCTCCATTTGGAACAATATGATTGCTCAGTTGGGGTTCTGTGGTCAGTCAGAGGTTATAAAATATCTGAATAGTTGTTCTTTTCAAAATACTTCTCTCTTCTTGCATTCAGGTCTGCATCCATTAGAAGATTAGACAGAAAACATATCTTTTTGCTGTGTAAGAAGCATGAATTGTATAAATTGCCTTGACATCTATTCAATGACAAGTAGATAAACAACAACAACAAAAAGACAAAGCAGGTCAATTATAAAAAGCAGATTAAATGAGCATGTGACATAAAAAAAAATTCAAGTTATCTGTGAATTGTAAATATTCTTTTAATATTCTTCATAAAGATAAAATATTTTTCATACTTATATACTGGTGCTAGCCAAATTGAGAAGATTCTACAAGAAATAAACTCTTTTATCATTCCCACATTATGATTTAAGAAAAATAGATTTTTTTAAAAAAAAAGCATTAGATTTTTCTTGGCTAAGTAATACATAAATCATTTCTTTCTGGTCAAGTACAAATCCAACTTTATTACTTAATTTTATCTTAAATTTCTTTAATTAATATTCTTTTTAAAATATATTCTAATTAGTTATATATGACCTTAGAATGTATTTTGACATATTATACATATATGAAGTATAATTTCCCATTCTTATGTTTGTACATGATGTAGAATTACATTGGCCATGTATTCATGTATGCACATAGGAAAGTAATGTCTGATTCATTCTACTCTCTTTCCTATTCTCATTCTCTGATCTTTTCCTTCATTCTCCTTTGTGTAATACAAAATAATTATATTCTTCCCTAACCCCCTGATAGCATCTGCATATCAGAGAGAACATTTAGCCTTTGGTTTTGGGGACTGGCTTATTTCACTTAGCATGATAGTCTCCAGTTCCATCCATTTACTGGCAAATGCCATAATTTCATTTCTCTTTATAGCTGAGTAGTATTCCATTGTGTATATATACCACGTTTTCTTTATTCATTTGTCTGTTGAAGGGTACTTAGGCTGGTTCCATAATTTAGCTATTGTGAATTGAGATTCTATAAACATAGATGTGGCTGCATCACTGTAAAATATGCTTATTTTAAGTCCTTTGGTTATAAACCGAGAAGTGGGATAGCTAGGTCAAATGGTGGTTCCATTCCCAGTTTTCTGAGGAATCTTCACACTGCTTTCCATAGTGATTGCACCAATTTTCAGTCCCACCAACAATGTATGAGAGTACCTTTCTCCTCACATCCTTCCATCATTTGTTGTTACTTTTGTTCTTTATAATTGCCATTCTAACTAGAGTGAGATGGAATCTCAGTGTAGTTTTAATTTGCATTTCTCTAATGACTAGACATGTTGAACATTTTTTTTTCATATATTTATTGACCATTTGTATTTATTTGCCAGTAAATGGATGGAACTGGAGAATATCACACTAGGTGATATAAGCCAATCCCCAAAAAAACCAAAGGCTGAATGTTCTCTCTGATATGTAGATGATAACCCCAAATAAGGAAGGGTGGGGAGGGAAAGAATAGACATCCATTGAATTAGACAAAGGGGAATGAAGGAAAGGAAGGGGAGGGGAATAGGAAGGGCAGTAGAATTAATTGGACATAACCTTCCTAGCTTTGTATTTGAATACATGACCAGGTTAACTCCATATCACGTAAAACCACAAGAGTAGGATCCTAAATAGAGTAAGTTACACTCTATGTATGTATAATTTGCCAAAATGCATTCAACTGTCATGTATAACTAAAAAGAACAAATTAAAAAAAAAAAAAAAAGAAAAGAAAGCCAAGTGTTGCCGCAGTCTGGCTGGGCACAAAATAACCGAGCCGCCAGGAGGCACTTGTAGGTTCAAACAGGAACTCCTTTATTGCCCGAACTCCACCAGCACTCCACGCGCACTCCCAGGAACTCTCTCATCCTCCACCGGGCTCCTCACCAACTCAACGGGAACTCAAAAGTAGCGGGCTCCTGAGGCAGCAGGAGCCGCCCTATTCCCGAGCCACCCTATTGCCGGACAGCAGGGTCCATATACAGCCAAATCTTCTGAAATGGAAATGAGGAAAACCACCCCATTCATAATATCCTCAAAAAAAAAATAATAAAATACTTGGGAATTAACCTAACAAAAGAGGTGAAAGAGTTATACAATGAAAACTACAGAACCCTAAAGAGAGAAATAGAAGAAGATCTTAGAAGATGGAAAAATATACCCTGTTCACGGATAGGCAGAACTAACATCATCAAAATGGCGACATTACCAAAAGTTCTCTAAAGGTTTAATGCAATGCCAATCAAAATCCCAACAGCATTTCTTGTAGAAATAGATAAAGCAATTATGAAATTCATATGGAAAAATAAAAGACCCAGAATAGCAAAAGCAATTCTAAGCAGGAAGAGTGATTCAGGTGGTATAGCGATACCAGACTTCAAACTATACTACAGAGCAATAGTAACAAAAACAGCATGGTACTGGTACCAAAACAGGTGGGTGGACCAATGGTACAGAATAGAGGACACAGAGACCAATCCACAAAATTACAATTATCATATACAACTCAATAAACAGCCTGTTTCAATCCATCATCATCCAATCACAGGAATTATAACTTAATTATCATCATCTTAATGGCTCCCTGGCGTCACTTCTCAACCACTCCTTCTGGCAAAATGCCATGCACCATCCCGACTCGGCTGTGGCTCTCAACAAAGTGTAGTGAAGGGTGAGGATGGAGAAGTCACACCAGCTTAGGGACACTAGCTCATGAGACAAACAGAAGCCAAGTAGAGACGAGAGAGGCAGCATCTGCAACTGCAATGAGTATTGAAGAAAGCTGCAGCATATACACTTCTGTGAAGCCAACCATGATTCACTTCCCTCCTAGACACTAGGATAAAGCTAAGAACATCCCAGAAATCAAAAGTACAGTATTCCCATGAGGGATAAATAACTTTCCAGAGCATTGCTGTTCATAACTTTCTTGTTTGATCTGTGCACACCTGTTTTTAGTCAAGGAATAGAATGCTAGGTGTCATCTGATTGGAGTGCTTCTCTCCCTTAAGTCACTCTGCACTTTGCTTGTCCTGAAGTAGCACTGCAATATAAGAACTCATTCCAGATGAGTTGGTTAACCACCTTAATGCTCCTATTAATCGACTATTTAGACTTGACACTTTATTGTGGAACAAAGAAGTCTTTCTCAGGATTTTCAGTGTTTTTAAAATAAATACATAGAATTTGAATAATTTAAGACTTATAATGTCAGTCTGTGAAAAATTTTAAAGCAGCAGTAAAAATTCTTGGGGAAAAAAAATTCTTGGGGATAGTCTGCAAACAGTATCCTCTTAAGTGAGATTACTAATTATTGAACTTGTATGTACCAGATTATTTATTTTGAGTTGTTTTGACTCAATTTTGTAGACATGTTCTCTGCAATGATGTTCAGTTTTCTTTGAAGTCAAATCATTGAGCCTTAACTTCATATAGTTGTGATTAATCCCAAGCAATTGAGAGGACATTTGCACATACTCAATTTCCTAATACAGCAGTATCCTGTCCCCAGACTCATTTGCTTACTATGAAGGAACAGATGTAATTGGAAAGGTAATGGGAAAAGGGGTTGTAGGCAGGAAAGTTCTTTTTAAATTTCATGTTTCAAATGGAAGTTAGCACATTGATTTTTGCATTTAAACAGTGGGTTATATTTGTGATATACCATGACACTTATGCCTGGGAATAATAAGATAAAGTCAAATGGCTCCTCCAAAGTAACTCCTCATTTCAAAAGCCAGAGCACTTTCAACCTCACTGTTCAACTCCCACATGATGGGATCTTTTTGACAGAAGACATTCTAGACTGAAAATGTAAAGTATGAGCAAGTTTTTTCATTTTAGAAGCAGTTGATTCCATTACTAGAAAGACCTTATTGCTCTAACAGTCGGCACTATATGAAGCTTCAGTCTTTACTCTGTAGTTTACACTCTTTTATCCTATTTTGGGGGGAACAACCTATTTCAAATGAACTCCTACTTCCAAGGGTTTGACAATCTCCCAAATAATTAATAATGACTTTCTTGTCTTTCTCTAAACTTTCCTACCCTAGGATATCTAATGTTAATTTTGTCAAGATCTCCCCATATGACATAATATGTAGAACCACTGTGTCCCTGATAACCGGTGAGGCAGACCACTCTTGTCTAATATGATGGTTGATAGTTGACATCCATGAACTACAGAGGCAGAGAGAATATGGTTAAAATATCAGCTTCACGGTGTAAAGAAAAAAAAAAGCTACATAAGTTATTTGGAAAGAAAGTTCATTGATGTTGGTGATATCTTTTCTTTAATGTGCCACAGTGGCTACACAAAATATATAGCCTTAAAGCCATAGTAGGCAGTTATTTTGCATTGAGTTTGTGAAATACTTGGTCTTTCAAGGATTCCTGTGTAGTGCCTAGCTACTGTTGTATTGTTATCTGTCTTTGTGTGGATCATGTAGTAAGGTTTGGAAAAAAAATTTCATATGATGGTTGCTGTTATCAGGCAAAGTGTGCATGAGTACCTTCCCTTCGTGGCCTTCCCTTCTCAATTTTGCCAGAGTTTGACACAAATGACTCCATTTGAAACCTTTCACAGCTGCATTTGAGCTATACAGAATAATGGTTGACCAAGCCCTCCTTCAGTGAATTTTGTCTTGCAATTATCAGTGTCTACATCATTTCTTTTCTAGGAAGGTCCTCAGATGTCAGATACCTGCTTTGCCTACCCACACTAAGAGTAGGAAGTTCTTAAGAATTTACATGCTCCCAGAGTGAGCCTTAACAAACAACTGTTGAGTGGGGGAGGGTGAAGGCTGCTGTTCTCTGCTCAGGTTGAGCAAGCCTGAGCTTTAATGGCCACTCCAAAGCTGCCCTGTGCTAACAAACTAAAGTTACTCTCTGAGACTATGAAATTTCTTCATTACTAAGCTTCTCTGCTCCTTCATTTTCTTCTCTCCTTTTCTTACTGGTTTCTTCTGGAAGCACCTTTTTTTTTTTAAGTAAAGAATTTGTACCATAATACTCATGTCTGGTTCTGTTCTATGGAAACCTGGAAGAAATGAGAAATTATTATAACCTACAAACCTCATTTTCTATGACTTTAAGGTAGGGTTTAGATGAGAAAAATCACATAGTATTCTGTTTCAGTCAGCTTTTTTGCTGCCGTGACTAAATGACCTGACTGGCACAAGTATAGAGGAGGAAAAGTTTATTTAAGGGCTCACAGTTTCAGAGGTCTCAGTCAGTAGACAGTCAGCTCCATTCCTCTGGGCTCAAAGTGAGGCAGAACATGATGGCAGAAGGGTATGGTGAAAAGAAGCAGCTCAGATGATCATCAGGAAGCATGGAGGGAGACTTCACTCACCAGATTACAAATAGCTACCCCAAAGCCATGCCCCCAGTGCCCCACCTCTTCCAGCCACGCCCCACCTGCCTTCAGTTACCTCTCAATTAGACCCACTAGGTGATTAACTCACTGATTGGGTTAAGGCTCTTGTAACACAATAATTTCTTCTCTGAACCTTCTTGCATTGTCTCACATGTAAACTTTTGGGGGCCACCTCACATCCAAACCATAGCACCATCATTTCTGGCATGATGCAAATGTTTGTTAAAAAGTAGCTTCTCATCAGATTCTCTGGCCAAAATTGAATAGTACATTCAAGAGGCAGAAAATTGGGTTTCCTATGTGAAGCCATATTTCCACCAATGAAGCCTGAGAATATTAACTTATTTTTATTAAAAGAACACTAGTGACAAACAGCATTAAGGCTTTCTGAGGTGTTTGAGTACCTGTGTACAATCACCATATATTGCTGGAGAGTCTTTGCTGCTTTCCTTTCTGTTGGTACTGGTTGGCAGAGAGCCAGAAAGCCTAGATTACCAGAAGCATTATTTTGCTGTCTTTTCTGGGGTATCAAGAGAAGATGTTTTTTCCTAATGTATAAAGAGAAAACCAAAACCTAGAATACTTACCCCAAATATTAATTTCAAAAAGCTCTTGAAAGATTAAATGTGGTATAAACCTATATGTAAAATAAAATAGACAAAGACTTTCTGCTTTTCATTTGGTTCATCTGACTGCATACTCAGAGGTATAGCATTGTGCAGCCAATTATGAGATGAGATTGATATTCTAGGGTTGCACTCACTCAGCTGCAGAGCTTGATGTGGGTTATGCATGCAGCTGAAGGGAACTGGGCAACAGTTTTAATTAATTGGCAATTTTGAGCCTCTCATGCTAAAAGCTACCTTAATGATTAAAAAAAAGAAATCATAGGGAAGGCTATAGAATCTGAAATATGCAGCCTGAAACAACTACTAGATTGCTAACACGGAGCTTTTAAGCAGCAATCTATCTTGCACTCAGCCATTATATGCTAACCATTTTGTAGTTCTAAAAATTGCAAATAAATGAAAATCAACCTATAATCTTGAGTTTGTTGAGAGCTTTTTAAACTGGACTCTAACATTGTTTGCTCTTGAGCAAAAACTTACAAATATTCTATTGTTCTACATAATGTATGTCAGGGCCTAGGAAATGCACCCCAAATACTTTACTGAAGGAGATTGGGAGGATCTCAGAATCAAGGTCACACTAACCTTCTCCCACCTTTCTGAGTGAGAATTGGCCATGACGAAATTATCTGACCAATCTTGCCTAAAAGCAGGTCACAAGATTCTTCCATCAGAGGGATCCCATCCTATACCTTGAGGGAAGGAATTCTGTACAGAGGCACCAAGAAGGATTTAAACAGACGGACCTGGCTGGGTTTCCCAGTTTAGTCTATTCCCATTAGATCACACTCTTTTGTCCAGTCACATTTCTATATGGCTATCCATTCTTCATCAGATCCAAACATAAAGATAGGCAGTTTTCCCTGCATTCATTCCTAATAACTTTTGTGCCATGTAAGATTTTGATTGAATTAACTTGTCATGGTTTTCACATTTGAAACTGCCTTTTGTTATAACAGTGCTGGCTGGGATCCTATGATGGGTGAGGAAAGGTATCATAAGTCTCCACTCCTGTGGAGGATTGTTAGAATCATTAGGGTGTTTTATGATCCATAAAGTCCTTTTATACATTATCATTTCATTTAACCCCCAAAACAAATGCAGAGAAAAGAAAATTTGTTATTACCCTCAAGTCTGTGTTAGAGATCAAGAGATCCAGAGGCTTTAAATCCATCCAAGACTGCCAAGTGGTGATGCTAAACTACCCGCTCAGGTCTTCTAGTTCCCAAGTGGTAATATTAGCTCACTTTACAACATCAACCTATATCATAGTTGTGTTGATTTTTCCAACTTAGAAAATTTTCATCACAATCAAAACACAAGGCAGGGAAATAAAGCAGTTCTTTCACTACAGCCAGTTCGCTTCTTACTCAGTGGTAAACAAAGTCAACTTCCCTTAAAATCTGAAATTCCAATAGCTGCCTTACTTCTTCCATCAGACAATAAGGGTTGGAGTCAAGTCTGTAAAAGACCACTGTTTTTTTTTTTTTTTTTTAACCAGGGATTGAACTCAGAGGCACTCAATCCCTGAGCCACATCCCCAGCTCTATTTTTGTATTTTATTTAGAGACAGAGTCTCACTGAGTTGCTTAGTACCTTGCTGTTGCCGAGGCTGGCTTTGAACACCTGATCCTCCTCCTGCTTCAGCCTCCTGAGCTGCTGGAATTAGAGGCATGTGCCACTATAACCAGCCAGACATTCTTCTTCTTTTTTTTTTTTTTAAGAGAGAGAGAGAGAGAGAGAGAGAGAGAGAGAGAGAATTTTTTAATATTTATTTTTTAGTTTTCGGCGGACACAACATCTTTGTTTGTATGTGGTGCTGAGGATCGAACCCGGGCCGCACGCATGCCAGGCAAATGCAATACCGCTTGAGCCACATCCCCAGCCCAGAGACTCTTATTCTTGATACATAAAGTTTACCTTTTGGGTGGGAATACTTTTCCTAAAGGAATAAATTAATTTGTTTGGGAATACACTAGTTACAAGAAGATCATCATGCACACACATTGCTCAGGAAAGTCTTAAAATCTTGATGAATTTTGGGGGAAAAATAGACTTAGAAACAGATAGTAAGTACAAAACCAAATAATGCTAGTGGCAAGTTTATCAAGGCTTCCAACAACAAAGAGATTTCCTGTTAGAGAAGGGTGAGTGAAGCTGGAGTTGATTCTCTCAATCTCTTTACCAGTTTCACATTCACAGTCTCCCCTGAGTTTTCATTCCTAGCAGCCAACCCCCAGGCCTCTTTGTGAAAGGGAAGCTGGGGATGCACGTGAATTTAGAACTCTCTCTCCCAACCAGGGAAAGTTCTTAATCATTGCCTGCCTTATTCTGCTTTCTTACTATGAAAGCAAAAGTACAAAATTCCTAAACAAAAATTATTCTTTTGTAAAAAATTTCAGGGCAGGGAGGCTAGTGGCTGTAATACAAGCTACATGGACGGCTGAGGCAGGAGGGGGAGGCAAGTTTCAAGATTAGCCCAAGAAACACAGCAAGAGCCCTTGTCAAAAAAAAAAAAAACCTACAAAAAGGATAGGAGTGTAGGTCAAGGTGGCACCCACCTGTAATCAGACTCAGGGGAGCTGAGGCAAGAGAATGGTAAATTCAAGGCCATCTTGGGCAACTAAGGAAAAGTTGCCTTGAAATTAAAATATATATATATATATATATACATACATATATAAACACATATAAGGGAAGGAGATGTAGCTAATCAGTAGAGTACTCCTTGGTTCATGTTTTACTGAGAGAGAGAAGGAAGGAACAGGGTTCCCATTCTTTCTATGAGATTGTTAAAGCATGTAACCAGCTCTGACCCCAAAACTCCCCTGTGAGGCTGAGCCAAAGTGATGCCTCTTGGCTCTTTACTTCATATCGTAAGCTTGTTGGCCCTGCTTGCTCTCTTCCTCGTCCCTTGCCCTCTTCTACCTTGTTTTTCCGGGACCTTCTTAACAAGTCATTGTCACATAAATTCTCTTTATTGTGTCAATTTTGGGGGAACCCAATCTAAGATTATAGAAGTATGAAAACAAACTGGGATTAAAATATGATTCGGTTTCAAGAGGTGTGCCGAAAGTTTCATTCCAGGAAGGAGAATGACAAGAGCAAAGGCCTGAGAGAGCTGGGCTTTGTACTGTGTATAAAGATGCTGGGGGAGTGGTGCTTCCCCACAACGTGGCTGATGTTGTAGAGCCAGGGACACAGGTTTGGCTAGGTGGGACAATAGGGCAGAATCATATTAGGAAAGACTAAAAGAGAAAGAGAGACATTTGAACTTGATGTAGTAGAGTATGAAGTTAATCGAGTTCCTTAGGAGAAGAATAAGAGAAAAGCAGATTTTTTTTTTTCTGGCTGCATTTCTCAAATATATTTACAGAATTCTTGGTTAAATGTTATGTGGAAAAAGAAAAGTTCTATGGTCAAAATAAAGTTTGCAAACACTTTATCTTACATCTAGCCTACTGGTCATTATTAAATATAAATATCAAGGTCTTGAATGCTGGGGTTAAATTTTAATATTTATTTTTAAATTTCTCATCTTTCCCAGACAGTGGAGTACTGATTGGGGTCTGTTACATAATACAGCCAGTTGGACAGAACCATTTATTGTAATTAAAGTGTGGCCCAGTCCTGAGGAAGATCCTCTTGTGCTTTATCTAGCTCAGCATTTACTAACACATTTGACCATGGTACCTTTGGGGGAGTCATTCTTTTTAATATAGTGTAGAACTGGTTGTCTTGTGAAGAGACTGGGAAGTGTTATTCTAGAAAGTTCAGTGAAAGTAGATGGAGTTCAAGAACTTTGTTAGGGAGAAAACTGTACTGGTAGCTAGGGAAATGTAAAGGAAATGACAATTGGGGGTCTTCAGAAAAAGCCATTGGGTAAGGTAAATGAAGAGGGAGATTTTAAAAACCTAAACTTTCTGCCCCTGTCCCATAGTGGTATGAAGGACAAAAATGGGACAATCTAGTGATACAAATTTTCTGTGACTTCAGTGGTCGGTATCTGATGGGTACAGGACATTGCACAGAATCTTGAAATGGAAAAATTAAAATGATTAAACATTGAACGATTCAATCTGACTGGCGATATTACTTAGCATCATTTTAACAATATGAAAGGGTGATGTTCTTGAATTTCAAAGTTAAAAACCAAGAATATAATTTTTTAAAAAATATGTTTGTATTTTGGTCTTAAGCCCAAGTAACATAAGAATGAAACATTTGATGCCATTTTCTGGGCAGGAAGGGCAGAGTTTTTTTTAAAATAAAATTTCAAAAAAATTAATGAACATATGAAATGCATGGAGATCTTGTTAAACTACAAGTTTATCCAGTAGGTGTGGGTGGAGCCCGAGGTTTTGCATGTCTAACAAGTTCCCAGGTGATGGGAGGTTACTGGGTTCAAGAACCACACTTGGAACAGCAAGGTGCTCAAAAATAAAGTCCAACTGATAATGAAATGCATGGACTCAAAGTTAATTACAAAAGAAATTGTTTTTATTCTGTCAGATATTTACTGTATTGTTATGTGTATTCTTCATTTACTTTATTAATTTCTCATGAAGATATTCACTGCCAGCTGAGCATATGAGTGAGGAAGAAATGGTAAGAGGGAAGGTGTGGGTGAAGGGAACTTCAATAAGATGTAAAGTGCTGGGAGAGCCTCCAAGGAAGACTAACCCTATGCTTTCAGAATGAGAGTTTGCACCAGTGGGAGGTTTTCATAGCTAATTTACAAGTTCTACAGGGGGAAGGAACAATTTATCAAGATATATTTTTAACATTTTTTTCATTTTAGTTCTTCATTTAATTGTTAATTTTATACATCCTGTGGGCTGAGAATTATGAATAAAATTTCCCCTTCATAGCAAAGTTACCTGAAACAAAAACACTAGTTTTTAACAGAATCTTCCTTCCCTATGTTATATTCTCTCTCTCCCTCTCTCTCTCTCTCTCTCTCTCTCTTTCAATATATATCTATATTCTATATTATAGAATATAGAATGTAACAAATTATATATTCTATAATTTCACCTAACTTCATTCTCACATGAGGCTTTCCAATAGTATTTTTTTCATTTTAATGTCAATATTTTGTTAGTTCTAAAAGCACCAGCTCATTTCCAAAAAAATAAGAGAAAGAAAGATGATTCTTTCAATTACTCATATTCAAAACACAATGGTAAAATGAGAAGTAGTGGGGATTAAACCCAGTGGCCCTTAACCACTGAGCCACATCCTGAGCCCATTTTTGTATTTTATTTAGAGACAGGGCCTCATTTTGTTGCTTAGAGCCTCACTAAATTGCTGAGACTAGCTTTGAACTCATGATCCTCCTGCCTCAACCCCTGAAGCTGCTGGGATTACAGGTGTGTGCTGCCATGCCCAGCTTCTTTCACTATTTTCTGATATAACTTTGCTACTCTGTGGAAACAAAGACAAGGAGATTTAAATAATAAACCTTTGAAATCTTAGTGGTTCCTGAAATAGCAATGACGAAAACACAAGTTCTACCCTTTTATTTTTCATAAGATGGTCCTACTGACTATATCTAACCAATTTAACCCCAAGGTCTGCCTGAAAATTAATAAAGGGATAATAAAAGCAATTGTTCATTTTTAAAAATCTCATGTCACTACAGGATATTATTCATAAAACAAGTTCTCGTTTTACTTCTAAAATATGACTGTACCTTTATTATATACTCAATATATTCTTCAAAAGATTTATAAGTAAACTTACTATTATATTATTAGCCAGCCATGGCTTCCTCTATGGATTAAAGAATTAAAACCTTAATGGGAAATTCATGGCTCAGGAATTAGAAAGCTTCCTTTTTCCTCTGAAAGACTGAGTATGTGTTTAGCTCTTTCCCGTTTCAAGACACACACACACAAAAATCATTAGATTTGCATTAACCAAGTGAGCAATGTGTATTAACTTTCTCACTCTAGAAAAAGTGTAAGAAAATTAACAACTGTTGGTAATCTCCAGTATTCCATGTATTATTCAAGGTGCTTTCACTAAACCATTCCATCAGACAGCTGTAGTCTAAGTGTCCAGGTTAAAAAGATAGAGAATGATAGAATACCTTGAAATGATCTGAGTAAAGCCACTAAAAATAAAGTCTAAAAAATGAAGTTCAAGGATTGCAATTTACTGTGACAAATAATTACAGTCATCCCAGAGTATCTGCAGGGGACTAGAACTTCTGTTTGTTTTCTTAATTAGGACCCCTACAGATACCAGAATCTATGGCTGCTCATGTCTCTTCATTTAAAAAGGCCTAGTACTTATATATAACCTACACACATCCTCCAACATATTTTTAATTATCTCTAGATTACTTATACTACCTAATACAATGTAAATACTACATAAATAGTTGCTATGCCATTTTGTTTAGGGAATAACGATAAGAAAAAAAAAACTTTGTGCATATTCAATACTGATGCATTTTTTTTTCCTCTGACTTCCTCTCCCTAGTTGGTTGAATCAGCAGATGCAGAACCACGGAAACTATGAAGGGCCGACTGTGCTGTGTTCCTCACAGGAAACTTCATGATCAATTGAGGAGCCAGGATTCTGAAAAAGTAGAGGGTAGAGCTTCACCAGCGCCCTTTTCTAAGACGAGACCTTTACCAATGGATCTGAGATCCTCATTTTCCTCTTAGTATTTTATGAGGCCCTCATTTTCCTCTTGGTATTTTATGCTTGTATTTCCTACATAGAGAGGCAAGTGAGGGAGGCACAGAGCCCTGTGTTAGCTGGAGAGCTGACGTGGGTTTGTAACTCCTGGACTCACAAATGCTTTATGTTGGAGTTGCTCAGTCTGTAAATGATTTAATAAAAGAGTCACTAACTGTAGTTAAAATGCAAATGACAGAATTATATTTAAGGTGCATAAATCATTCATTGTTGTGAAGATAAATGAAAAATTGTTAATTGATAATGAGAGTTAGGTTTTTATTTTTTGGGGGTGGAAGGACTGGGGATTGAACCCAGGGGCACTTAACCACTGAGCCACATCCTCAACCCTTTTTTAAACTTTTCAGTCTGAGACAGGGTCTTGCTAAATTGCTTAGAGTCTTACTAAGTTGCTGAGACTGGCTTTGAATTTGCCATCCTAAGCCTCCCAAGTCGCTGGAATTACAGGCTGTGTCACCGCTCCTGGCATGAGAACGACAGTATTTGAACAAAAATAAAATGATTAGAGAAAGCAAAATAAAGGAATGAAGATATTAAAATTGCATTTACGATTTTGTGAGTCAAAAATCCTATGGCCAAAAGACCAGTTTCCATTAGGAATTATTACTGTAACACAAAAGAAAAAAGAAGTCTCCAGGGGAAACCATGGTGAAATTTGTTTTTCTAATTGCTGTCAACTTTTTCCAGCAGAAGCCCATCACACTGCTGCGCTTCAGTCTTGAATATTCACAGTCTTGTTTTGTCTGGTTTATTAGCAAATTTACATTGGATTTTTTTTTATTTTACCAGGATGTATGCAAGCCAAGACAAATTCCATAATGAATTGTTTGGTGCAGCTGTAGATGAATAAGAAAAAAATATATATCTTTGCACTTATCTTAGTTGTTTTCCCTTTTAGGATTAGATTTTATAACATTCTTTAAATTCTTTCCTAGTCCATGAATTAAACATATTCTGTGTAAACATTATCTTCTCTTAAATTACTCTTTTTGTCTCCCTGTGGTTGCTGAAGCCAACTTTTATTTATTTCATGTACAACTCTTCAAGTCATGGTCGAACTTGTTTTATACAAGGCAATAATTTACTAGCAATCTCAGAAAAGGCATTAGGATGTTCAAGGTACACACCAGCAAAACGGCACAATGGCCAAATCATTAAATATAGGAAAAAAAAGACTGAAATAATAATTCAGCTGAGTGTTACCAATGTCCCCTAGTGATACTGAGAAGTACCAAACACCTACAATTTCAATACATGTTCATTACAACATCCTGAAGTGAACTCTATTGTTATTATTCAATGTTCCCAACAAAACCCTTCTTATCTCCAGTTCACTGTTAATAAAAGTACTTTTTTTTCTGAAAAATTAGTCTTTTATGTGAAAAGAATCCAAACATTTCATAGAAGTTCAAAGACAAAAGCAAAATATTCCCCAAATATTGCCACTAAGAAGAGAATTTACTATTCTGTACTGAAAAAAAAAATTGCAAATATATCTTTCTGAACGCAGACAACAAGGTCAGAACTATATATTATAGCTACATATACATATATGTTAGGTAAAAATATAACAGTGTGTAGACAATACAGATGAGAATATATGGAAATAAGAAATAAAAAATAGGAGCTGGGGATGTGGCTCAAGCGGTAGCGCACTCGCCTGGCATGCGCGGGGCACTGGGTTCGATCCTCAGCACCACATAAAAATAAAATAAAGATGTTGTGTCCAAGGAAAACTAAAAAATAAATATTAAAAAATTCTCTGTCTTAAAAAAAAGAAATAACCAATAGCTAGACATTCAGCTAATAATTGTTAAAGATACTGTGTTTTTTTTCTTATCTTTCCACATGCATAATCAGCCAATGGCACCCACGTGTGGTAGAGTAGTTAAATTAGGGTATGGAAAAAATGCAAAGAAAAAGGAAGAGTTACTTCTTCAGTATCTGATGTCCAGGATGGAATTTTAAGGAATCTTTAAGCTTGAAGATCATACATGATGAAAGGGGGAAAATGTTTTAAATTTTCCTTTATCTTCCCCTTAGTGCATCCAGAGCTGGATCATAGTATTTCACAAATGTGATTTCCATACAGGAAGAAGTCCTAGGTAATCTCCAGCTAGGTCACTCCAGTGGTCAACTCTCAACTGTCTCCCAGCACATAAGTAAAATATTATGTTTGTCATCATAATTACCTTTAATGCTCAGAAGATTGTTTAAAAAAACTATTACATCTTCTTAGTGGAAGGCAGGAGTGTTTTACTTTTCATCCTAGTTAAGCATATTTTCTTGTTACAATAGTTTTGGGATGATCTGTCTCTGCCAAAGTGTTCATTACTCAGGCAGTTGGCCCTCTTAATTGTGTCCAGTCCAGTAACAAAAACTGGACATCTAAGAAAATCAATATATTTTATATTTTTAAATGAGTAAGGGAGGTCCTTTTAAAAACATTCCTTCTATTGTGAATTGTGCTGCTATAAACATCGATGTGGTTGTGTCCCTGTAGTATGCTATTTTTAAGTTCTTTGGGTAGCTAAACTGTGGAACCAACCTGGATGCTCTTCAACAGATGACTGGATAAAAAACTGTGGCAAATATACACAATGGAATATTACTCAGCAATAAAAGAGAATAAAATCATGGCATTTGCAGGTAAATAGATGGAGTTAGAGAAGATAATGCTAACTGAAGTTAGCCAATTCCAAAAAAAAACAAATGCCAAATGTTTTCTTTGATATAGGAGTCTGATTCATAGTGGGATAGGGAGTGGGAGCATGGAAGGAATAGATGAAGTCCAGATAGGGCATAGGAGTTGGAGGGGAAGGGAGGGGTCATGGGGTTATTACTGATGGTGGAATGTGATGATCATTACTATCCAAAGTACAGGTATAAAGACACGAATTGGTGTGAATATACTGTGTATACAACCAAAGATATGAAATATTGTGCTCTATGTGTGTAATAAGAACTATAATGCATTCTGCTGTCATATATAATTTTTTTTAAAAAACCCATTGCTTCTGAGCCAGGAATTTAAAATGCAAAACTGTGAGTGGGTACTAAAGAAGTAGTTTAGGCTTTTTAAAGTCCCTGGTTGCTGTGAAGAGACTCAGGAATGATTTGGTGAAATGAGGGCTTGTGGCAACTGCTTTTAAGAACTGCTCCTTCAACCTTTTCCAGACTCTGCCCATCACCTGGCTCTGGAGCGGCTTCCACATTTTAGGTATTTGTTACAACAGCAACCCACTTCCCTGTACAAATTTATCTTAGTTCATCCCTGTCAATGTAACAAAATACCTAAGTCTAAGTTATTTATAAATAATAGAAATCTATTTTTATAGTTCTGGAGACTAGAGAACCCAAGATCACAATGCCACTAGATTTTATCTCTGATAAGGGCCTTTTCCTAGATGGTATCTTCGGATGATGTCCTCACCGAATGAAAGAGGCAAACAGCCATCCTAAAACTTCTTTATAAGGACACTTTCCCTAAGGACCCATTTATAACAGCATCCTTAAGGCCACACCTCTCTTTTTTTTTTTTTTTTTTTTTTTTTTGATACTGGGGATTGAATCCAGAGGGGATTAACCACTGAGTCACATCCCCAACCCTTTTTAAAAATATTTTATTTAGAGACAGGTTCTCATTTAGTTGCTTAGGACCTCGCTAAGTTGTTGATGCTGGCTTTGAACTCTTGATTCTCCTGCCTCAGCTTCCAGAGCTACTGGGATCACAGGCGTGCATCACTGCACCTGGCTAGGCCCACTTCTTAATATTATCACCTTGGGGTGAGGTTTCAAAATACAAATATTGAAAAGACAGAAATTCAGACCATAGTAACTTCATACTTAAAATAAGAATGTTGTTCTTGAAGTTTCTATTCTTAGTTTGCATAACAAAGAACAACAACAACAAAAACCACAACAGTAATAACACCACCACAGGGGATGTAGCTTAGTGATAGAGTGCTTGCCTAGCATGCATCAGGCACTGGATTTGAGCCCCAGCATCATAAATAAATAAATAAGGGAAATGGAAGAAGCTTGTAGTATTAAATTAAACATTCAGACTTAAGCTGGGTTAGGTGGCACGTGCCTATAATCCCAGCAGCTCAGGAGGCTAAGGTAAGAGAATCCCAAATTCAAAGACAGCTTCAGCAATTTAGTGAGGCTCTAAGCCACTTATCGAGACCCTGTCTCTAAATAAAATACAAAAAGGGCTGGGAATGTGGCTCACTGGTAAGTGCCCTGAGTTCAATTCCTGGTACCAAAAAAAAAAAAAAATCCAAAAAAATTCACTCTTAGAAAATCAATAAAATGTAAAATCAAAAAATTTTGTAACATCTCAAAACTCAAGTTTAAACTACTACAAGATTGGGTTTATACATTCTGTCTATAGCTGAGTATATTTTAATTCTAATATGTAATAGAATTGGTCATAGTTTAAGAAGCAGAACCAATGGAAAATGGCATGTGAATTCAGAATCTTTAAGATAATCTGACAGAATTTGTCTCATAACAAAATAAAATACTTGAAATATTCCCTGCCAAACAAATGACTCTGAAGCAATAGAGGAGACAGAATGGAGGAAGCTGAGGGTCAAACCAAAAAAAAAAAAAAAAAAAACTTTTTTGGAAAAAAAATCTGTTGAAACTGTATAATGTGCTCTTTCATCCTTTTAACACATTACCAACATTAAACTGATGCTCAGGCTGGTTTTCTATACACTTCTCTTGATTCTGTCTCACGTTGTGTTGCATTTGAAGGAGTTTTTTTTTTTTCCCTACTTTAAACCTGTAAATACCAGACCAAAGAAGTCTGACTTAAGAGCACTTATTAGAGTATTTCACACCTGTTTGACTACATTTAAACCACTATGAAATCTTTGGAGTGTCTTAGTTAGGTGTCCCTTGAACTTATCACCTTCAAAGGCACGAGTAAGTCTTTCCCAAAAGCAGTATCTTTTTCAAAAGTACCATCTCATATCAGCTCATTAGCTCCAGTGACCTCTTCAACTGGATGACGAACAATCTGAAAAGAATTGAGGTCTTGAGTGTGCTGGAAAGTTTTTGATGACTTAATAATTCTATGATATGGCTTTTGGAGTGTTTTATTTTTTCAGCCTTGTTCTTGGTCTTCCATTCTCAAGATCTAAAAAGACTTTAGCCCAATGTCTAAAACTCTTCAGTGGTATTTAGATTTCCTTTTGTGACAACAAGCAGAAGAAAGAGAGGCACTCATGGAGTGATAATGGACGTCTGCTTATCCACTCCACGCTCTTCTGTTTGGGATAGTATAGCGTTGAACATCTTCACTTGGATTTTACTCCAGTCACCAAAATAATAGACACATTTCTACTTCTACCACCCCTCTAAAAATTTGTAGGCCACTTTATCACATAAAATTTCTGGTTTGAGAGCATAAAGCTTGACAGTTTTTCTGTGAATTTTTATACTTTCCTGATTGCTCCATAACTTAAGATATCCAGGAGTAAGTCAGATGTTCAGGTCATCCTGTGGCTGAAACTACTATTTTACACACATATATAAATGTACACACACACGTGTGTGTGTGTTTGTGTGTGTGTGTGTGTGTACATACATACATATGCAGTCCTGTACATCAGAAAATTTAAAATCAGCTGTGGTTGTTAATTTCAACCACAGTTTTATGTAAATAAGGAAAGAGATCATGCTACTTCTGGTCTTAACATCTTTTTTTTTTTTTTTTATCCTGAGGATTGAACCCAGGGCCACTTTACCACTGAACTATATATGCCCAGTGCTTTTTATTTGTTTATTTTGAGACAGTCTCACAAGTGGCCAACACGGACCTTGAACTTGTGATCTCCTCCCTCAGACTCCCAAATCCCTGGGATTGTGGGCCTGTGCCACCTTGCCCAGCAGTAGTCTTAACATCTTTTCTGAGCTCTAGTCTAGGATTTCTAACTGCCTGATAGACTTGAAAGATGATGTCCTACAGCCCCCTTCATTCAGCAGGTAAGTCTGAACCTCTTCTTTCCCCTCAGAAATCCAGCAAGGAAAATCAAAATCACACTAAGCATTTCATGGGATTTAATATAAATGGGTAAAATAGGTTCAGGGGATAAAACAGAGAGAGTGGCCAAAGTCAGAAACTGCTGGAGGAGCACCAAGAGGAGGTGTGAGTTCAGCTGAGTTCACAGAACTTGACAGCTTGTCAGGAGAATCTCATGGACTCGGTGCTGCCTGAAGTGGTGAGAGGGGGAAGGAGGTGGAAGCTCAGTCTTCCCCTGCTGCTGCTGCTGGTGTCTGAAGGGACACGATGAGCCTGGCTTCTGGAAAGAAAAAAGAAACACCAGAACCACGTACCCTGTCAAGGCGAAGGGGCTCCCCAGGGGGCACACAGTGAGAGTAGCTCTCAGGAAGGCTCCAGTCCTGCCCCTGCTCCTCCTGCCTACCAGTTTCTCCATTGGCAAACCCTAACAGGGGATTTGCTGACAAGGGAAGAACGTACCACGAAAGGGGAAACTGTCATCTCTACTTGTTCTTCAAGTCTCTAAATAAATAAATAAATGTTTATATGCCATTTGTATGAACAGATTCAGTTAAAAAAATTGTTAAAATGTTGAACATGGGGTTTATCACATTTTTTGAAAAATCCATTTGTTCTCTGATGTCCTCCCAAGAACATTAAATGCAAACTTCCGTGCAGCAGAAGTGCTAACAATGATGTGGCTGAGTTGAAGGATGAGGTCAGAGAGTGTGTTGGAGGAGTCTCAGTTCTCAGGTTTCATTCTAGGCGTCTTAGCACCAAACCACCCCAGTGAATGTCCCTACTTTTTCCATGCATATAAATCTCTCAGTGAAAAGATATAAAAGTTTCATTTGTTTTTCAAATATAGAAATATGTGAAGAACAAAAGAAAGAAACTGTAATTTGACCATCCCAATAACCTCAGCTGACATTTTTTAAAAAGGTAATGTATGTGAAGAAATTAGAGAAAGAATACATTAGTTGAGGGAAGCATAAATGAAAATCTGAAAAATCTTCTGCCTACCTCCAGTCCTTTTTTTTTCTTTTTTTTTTTTTTAGTTTTCAATGGATTTTATTTTATTTATTTATATGTGGTGCTGAGAATCAAACCCAGTGCCTCACACATGGTAGGCAAACGCTTTACCACTGAGCCACAACCCCAACCCCTGCTCCAGTTCTTTTAATAGAAACAATTTTGGTTTTAAAGATTTCAATTTTTTTTTCAAAGCAAAGCAAAACAAAACAAAAAAACAAACAAAAAACCTTACAGCAAGAATCTGTTCTGTTTGGTCCAAGCTTTTCATTTCAATCTAGATTACATCCAATTTTATTGCTAGACACTATATGTACCCCAGTATCATCATGTTATTATGGCCTCACAATTGTAACATTGTAATACTGGATAGGCCTTTGAGAACATGTAATTTAATTCTCTCATTAAGGAGATGGAAAAAAAATCCCTGGGATCCAGTGAGTTTGCAATTAACTAATAGAGTCACCAATAGAATCCATGGCTCCTACTTTTCCACCCATAATGAATATGTTATTCCCAAATAAGAAATAAATATATAAAAATTAACTAAAAATATATGTCTTAAATTTAAAAACAGATCACCCATGATTATTTTGCCTTAATACAGTGGTAATTTTTAGACAAAAGTCTATACTTTCTAATATTTATGCAGTACTAATGTTAGAATTATTCAAGCAAAAATATTCACATCTAACCAGGTGTTTCACATGAGTTTGACAGCTGTTTTTAAAACATTACTAACTCTTTAAGCCTGTGTCCTAACAAAAGTTGTGTTTGTATGACTCATTACAAATAGAAACGGAATATTCTCTAAATATAAGACTCAATGAGAATTTCCTTAGCAATATTCCAGCCTTACATGACTATGACTGTTAATGAGAAGAGACTGTTCTTTTGTATTAACAGTATTATAACTGAGATATAGAATCCATGTTTTTAGGGTTTCTTTGTAATAATTATTGTGAGAGAGTCAAGAGACTTGGAAGATAGTAGTATCAAAGGAAAAGAGACATCACTGTGCTCTAGTAAAATTTTTAAAAAGCTAAATGGAAAATAAATGTAAATACATTATAAATGCCTGTGTGATGTCGAACATAGAATTAATAACAAAGTAAATATACCTAGAGAAACTAATAAATTCAGTCTTTTCTCTTTGGGGGTTAATGTCTTGATAAAGGAACAGAAACTTTATTACCCATTTCACAATAGAAAAAAAATGCAGATGATCCATTAAAATAAAAGATTACCTAACAACCACATTTATAAAATGGATAAAAATGATAATATCCAATGTAACCAAACATGGGTAAAATGTAGACTTCCTTATACTGTTGCTAGAAGTACATATAGACACAATTTTCTAAAAAGGCGATTTGACTTGATAATTAACATTTTAGGTGTATATAGCTTTTGATATATCAAGTCCAATATTAAGGTCTATACCAAGGAATTAATTGGGAAATGTGCCAAAAATCTGAGAGAAAGGATAGTTATTGCATTACTTATTACAGTAAACAGCTGGATAATGCTTAAATGTTCATCAGTAAAATATTGATCTTTTATTCAATGAATGAATATACAGCCATTAAAAAGACTGAAATATACCCATTTATATTGACACAGACAGATGGGTTGATGATATATAATTAGCTAAAAGAGAAAAATAGGAAATGGCTGAAAAAATGTTTTTAATTTTATATATGTGTATATATAAATATGTTTTTAATTTTATATATGTGTATATATAAATATGTATAAGTATATGTATATACATATACAGATACACACACATATACACATATGCTTAGGTTGTTATGTTATATTTTATGTACTACTCTATACATTTCTGTATTGTTAAATTATTTTATAATGATATTTATTGTATTTATAATCAGCAAAGTTAATAAAGGTATTCTAATTTGGGAGGATTAAAGAACCATGCACATAACTGTTAACTTTTTAAAGAGGATGGTGGTTAATCAAATGCTCAAGTTGCACAAAACACTGAATTTTTTTTCTTTTTCTTTTATAAAAAATAATAATTTGCATATTTATGAATGTTACAATTTGCCCCAATTATGTAAACTTCAATATCCTACTCTGGTTAGTGTTAATGTTCCTCCTTCATCTGATAGTCTGTAATATATGCTCAATGACATAAAGTGAGTTTATTTCCTAGTAGTAACAGCTAGTACTTATGGAAATTTACCACTTGACAGGTACTGGGCTAAGTGCTTTAAGTGTATCAGCTTATTTAATTCTCACTATAACTCTAAATAATTGGTGCTAATGCCATCTTTATTTTGCAGATGAAAAATCAGGTATCAAAAATTTAAGTAATTGGTTCAGTATTGCAGAGTGAGGAAGTAGTAGAATCTGGTAAGTGGTCTGATGCCTAAGTCCGACATTAGTATATTTCTTTCTGGAAGACTTGATATTCCTTGCTTGATTTATGCTTTCACTAGAGGAAAAAAATGTTACATTTGTAAAGCTATTTTCTGGAAATGATATAAATCAAGAGCCTTCTGAGAATCTTCTCTTTTACTCTCACTTAGCTAAAAAACAACCTGAGAGTTAAATGTTGTACAGTTAGAATAAATCAAGCCCGATAGTAAAAGAAAACCCTGAAGAAGGTCACCTTCCACTGATGGAATGAAATGTATATTCAGTGAAACACAATATGAAAAAAGAAAAGAGTCTAGGGGTACAGGAGGTGGAGGGCACAGGTGTGTGAGAAGGGGACAGAATGGAGAGGTCTGCTTGAGATGGGGAGTGACAACTTCAGGAAGGTGGTAAGTGGAGTCAGCTGTAAAAGACTGATATTTTCTGTATTTCTTGTTTTATCCTGAATACTAAAATATACTCTATAGAAAACAAAGTATAGAAAAAATTTTAAGATGACAATAAAAATCACCACACTCAGAAAGAATTACATTTTGCACTTTTACTAGCTAGATATAGTTTGAATGGGCAATAATCAGAATGGAGATGATTTGGGGAAAACAAAGGCAGAGAGATGATAAAAACAGAAATTTATTTATGCAAGCTCATTAAATTAATTGGGATAATAGGAAATGGAGAGTAAATCTTAAAAAGTAGGTGAAATGGTATCCTAATAGAAGATATTAAGTATGAGAGAGTAAGCAATGGGGAGCCATTGAAGGTTTTAGTTCAAGGACAAGGGAAAGTTGTTTGCAGCCATATTTAGGAAAGATTAATGTGGTGGCAACATTAAGAAGCATTGGAGATGAGAATGATGGGCATTATCACCTGTTATGGTTTATTATAGGAATCTGGCAGGGGGGGGGAGGTTATGCATGTAAATCCTGAACTAAAAGGAAAATAGGAAGCAGAAGAGGGGAAACACAGGACACATCTTTTCTAAAGTGAAAATATCTCTGTACACACAGATTTTATTACCTTTCATTCCAGTTTTCTTGTTTGGGGGCTGCTGGAATTTTACAAGATTATAAAACATCAACTTTGACAACTGTAAGGGTGGTTGGCTTCTTACTTATCAAGAAAGTTATTCTATTTTTGGAACAAAATAAGTAAGACAAAACCCCAGCCTTAAGAATTAATTATGTTCACAAACTAAGATGGTATGTTAGAGATCAAGTTTTAACAAGGAGTTTAACAAAGTTCCTGATAAATTTAAGTTTTTGCTAAAAATAAAATAAATGGGTTATAAGAACTTGTGAAATATAAATCTTTTTTAACTTTAACTGTTGCATTAGTAATAAATTATATCCTTTTGCCTACAAAATGTATATGACATAAATTTTAGTTGATTCAATAAGTCATTTCAATACTTAGTGAAGGGATAAATTATATAATGACAATAGTCTAATATTGTTTCTGCACACTCAGTAAATTGCATTAGTTTTCTCTTAATGTTTTGGCACTATCTGTTATTTTTTTCCATGACTATTGTTAAAAGATATTATAATTCCTGTTGAAGATTTTTTACTCTGGCTGCTTTACCAAGATCCAATATTAGAAAATATGCTTCAATTTTCTAAATTTCTAATTTGAAATAGAAGTTGAAAATATAGAAATAGAAGGACTGAAGTCCTCGTCTGTATGTGTATTCCATTCTGCACTGCGGGCATTTCTTCAGTATATATGTAGTAGCAGCATATGTGGAAAAAGTTTTCTGCTAAACTTTGCAGGATGTATTTGATATGAACAATGAGGGGGTGTATTCAGATCTCCTTGCATTCCTGTTCCACTGCTCCCTGTTGCCTTAGCCAATGACTGGTTAGTGCAAGTAAAGAAAAACCCCAGCCTTAAACGGGGATAACCTGAAAGCACAACATGTGTTCCCAAACTCCCTGTTGGGTTCTACCTCTAGTCACTCTATATAGGACTCTGCCTGGTGTGGCACTCTGCCCCATGAGGGAGATGTACCCTTCCAGGGCATGCTCCCAGTGACCCACCTCCTCCAGCCATGCCCCACCTGTCCAGTCTTACCCTCTGTCAGTCCATTCAAACTCAGGTGAACTGATTAGGTTACAGCTCTCATAATCCAATCATTTTACCTCTGAATATTCCTTTATTAACGATATTAACAGGAATACTTGGGGCACACTTCATATCTAAACCGAATCTTATGTTATTTGGTCCTCACGAGGCATTTTCTTTACTTTTGAGTATAGCTATAAGATCACACAACTGAGCAAATGACTGATCCAGAATTCAAATTCAGGGCAACTTGTCACTAAAACTCATAATCTTTCTACTTGACCTCTGTATTGTTCTTCTGTAAAAGCACATTGTAGTTGAGTGGGTGTCTAAGCTCATTGACTTTCATTTTCCTCTGACATTGACAGGAAATGATGAGGTAGTATTTATCCAATGATTTCATCAAAGAACTTACCTTTTGCAAATATAAGCCATATTATTTCAATTACTTTAAAGGATTAAAATAAGTTTTCTCAGATTTTGTATTTTAAGAACCCTATAAATTGTCTATTTCAGATTAAGTTATGGGGTGTCCATTAAGGGTCCCATAGACAACCTGCTTGGCTAAGCAGAAAAGACAACAGTTAGCCATTAAGCCAGAAAGGACTATTATGCATAAAACTCCATGGTTCACATATAACTACTTGGATTGCTCAGATAATAACCCTGCCAAACTATTTTTCTGTGGTGGTCATTTGTGGCTTCTGAAAGATGATAACTTAGATTCCTATTACCACATGCAATCATGAAACACATTCAATTGTAATGTTGTATCTTTTATCTGTAAAAACTGAAGGAAATCAAGGGTGTCCACACGGTACACAAGAAGCTGGAGTCATTTTGTTCTTTGTGGTCAGACACAACGTGTAATTCATATCAATCTTTGATATTGAAAGCAGTACAACTTGAGTGGCTATGGAATTGTGTGTGTCTGACATTACAAAACAAAAAATACCATCTTCACATGCTGTGACCTCTTCCTTTAACCCTGTAGAAGTAAATGGATTTCATCCAGGGTGCCATTCTTTACTTTGGGCCCTACTCTCTTTTCTATGGAATTAACCCAAGCAATTATTTGGATGATGAGGCTCAATTCATGAATGGATGCTAATGAAGTTAGCAGGAAAGCTGAATGTTGTCTGTATCTATGGATTACTTTGGGAGCATCAAAAGTGTTTCATTTCCAACTCTTTCTATAACATGGAAAGTTATTGGATGCTGTTATATGTTGAGTTGTGTTTCCCCAAAGGATGTTGAGATCTAGCCTCTATATCTATGAATGCGACCTTATTAGAAAAGAGGGGCTTTGCAGATGATCAAGTTAAGATAAAATCACTAAAGTGGTTTCCAATACAATATGAGTGTGCCTGCAAATAGTAGAAATTTAGATACAAAGACATGCATGTACATAGGAGAATGCAGTGTAAAGATGAAGGCAAAGATCAGGGTGATGTATCCACAAGGCAAAGAATGCCAAAGATTGCCAACAAACTACCAGAACATACGAAAGAGACAGATTCTCTCTCAAAGATCTCAGAAGGAACTAACAACCCTAAACTATATATATATATATATATATATATATATATATATATATACAGGGAAGTAATCTCTATTAAAAAGCTAATGTTTCTTAACTCTACTGTATTAATTACTCTAACTACATTCCCTCTGTCATGCTCATATCATCCCATCCCTGACTCTAGTGACTGGCATTGTTTCTGTATTCTCTCTTCCATGTGGTCATGTAAAATAAATTTTGTTATATTATTCACATACATACTCAGAAAGTCTGAATGCCCATTATTACAGTTTAGTACATCTTTAGCTTAGCCTTCAGGCCCTTTCCATATTCTGACCCTACTTATTTTTCCAGTATTTCTGATTTATCACAGTTTTGAGACTACCACATACAAATCATCCAAAGTCTATTCAAGTTGGTGCTCATAGTTCATAACACATTGTGATGATCCCTATATTTCTGTATTCTTACCACTTTCCCTGTCAAAAATATCTTTTATGTTCTTAATTTTTTTCAGGATCCATACTCACTGAGGCCAAATCGACCTTCTAGCACTTCCATAAATACTTTTCCAGAATATACTGCAAGGGTCCTATGCTTTGAAGTTCTGTGCCACTTATTGTGTTTGTATTATTTGATCCTAAGACTGTTCAATTATGTACCACTATGTGTATGTCTTACCTGTCCAACAAGTTTCAAAATTATCTTTCTAGATATATTACATAATTATAACCCAACAAACATCTGTGGACAATAGTGATATCAGTAAGAATTTTCAATTTTTAAAGAAAATTGCCTGAAATTTAGAAGTACTTACAAGAAAAGGATAATCGCTTTGTATGAACTGTATAAAATAAATAAGTCAGCATTAATATCTTGGTGCCATAGATATGAAAAGTAGATTGAGATAGATTACATGGTTTCCCTAAAATTACCCCAAACATTCAGGTAAGATGGTTAATCAGGAGGCAAAGCCTGAATGCAAACCCAGTTCTTCTAATCCCAGGCTCAGTGCTTAGTTATTCATTCATCAGTTAGTAAACATTATTGCATCTTTAATATGAAGGCTACAAAGATGAAGATAAACTCCTTGCCCTCAAGAAGTTTAGAATATTTAGGGAGTAACACATCTATAAGCAAATTGATAAATATGATTCCAGTAAATCACTCAGTTTCTCTGACATTAAGAAGTTTTTACTAATTAATATGTTAGTGAATATATAGGAAGTATTATATACTTTTTCTTTTTGTATCATGACTCTAAATGCCTTTTCAAACTGTAATGAGTGAACATAGAACTATTAGAAAGAACGAAACATTTAGGTAATTCATAGGTCAGGACTTAAAAGCCTTATTAGAATACTAGAATATGGGATGCAATTCATTTTATCTATTATGTGGGGTAGATGGTGCTAGAAAAATGTGAATTTGATGAATTTTTAAAGCATTTATAATTCAAAACTTCTTAGCACTTGCATTAGAATCTTTAATATATATGCATACACCAAGAAAACATGCTTTCTTGTTCAGTATGCAAGCAGGAAGTGCTTAATAGTTGTTGTATCTTCCTATCTGCTTGCTATACTCCAACTATATACCTCAACAGAAGAAAAAGATTTAAACTTACCTCAGGTTTAAAGAGTGCTTCACAAACCCACATTTAATTTTTTTCTTGGCTAATAGTGCATTTTTCAGAACCTCATTTGATATACAGACTTCTTTTTATAGGCACTGGAAAAAATCACTAGCTGAATGTCTAAATAGAAGTTAATATACTGCAGTCTTGTTGCTGACAATAGCACTAGTGTGTTCCAGTGAACTATGTCTTATTCTCTACATGCAAAATAATTGAGCAGTACATGAACTTAAAAAAAGTCAACTCCAGTTACTTAACTAGTGTGGGAAGATACTGTAACATTTATGCAATACCATCCTCTCATGTTACTGTAAATCAAATGTTTAGATGCAGGGTTTGTAAGCTCAGGTTGACAAAGTTGCAAGGGAGTTTGAGCAACAGAGTCTGAGAGAACATCAGCCCATCCTTCCCTTACTTACTTTGCATTTTCCCACCCTTGTTACTATTCTGTCTAGATGGTCTCTGGATTCTCACCAGACACCATGAATTTACATGATGATTTTTTTCTAATTTGATCCACTATGCACTTATGAGAATAATCCATGGATTTGGCAAAACATCTTTGAATAATGTATATGTGATTCTGCTTGGGTAAGTGATGATCAAGATGCCATTGTGTGTGTGCGTTTGTGTGTCTGGTTTCAATCAGACTCCTCTCTTTTAGTTTTTTTTTTTTTTTGAAAATGCCTCATTTCAGTATTAACGTTTAAACACACACACAGTTTTTATTTTCCACTTTTGTCTTTCTTGTGGTTTTCACTGGTTTTATGGGAATGGAATTTTTGTTTTTCTTGTAGAGTGAGCCATGCCAAGCAGCAGGAAGATTGAGCAAGCCTTCTGCTGAAGGATTTGCTAAAATCAACAGCAGTGTTCCATGGAACTATTTCCATTCTTTTACATTTATAGTAAAGGTTCAAGACAACGGCTTTTTCATTATCAATTTTAAGTCGCAAACAAGATTACACATCACAGGGAGACTGTTACTGTCTGGGAGAATTCATGTTTCCTACGTAGGGGTGACATAAGAACTACATCCTGAGCTCTCTTGGAAAGAAGCCACTTGTCTTTCTCAGGGGTCTGATTGGGGTTTCCTGAGCTTTTTACTAGCAGCAGTCAGTGTTGTTGATGGTACAATGCCAAGGCGCCGCCGTGGGGTTGAGGCACTCTCATTTGGCTGGCATGTCTGTCTGGCTCTCTCCTTGGTGCTGGCTTCTTTCTTGGAGCTTGCTTCTCTGGGCTTTGTTTTAGCGACTCTGAAAAGGGGCTACCCTGCAAAGTTCTTGATGGATTAACATCCCCAAGTGAGTTCTTGGCTCTGTAGCCTCAGCCTGACCCACCTCCCTATGAGGCTTTTCTTAATTGTCACAGTTTTGCAGAAACTAAATTCTGTTTTCCACTTGACATTTAGCAGGTTTTGCCAGACTCTGGAATTCAGGTTGTGGAATTGGTTTCTACTAGGTTTATAAGCCATTTTAGAGTAGGCACTTGCAAATTTCCTTATTCTTAGCAAATTTCCTAGTAGCTAGGAAGTAGTAATCCTTGAAAAATTTGTGTGTGATCATGATAGTGTTTCCTTATCTCCTTCCCTGGAAGACACACATGGAGTTTTAAAATTATAAGATTCTGTCACATACAGGCAATATTTAGGATCATAAATTTAGGTATGTGGTTCCTTTGTTTTATGTTTCCTTTCATTTTTCAATAATTACAGAAAACCTCCTATCATTTTCAGTTTTTATTTCTCTCTGTCTCCAACACACACACAAACACACACACTGTTATGGTTTAGATGTGTGGTGTCCTCCAAAAGCTCATATATGAGACAATGCAAAAAAGTTTAGAAGCAAAATGATTGAGTTATGAGATTAACCTAATCAGCACATTAGTCCTCTGATAGGGATTAGTTTGGTGATAATAAGAGGCAGGGAGGATGCAGCTGGAGAAAGTGAGTTCCTGGAGTGTGCCTTTGGGACAGAGCTCTCTGCTTCCTGATGTGATGTCCTGAGCTGCTTCCCTCTGTCACTCTCTTCGGCCATGATGTGCTGCCTCACCTCGAGCCCCAAGGCATGGAGCTGACCTTCTATGGACTGAACCCCCAAATAAACTTTTCCTCCTCTAATTTTTTTGGGGGGTCCAGTATTTTGTTCATAGCTGCAAACACACACACACACACACACACACACACACTCATTTTTCAATAGGATCTAAGAATGTGAAGTGAAACAGCCTCAGTTTCTCTACTAGCTCTTGTATCTATGTGACACTGAGCCATTTCATGAGTGCCTTTGTGCCTCAGTTTTCTCATCAATAAAATGGGGGTAACAATAAAATACATTCTCATTGTTGAGTAAATCATGTAAAGCATTTTTTTTTAAATTCTGGCTTATAAAAAATAGTATATTAGTATTTTTCATTGTGATTACCTTAGAAAGTGGTTTAGCTAAAACATTACTTCTCTCTCTCTCTAGGTAGTCAACAGTTAAGATTTCCAAAATATTCAATCTTATTTTATTGAGGGAGTGACAGGGATAGGAAAGAAGCTAAAAAGAAAATTAACTCTTCTTGATTGAGGAGTTCCAAGTCACCAACATTCAGTTCTTCAATGAAAAATGCTGCTCACAAGAGAGTAACTGATTAAATGACATGAATTTATTTGGACTGCAGAGAACTTTTTAAATCTTTTACTTTTTATGTAGAACTTACATGATCACTTCTGAAACTTTGTGTTTAGAACAACTAGTGTGAGAATCTGGTGTTGAATACATGAATAAGAATATTTATGGGTCACAGCAGGATCATGTCAAATGATGAAGACAATTATACAGTGGAATAGTTTGGTGCTAAAATGATGCTTTCTGTTGCTTCATCTTTGTATTATTTCTTGGTTTCTCCATAAAAGGGTTGTCAGTGAATAAAGTAGCAGGTCAATAAAGACAGATTATTTGAAATAATTTTGAAAATACATTAAGTGATGGTTGAAAGTGAGTTGCTAAGTGAAATACGCCAGTCCCAAAAACCCAAAGGCCAAATATTCTCTCTGATATGTGGATGCTAACACACAATGGGGGGGAGGAGGGGTGGGCAGGGAAGAATAGAGGTTCCGTTGATTAGATAAAGGGGAATGAAGGGAAGGGAGAGGGGATGGGAATGGGAAAGACAGTAGAATAAATTGAACATAACTTTCCGATTTTTACCATATGAATACATGACCAGTGAAACTCCACATTAGGTGCAACTGCAAGAATAGGATCCTAATTAAAATAAGTAATACTCTGTGTATGTATAGTATGTCAAAATACACTCTACTGTCATGCATATCTAAAAAGAACAAACAAAAAAAAAGTGAGGTGCCAGACCTAAATATCGTAGCAAATGAGGCTTTATGTTGTGGTTCCAATGAAGGCAAATATTTGGCAGAGATTATTCTGCCTTGCTTGAAGTTGACCCAAATCATATCTATTAATTGGGGATTTTAAACTGATACCATGTTATAAAGAGTAACCTATAGAGTATTACCTAATAACTGATACCTGGTATGCATTGATGAGCATGTCTTTAGCAAGGGTATGTACTAGATACTCCAGTTTTATGTACATAAGACTTAGTCTAGAAGTAGAATATTGTGTTTATAGTAAGCCTCCCTTAAAAGTCATTCCAGTTATTCGGGCTGCATAACAAATCATCTCAAAATGTTGTGGCTTAAAGCAACGATCATTTACTTTCTTCCTGACTCTGAATATAGAGCTGGTCTTGGCAGATGGCTCCTCTTTTCTCTGAGAATCATCTGCAATGGCTTGACTGAGACTAAATGATCTATTTCTAAATGTCTTATGCATGTTTGGCAAGTTGCAGTTGGCTGGAAGCTGGGAACTCGGCAAGGGCTGAAGGCTGGATGTTTTCCTCAAAGCACTGAAAGCTGAGCTCCAAAAAGGAATGTTCAATGGGTCTAATCAAAAGGTTCAAGTCTCTTATGACCTCACTATGGAAGTTCCTATCATATTAATTACTAGTTAAGAAAATCATAAAGACTAGTCCACATTCAAATGGAGGAAAATTGGGCCTCCATCCTGAATATACTGCAGAAGATATTCCAAAATCTCTTCCTCTCATAGAGGTTACTGATGATCTCTCTACAGTATATCTGAATTATGCTTGTTTCCTTTTGATTCTTTCAGACAAGTAAATCTTTTGACATGCTCAAAAGATATGTCTTTTTATTGGTCTTTTCTTTCCATTGGCATTTGGCAATAACATTATCTGCATATTTCTACATATGTATACAAAATTGAAATGGTCCTTGAAGAGCCTGGATATCTTGGTAATAATCCCTTTTCTGTTCTTTAATTGTAGCCTTGTGATTCTATTTCCTTAAAGAGATTTTGAGCTCCTTGGGACAGCATCTTCTTTTTATCTTTAACACTCATCAGAGTACCTAGTACATGGTGGTATTTTTGTTGTTGGTTTGGTTTGGTTTGGTTTTCAATGGGGATCAAACCCTGATCCTCATGCAAGCTAGAGAAGAACTTTACCACTGAGCTACACCTCCATCCCTATCTTATTACTTGTTTGTAATGAAACTTAAATGACACTATCAAGAGAGAGAGAATAGAGCCAGGTACAGTTGCACACACCTGTAATCCCAGATTTCAGTTGGCTGCAACTGGAGACTTGCAAGTTTGCTGCAAGCCTTGTGCTATAGTACAGAGATATGATGATGCTGGGTTTGATCCTTAGTACTGATAGAGAAAGAAAGAGAAAAAGAGAGGGAGAGAGAGGAGATAGACCTGTCTGATATACACAAAAAACAACCACTACACCTACTTGGAATCTTCAATGGAATGGAAAATCCTTGTGAAGTTATGATTGACAACACAGAAGGGTTATCTCCTTCATCATCCTTCAGCAGTCACTTGATTTTCCTCAGCATGTCGAAAATATTATCATGTCATTTTTTGATGTATAGTTTGAAAGGTTGGAATCCTGATAATCCACTGGGTGAAGAAAACCTGTTGGCAGAATTTTGGTGGAGGAAATGATTATGTTAACCCATAAGGGAACTGAATTGATCCAGCAGCAGTGACCGTATGCCTTCCCCCAAAGAAGAATTTATATTATGTGTTATATTATGTGCATGAGAGCTTTAACCTCTCCTTTGTCACTTGATGGTCTACTTAGAAAACTTCAGATTTATTTTCTGATAAGAGTAACTATAAAGCTTCTTGATAGTACCTCTATTTCCCTGAAAATATGATTCAATTCAATAAAGATTTATTAATGTCATTTGATAAGCTTGTGCTGTGGCCAGAAAGAATCCTAGTCAAATTATTGGTAGAAAATCATCACTATATATGTGGTTCACTTTATGTGTATTTGGCTAGGCTCTAGTACTACGCTCAAAAGTTAGTCTATATGTTCACTGAAGATCTATTCAGATATGTTTAACATTTAAGTCAGTAGACTCTTAGTCAACCAGATTACCCTTTATTATGTGGGTGGGTCTCATCCAACCAGTTGATGAACTTAAGAGAAATAACCATGATCTCTGGAGGAAGAAGGAATGCTGCCTCCAGACTGTCTTAGTACTCAGGACAGCAACGTTAGCTTTTCCCTGGGTCTTCAGCCTCCTTCTGCCCTGTATATTTCAGATTGGCTAGCTCTCATAATCACTTGAGCCAATTTCTTAAAGTAAATCTCCCTTTTGCTCTCCTTCTCCCTTTACCCCATCTGCCTCAAGAATCCTGTACAGTAGACAATAATGTTTGGGTGTTTGCTATGGGCCACTCTTTGAAGCTTCTTAAAGTATCATTTCTTTTGATTTTTGCCCCAATTTTATGAGGTGGACATTGCTGTTATCTCCAATTGTTAAAGAAGAACCAGGGACCCAAAGAGTTTCAGTAACTTGCTCAAAGTCGCAATAGTAAATTATGTAGCCAGGGCTGGTTACATAATTTGTGCAACAGAAAAAAATGTGAGGTTCCTTGTTCAAATAGCAGAAGAGAGAACCATTAAAAGCACTAAAAGGTAAAGCTTTTTCCTCTTATCATAGGATTTTTGTTAATGTCATTTTAAGCAAAGAAAATTTGAAAATTTACATTATTGGCATGGATTTTACCATTCACCTTTATGTTATACAAGGTCAGTTTTAAACACAGATGTAAGAATGCTTAACTCCTATGTGGAATTACCAAAATTACACAATTTATATTTCCCAGCTTTTACATGTATACACATTTCCTTCTGACCAGAACTGTGAAACACTCCATACAACTGTTTTTATTTCAATTCTAGATACACATATATTCTACTAAAACTACATACTTTGACTTAACTGCTGATAAGGGAAGCCCAAAAAAGAAAAACAAAACTATGCATTGCTTTTTTCTCTCTTTCTCTGCCATAATTTTCAGCATGAATATTTGACTAGTGAGGACACATAACAGGATGAGAAAGTGGAGTTTCTTGATTATCCAGGTTCTTACAATCTTATTACTTTCTTTCTGCATTGCAATTTTACTTCAAACAGAAAACCTGGCCTCTCAAAGCTACCAGAGCCACCAGTTACTCAGTCTTAGATATAACACTTCTGATAATCATTTTGAGCTTCAGTGAATCAACCCACACATTGAGTCCACTCAAATTCTGTACTCATCAATCATTGCAAATGCTATATGCAAATCAAGCAGCAAAACATGGTGGACATGCACACTGTGCATATTTCATCTGTCCATACAAAGGTTCCATTTTTCCATCACCAGCAAAACACCAGTTCCAAGTTAAAATTATTAAAGATTTCAAGACAGCAACAGGAAAGTATTAAGCCAAGTAGGAACTCTGCTGAGCCCAGGGTTTAGTGCAACTGCCCAGGTCACACATTCTTGGGTCCTGCTCCAGGGAGTAGCCATGATTGGAGCTTATTTCCTCTGACTGGTGCTTCTAACTGTAATGGGGGAAATGAGAATGTGTTTGCTGTGATACAGCAATTTTATCTACTTGAAAATTAAAAAAAATGTTATGAGAAAACATTGTGGAAACTTCATTGTTTCTAGGAAACACTTTTTCTCTGTTTTCTATCGATCGATTGGGCAATTCTTTGATGCCCCTGGGTTCTTCACTTTTTTCTTTTAAATTTCCAGCTTATTTCTTAGCAAATGATTGCATCAAATCAGGTGAAGACTTATACCAGGTTATCTTTTATGATTAATCTTTGAATTTAAGCTACCAGAACCATGCAAGATTCATTATATCTTTTCTAAATTAGTAAATTTTATTTTTTAGAGAAGTTTTAGATTCACAGCAAAATTGAGAAGAAAGTACAGAAGGGTCTCATACACCTCATTTTGCCACATACGCATGAAACATCTCCCTCTGTGGACACTGTATCAAAGTGGCACATTTGTTGTAATCGATGGACTTACACTGACCCATGGTTTTCACCTAAAGATTATAGTTTACTTAGGTGTCACTCTTCCTGGGTCTTGATAGAAGTATAGTGACAAAATGCATCCACCACGACAATATCATGCAGACAGTTTTACTGCCTTAAAAATCCTCTGCCTTATTCCTTCTTTTCTTCCTAACTCCTGGCAACCACTGTTCTTTTTACTGTTTCTATAGTTTTGTCTTTTTCAGAATTTCACATAGGATTACTCTACACAAACTTTTTAAGCTAGCTTTTTTCCACTTAGTCATATGTATTTTGGTTTCCTTGTCTTTTTGCATAGTTCAATAAATTTTAGCACTAAATAAAAGTTCCCTGTCTGCATGTACCAAGTTTTATTTGTCCACTCACTTACAGAAGAACATCTTGGTTGCTTCCAAGTTCTATCAGTCCTGAATGAACCTGGTATAAATATCCATGTGCAGGTTCTGGTGTGGACAGAAGTTTGCATGCCATTTGGGCAAATACCAAAGAGTATAATTCCATTAGTTCTTGTGGAGGTGTCTATATACAGGCTTCTGTATTGATGCGATTCTCTGCTTCTTCCTGTCCCTCTCTCCAGGTTTGGAGACTGCAGTGTGCCCTGTGTCCTCACTTCTCTCATCTAAAGAAGTTTCATTGGGTTTTCAAGTTCAATTTTTACTTATTTGGATACAGTAGTGACATTGAAGATCCTTATATCTCAGGATTGCAAACCAGAAATCCTGATTCATTACATTTTTAATGTTAAATATCTGAATTCTAACAACAACAACAAAATTAGGTATTACATACTTTGACATCAATAGCTATTGAAATAGGAATTTTAAGTAAATTCTGGTATCTAATCTCAGTATAATACATGTTTGAAGAACATATTAAGAAGAATTTGGGGGATATTTTCATTTAATACGAGTCTAAAGGTGGACATTCAATTAGAAGAGAAACAAACGGTGGCTTCTGTTCTGATTAACACTGACACAGTCATTTCTTTCACCTCAGAAGCTAACCTTTGAGTCTCCGCTCATGGTTTTCATCTGTAAGATAAAGTACCATCAGTGTTTTAATTCTTCTGTTTATATATATATATTGGTTCTTAATAGTTATACATGACAATAGATTCATTTTTATGTAATTATAAAAACATGGCATATGATTTGTCCTGATTCAGTCCTCAGTGCTTTTCCTTTTCCTCCCCTCTTCCCTCTTCCTGTTCCCCTCCTCTGTACTACTGATCTTTCTGCTGTAACCTTACAGTTTTTTTTTTTTAATTAGTGTCTTCTGGATGTACACAATAGTGAGGTTTACTGTGGTGTATTCATACATCTACATAGGAAGGTCAGGTCAGATTCATTCCACTGTCTTTTCCTATCTCATCTCTCCTCCCTTCCTACATAGGGAATTACCCCCATGGATGCTTCTGCCTCTCACCAGTGGGAAAGGAGGGTGTTATCTCTGAGGGCAAAACCTTCTTATCATTGCAGTCATTGTGGCTGGTATCGAATCCTTGGAAGCAGGCAGCAGGTGGCACAGCTTGACCTTTCAGATCAGGCAGATTAAGAACATTATATTTTCCACCCCATCAAAGCAGGGCCCATGGTTAATGATTACTTAAAGTCTAAATCCCACAGCTGATTTTCTGTAATTTGGAAATGATCAGAGCCCATGTCCAGCAAAATCTGGCAGTGACATTTTTGGCAAGCTCTTTCAACAGCAGATGCTTTCAAGAAAAAGAGAGGGCAAGTGAGGATGGCAGGCAGAAGTAGCCTATGTTTCAGGTAAAATTTATTTTGCTGATAGTTCCACCCTACACTTCTTTCTTTGAAAATAAGTGTTGTTGACACTGGAGACATTCAGCATGGTAATGAATCACATGTCACTATTAGGGTGGAGTAGAATTGCCTGCTTGCTTATTCCCATTGTACAATTGTAAATTCTATTTCCATTGAAAAATAAAACCCATTGTCAGAAATGCACTGAAATAGCATCAGCCACTTCAGGTGATAAGTTTTTTTTTCCTTAATCAGGATAACTTTCTCAAGTCATTAAAAAGGAAAATCAGAGAGGGTCACATTATTATTGTTGTTATTATTATTATTATTATTATTATTATTATTATGATTTTAAAGAGGAGTAGAATCAGATGAGGAGTAATGTAAGAAAATGTGGAAGCTGATCCTACAGGTGACTGGAAGTTATTCCTTCCTTCTGTCCACCATTTTCGTTGCTGCTTCTGTTTCCATTTTCTCTCCTTCCCCTTGTTTACTACTGCTTGCATTTAAACTGCTGGCTGGAATGGACAGCTCTATATGTCTACTAAACAAAGGGCCTGGGCTGAGCTGGGCTGGAGATGGTTTCTAGACTGCAAGATTTTCCTATAGTTTTCATCTGGCCCTACTCCATGCACCACAAAAAGCAAACACAAGTCCTGGTGACCTTTGTTTCCCTACCTGTGGGATGTGTTCCACAAATACAATGACCATGAGTAGATCCAGATCAGAATTGTAAGGGAATCCATGTTAGCTTTTGATCCTGAAAGTTGTTTTTCTGAATCCTTTATTTGCTACCCTTTAGTTGCACAGGGCTCTGATACTGGCCCATTTATTATTATCTATTCCACCAATTCTACCTAAGGCCCATCATAACCAAGGGCTCTATGCTTCCAAACTAAACCTCTGGCACCATTCAACTAATCTCCAGTCTAAATGTTTATTATTCTCCTCTAATGTCAACAATGTTTTTTGTTGTTGTTGTTGTTGGGGGCGGGGTGAATGGACTTTATGATTATATTATAGATATCAAGTTATGACTGACTGACAGGCAACACTTTCTGAAGCCTCCACACGTGAAAGGAATACCTACTAATATAAATTATTCCTGTGTGATAAGATTACTAAATTCAAAGGCAAAGGAATCTATTAGACATGTGACAATTCTTCCTCTCCTTCCATCTGCATTAACTAATGCACTAACTAAGCAAATGTAGTAAAGTGACCTAAAAATGTAGCTAATGTGGGACTGGTATGGAAATACTACCATTGTTTCCATGTGGCTTCCAACAAGTCCAAAGTAGCTGCTCCCTTTATTGCCATCGCCCAGGAAGTGGGAGAGAAGGGAAAGTTGGAGACCATTTTAAACACCATTTTGATTGACCAAAATGCTGTCACATGGCCACACAAATTGCAAAAGAGTTCAGGAAATATACTTTTTAGCTAATAAAATGTATTCCTAGACAAAATTGCCATGTTTAATGAATATGATCATTATATTAACAACTTTTCTTTTAAAAAGAGAGGTTAGCATTAGACAAACACAGGCACTGGCATGCTGTGTTTATGAAATGGGTGGGAATGCGGATGAGAAGACAGTATTAGTGGGTGCTGAGTAAACAATATAATGCAGAGAGTTTTGACTTATGTCTCAATTGCAACTTTATATGGTTATTTCCTGAGGTAAGTCCAAGAAAGGCTTCACATGGGTCCTACCCCATGTACCACAACAAGCAAGGATAGAGAATGTATTCTCATCAATTTTAAGGATCATATAAAAGTGAGCAGTTCTCCAAAGATGAGAGAACTAAAATTAAATCTGGGCAGACTAAAATAGTGAGCTAAAATTAAAAGGTTGAAATTAACAATAATTAAATAGAAAGTGACAAACTCAAAGCTATTGTGTAAGAATAGAATGACTTAGCAGTTCACATATTCAGGATATATAATTTCTTTTGAGAATAAATATTAAGAATAAATCTAAGAAGCATTACCTACCCCAAGTGCTAAATCCACTTACATAGAGTTATGATTCTACTAAAGGATGTATCGGATGAACACACAAAATATGTTTCTTATATATTTTGGATAATTACATTTCATTTGTCAATAACTTGATAAAGCTTAGAAAGATAATAAAATTAAAGTAAAATGGATTCTAGTCTTGTGGAAGTATTCTAAATAAAGCTCAATGAATTAGAGAAAAAAATAAAAACTACTGTTTACAGTTGCTTAAATAAAAGTACTATCTCAGTATTCTTTAGGGTCAGGTGAAATTTTGATGCTTAGAGCTCATTGCAAATGTAAGTTGTGTACAGAGTGGACAATCCCATAAATTATCATATTATTCATCTGTGGTGCAATGAATTTATTTCTTTAAATGCGAATGAAATATTTCAAAATGTGGAAATGTAAATTAAGATTGTTAAAGGTGAAACTTGAAGTATTTCTTAAGCTGCATATTTTTCTGTATTATTAGCCTGAAAAGTCATAGTTGAAATGTTAACGGAAATTTCCTTTCATTCAACCAGAAAGGAAATTCTGGGGTCATACTACACATTTCACTTTTAAGGGAAGCATTTTATACCTCTCAGGATAGAACTTTGGAAACATCTTAAGCCTCCCTCCCTCCACAATTACATCAATTCAGATTTATTCACTAGGCTTTGAGTCTCTCATAGCCAAACATGGTGTACATTGTGCTGGTTTGCTAGGGCTATTGTAACTAGGTACTCAAATGGAGTGGCTTAAAATTTATTGTCTCACAGTTCTGGAAATGAGGTGTTTAATTCAAGACTTTGGCCAGATAATGATTTCTATGATGCCTCTGGAGGAGGATGTTTCCTTGCTTCTTTCCTGCTCTGGTAGCCAAGGTCTGTTGCAACCTAACTCCACTGTCTGCCTTCATCTTCTCATAGCCGTGCTCGCCCTGTGGATGATGTGATGTCTCTGCATTCTTTTCTGTGTCTTTACATGGAACAGTGTTCTCTCCTTCCTTGTGTCTGTATCTTGATATTCTCCTGCTCTACTAAGGATAACAGTCATACTGGGTTTGGGCTCACCTTAATGGCCTCAATTTCATTGTATCAACAGATATAACAAAGTCATATCCATTGGTACTACAATTAAGACTTCAGTATCCTTTTGGGAGAACATAATTCATACTTATAACCTCAGTATCTATCAGAGAATATAAAAAAATTCTAGGCATTTCATATATATTAACTAAATAAATGTTATTTTTACATCCTACCAAAATATTCACAATGTCATTTAAAGTTTTGTCATTTATTCTTAATTCAAGAAAACAGAGAAATGAATGAATAATATCATTTGGAAAACATTCAGTCTACTTGAAAGTTGTAATCCATTGCCATGTCTTTCTCCAATTCAATTATTTGGATACTTCTACCTTCTATGTAAATACTATTTTCTAGTCATCCATCATCTTTGTTTCATGCACTGTATCCTAAAATCAAACTTGTAAGTTTTCCCTTCAGAAATATGTTTTGGGTTACTTCAGACCCTCAAAACAATTTATATAAAAGAAAAAAAAAACAATTTATATGGACAGTATTATTTTTAGTAAATTCCTGTGCTGACACCTTGGTGTTCTATTTTCTCCACGAAGTTCTCATGGAGATCCTGAATGCTTCATAATAACTTTAGTTTGAATTTAATAATTTTTTCATGTGGAATAACCAAAAATATGGCCAGAAAGTTCTTCTATAAACTTGATGGTTTTTTTTTTCTTTTTTTACTTTAAAATGAGAAAAAGTCACATTTGAAAGCTGCAAATGTTAAACTGGCGTGTTTCACCTAGCCCTCCAAGGTATTTCTTCAGTTGTGTTGTAGTAAACTCTGTGAGTCACAGTGCTCTCTCTTGGTTCAGGGCTCTTTGGTACTTAAGGGTCTTATTCAACATCAGGAACAGCTGGATTTCACACCTATATTTGTCACCCTTCTAGATCCTTCCTTCCGAGCTTATTAACACCATCCAACAACTACTTTGAAGATATGCTGCCAGGAAAAAATAAATGTTTTCTTCAAGGAGCAAAAAGGTTTTCTATTCCCATATGTCAGCACTTCAGTTCAGGCCCATTGCCAATAACTAATAGCATTTAAACAATAGTTCATTCAGGTGAGAGTGAGGAAAATGCTCCTCTTCTGAAATGATTCACCAGATATTGTATTCAAAAGTGAAAAGAAAATTGGCTGATTTTGCATTTAAAAACTACCAAAGCTCATTGAAAATGAACCTAGGGATCCAGTTCATAGACAAGCTTCTAAAACTTACTACTAGATGATCAACTTCCACATGACCTGTCAACATCTCCATTTTCTCATACGGCAAATTAAGAGAATACTATCTTCTTTACCTACTTATTGTGAAGAAAAAGAGCTACTGCATGTGGAATCATCTAAAATTACAAAGCACTAGGCATATTTTATATATTATTAGTACCCCAACTTAAGTTTAAAAATGTTAAAATCAATAAATTAAGAGACTCAGCAAGAAAGAACCTTTGATTAATGGTTTTTTACTTGATTTCTCATTCTGTGATTGCATTTAGAGAAATTGGTTATTTATTTATGTTCTATTTGTGTATGACTTTCAATCCAGAATATAATGTGATATTTTCATTTTATTATTGTCTCACTTTTTTTCTGATGAATTTTACAGTACATTGGAAGTGACAAGTTCTGAATAAGTGGAGTTACACTCCCATGATCCTAGTTTGAGGGGTTAAATAAACTCAGTAAGACACTTACTCCTGTCTTATATTTATAGCCATTGTATTTAGAAATTAATGTGGCCAAATACTTGTGGATCATGATAAGGAAAACTAGACTGATGATCTATGTTAGTTAGATTTGTGTCACCGGGACAAAAGTATCTGACAAGAGCAACATAGAGGAGGAAAAGTTTATTTGACTCAAAAGTTTCAGAGGTTCAGTCCATGGTGGACTGACTCTATTGCTTTGGGCCCAAGTGAGGCAGAACATCATGGTGGAAGGGCTTGTCAGAGGAGCACTGTTTGGCTCCTGGCAGTAAGAAAGCAGGGAGAGAAAGGGGAATGAGTCTCAGGGGAGATGAGCCTTTCCAGGGCAAGCCCACAATGACCTGTCTCCTGCAGCCACAAGTCACCTGCCTATAGCTACCACCAGTTAAACCATTCAAACAAGGATGGGCCTTAGGTTACAGCTCTCATGATCTAATCATTTCACTCCCTACATTAACACAGGAGCTTTTGGAGGACTTCATATCTAAACCATAACATGATCATAATATCCTATGAACCTAATAAAGAAAATGAGTAATGATGTAACTCCAAGTCCTTGCTTAATTTCAAATTATCAAGAAAGATGAAAGATCAAATCCCCTGATTTGAGCAGAATTTTGACATAGCTTTGATGAATAAACACAAATCAGATAAAAGTTTTAACAAAGTAAAGATAGTGGGAAGGTGCATGATTTTTATCTTACATTAGCTTTCTCCATATTTATTTATCTTGCTATAATGAACATTATTTACCTGTAAAATTTAAATAAATACATACATATAAAGAAATAAATCATTATCCAATGTCTAAAGCTCAACATTGATGCTCTCTCCTAGATGGTATCTTCACCAACCCTCAACCAACAGGGATAGCATTTTCACTTAATTCATAGCTATTTATTTCTCTTAAAAACTTCAAGACTGCTCCTACAATTCAATTTAATAAATAGGCTCTGTATTATGTTCCTATTTGCATATACTAGTGTGCTTAGCACAGAGCCTTGTAAGAAATAAACATGTATCGAATGTGTTGAATTAAGAAAGTCATGATGACAAGGTGTGATAAGTCCTTGGCACCAAGTACAATCATCTGGCATATGATCATGGAATGAGAAATCTAGTATCTGAGATGTGAAAGTTTCTTTAAAGCATTTGAAAATACATTTTGGAAGATGTGTTAAAATGAGTGAACAGCCAGTGGGGTTTTTGAGTAGAAGACTAATATTCTGTATGCATGAACTCAGCTTCAGATAAATACACATAATTATCTGACAGAAAATGTCACCATAAGATACTAGAACTCAGAGAATACAGAGATTCAAACTATTGAGAAATCAATGTGATGAGGACCCTTGAAAAGGTTAAGGCTCTCAAGAAGCAATTTGAAATTGTTATTAGCAATAGTATTCTGCAGGGAGAAATGTGATGGTGTGATGTTTTGAGGTGATAAGTTGTCTTATCTGGGGTCTGTGAGGGCAAAGACAAAGTTCATAAGAAAAGCGCATTTTTTACTTAGGTTACTAAATTTTGTATGTGGGTTTTTTTTTAAAATTAATGTTAAAACATGACTATGGACAGAAGATCTCTGTTACTCAGTGATAACCTTGGTTTTTACACCAGTCCATGTGATATAAAAGAGGGTCATTTTCTGGTTTTCTGGAATAAAACTCACTTTCTATTTACGGTTGGTGACACAGATTACTGACAATTGGAGCTATCTGGTGTATGGCATGGGACACAGACTCCTGTATTTGACATTGCAAATTGGTTCTGGTCAGTAGGAGATAGAAAACATTTAGGTCACTTTTTTTTTTTTTTTTTTTTTTTTTTTTTAAGCTCAGCTAGCTAGCTTTGCTTTATGGGTATGAGACATACAAGGGAATGCACTTCCTAAATTTTCCTTCAATAAAAACTTGCCTCAGCTACTAGACTGCGGTCAACAGTTTTCACCTGTTTGCCCCTTCAAAGAAACAAAGGAGGCACATCAGCTGCAGGGAGTCACCTTGGTCAAGTTCACACTCTTCAAAGAGGGGTCCATAACTGATTGATTGAAGCAATAAAGACCTGGCCATTTCAGCCCAATTTAAGACAACTCTGATGGGTCATTCTAGCTCTACAGCTTCCTGTGGGGCCAGCTCCAGTTGTTGTTGGCTTGCTTTGCACCTTGACTTCTCTCTTGGCCCGATTCTGTTTATTTTTTCCTGCCTTTTATACACATTTATTCCTTAATATACATGCTTCACATTTTAAATTTGACTTTGGAGAACACAATCTGTAAAAGAGCAGAACTGATAGACTTGAAAGGTGACATTTCCTGATTAATAACGCAAGCAATGATTCAGAGGAAAAACTAATCCTAAAATGCTAGAGAGCGTTTTAAGCAGTATGAATAGTTCATAGGAACATTCCCAGCAGGACAGAGTGTGATGTGGGTGAAGCTAAGGAAAGGTAAGCTTCATCAAAGAGAGGAGTGTCACAATACGAGGCTGGAGGAAAAAGGTAACTTGAAAGACTACAACTGACCATCACTAACAGTAGGAGAGTGTGGCCATATACTGGAGAATACTAAGAATAATAAGAGGGCATTTCATTTGTGATCAAAGAGCAGATAGTGAGTTTTTTTTTAAATAAAGGTGAGAATTATGTTTTAGGAAACTGAAGGAGTCAGCATGAAAGATGGATCACAAGAAGAGAAAAGATGGAGACACAGAGGATGACATCAGGAAGCTATTAAACCAATCCCACCAATTCCACCATAATGAAAGCCAGAATATAAAATAAGAAGGGGTGTGTGTGTGTGAGAGAGAGAGAGAGAGAGGGGTGGGGGGTGGGGGGAGCCTTAGGGATAATTTCAAAGGAGAAATGTACTTTAAGAGACTGCTATGTTTGAATTAAATTGAGCAGTAGCCCTTCTAAAGCCTTTTCTGGATGTCAAGAATCATATAATGAAGACCATTTATTGAACACTTAAACATATTCATCATTGTTCCAAGTATTTTAGATATATTTGATTATTTTAATACCCTTTTGAGATACATATTTCTTTTCCAGATTTGTAAATTTAAAAAAACTCAATTTAAAAGTGCTTGAGAATCCATCCAATGTCATCCAATTAATAACTGTCAGAGCTGGGATTTTAACACAGATTTATCTAAATTAATTGTCAGTTCTCTTCACCAATGTAATACTACATATTTAAGATAAGAAGACTTTAATATTAAAAGAAAATTTTCCCTTTATTAGTAAGTAATGTGAGGCACAGAACTGCAAATCTTCCATCCATGATTACTTATTGATGCCAATATATTTTTGAACTAGTCTATTCCTAAGCCATTATGTCACATGGATACAGGAATACAAGTAAACCATTAGTTATCTGAAATTAAACCTGCCAGGCAAATATGGTTACCTCTTCTCCTGTTGTTCTCCTATTGGCATAATCCATTAATATGATTGAGGTCTTAATTTGTGAACCTGTCCTAATATTTAGTTAGCTGCAAAAGTTTTTCATCTTTTACTTCAGCAGATGAACCCTTCAGGAGAGTCATTGACCTTTTTAACACTGAATGTTTTGTTCCATTGAAGAAAACACAGCATGTTCTCAAAATGTTTTGAGTTATTTTATGTTATCTAATCCCCAGTGGAAAACCAGCTTTATGGTAGGTCAGTAGTGAAAATGGTTAATTCTGGAAACTGGAGTTGACTGTGTCAGCAATAAAGCTGCACGATGATTATGATAAAAATTTTCTTAAATGGACATATAAGACAACATTTATACATTGTTATTTGTATTATAAGTCCTCAATTATGTCTAGAGGAGATGGCAAGGCTTATAGAGATATATTATTTCATTCAGAAGGGCAATGGTATTTAGATAATATTTGTCGAGTGACAACAAACCTACTTAAACTTGTTGGCCAGAAGCCTCCCAAAAATGCTATTCAGATACTTTGAGATAGCTCCATTATTCTTACAATGTAACCATGTACCTAACTTTATATGAGGAACCTACTCATAAATTTCTTAGAAACTCAATTGATGGTATACTTACATGCTCCATGTATTTTATGATTGCTGAAGAGGTTAGTGATAAATCTAGGAACTCTTTGCCATATCTGTTAAAGTTTGTTCTCAAACCTAAGAGAATCTTATAAGGTTAATGTGGATTCATAACAAGGCTATTTGGTCATATCCCATGGAAATATTGCTGCCTTCCGGTAATAATGTTTCTTGGCATGCCCACTTTTTCTTCAATTTCTTCATCCCCAAAATCAACTTGCACAGAAATGCCTTCAGTTTCGGTAATGTCCCATATAGATAATTAATTAATGTGCTACAGGGAATCACAAATAGCAAAAAGGTCATACCACAAAGAGTTACAAAACTGTTCTCTTCTGTGATTATGGCTTGGACCCCTTCAGGTAACCTGCTACCAATTGTTAAGAATAAAAAGATCAATGATAGTAGAGCTTAACATTCTGAAAAGTGTTATCATCTTGACAGGTCAATTGCGTGGCATAATCATATCAAGTAAAATATCAAGCAGGTTAGCAATCATGGCATTTTATAAAACACTTTTACACACAAAATGTCTTCAAACACACAAGGAAAACAGAATTCCCCAAGGAGACAATAGGTGCATGTTTGGATTTCATGAGGTCATGGAATGGATGTCTATTATTTGAGGAGTTAATATCAGTGGTAAGGAGTCAATATGAGTGGTAGCATTTTTATTCAAGGTCATTAGGGATTTCCAAAAGTCTTTAAATTTGTCCTTTGATAATCAGACATGATCAGAATGTGGTTGGTTATCCTTGTCATTCAATGTTCAGTTTCAACATCATTCCTTTGGAAAACCTTCATTGACTATCAAATTCAAAGTAACTCCTCTTTCTCTGCACAATCCTCTGCTTGTTTTATTTTCCATTAAAGTGCCACTGCTTGATATTTTCCTTTTGTCCATTTATGTAATTACTTTCTTTCCAAACTAGAATTTAAGCTATATAAAGGTAGAACCCACTTTGGTACATACTGTATTCTGAATACCTTAATCTCCATATAATGGAGGATTTCCATAGAAATGCTTGGAAATATAACACTACCAAGTCTATCTAGATGATATATTTCAACTAACATTAATTAAGGTCAAGTAATGTTCCTGACTCTAAGTTAGGATATATAATTATACCACTTACTCTGCATAACAACCCTGTAAAGTACATATTGATATCTCCTCCTACAGATTAGAAACTTAAGGTTCAGAATTCTTTTCTTTTTCAATTAATTTTAACTGACTTGTAAAAACAAAGAGTGTATATATTAAGGAATATTATGTAGTTTTTGATACATGTGTACATTACATAATATTTAAATCTGGTTAACATATTTCTATCTCTTCAAATAATCCTCTCTCTCTCTCTCTCTCTCTCTCTCTCTCTCTCTCTCTCTCTCTCCAGAACTGGGGATTGAATCCAGGAGTACTCTACTACTGAGGTAAACCCTCAGTTCAATTTATCTTTATTTTTTTAATTTTGGACAGGATCTCACTAAGTTGCCCAAGCTCACCTCAAACTTGAGATCTTCCTGTCTAAGTCTCTATAGTTTCTGAAATTACAGGCATGTGCCCCCATTTATAGTGAAAACTGTCAAAATCGTTCTTTTAACTTTTTGAAATCTACAAAAATTGTCGTCTAGAACCATCCTACTATGTAATAGAACACAAGAATTTCTTGTTTCTGTGCACAAGTAATTTAGTACCCATTGATTAATCTTTCTTCTCCCCTATTCTGCTGGCATCTGATAACCACCATTTTTACATTTCATGTATGAGTGAGATCATGCTATACCTGACTTATTATCTCCATTTCCATTCATGTCCCACAAAGCAGGATTTCATTCTTTTTTTGTGGTCGAATGTATTCCATGGTGTATATGTACCTCATTTTCTTTATCCATTCATCAGCTGATGGAGAAGTAGGTTGTTTCCATTTCTTGGCTATTGTGAAGAGTGCTGCAATGAACATGGGAGTGCAAAAGTCTCTTTAAATACTGATTTTATTTCCTGGATTTGCACACATTGGTGGGATTGCTGAGTCATATCGTAATTCTACTTTTAATTTTTTAGGAACATCCATACTGTTCTTCATAATGGCTGTGCTAATTTACATTCCCACCAATGGTGTGCAAGCATTGGCTTTTCTCCACGTTCTTGCCAGCACTTGTTATTTTTGGTCTTTTTGATAATAGTCATTGTTCCTGTGATACATGATATGTCATTGTTGTTTTGATTTGCAAGAAATCTTTTTTTTTTATTCCAGCGTTCCACATGATCTATCACATGATTAAACATTCATATTTTAGCTTCTGGCCATCTATACCTTAAATTTCTTAATGGCAGGGATGTCTTCTATTGGTTTTTGTCTTAACAGTAGTATTCATTACAAGGCTAGGAAGTTTTGGGCGTATAAATATTTATAAGTAAAATGGCTATGTAGGCAGATGGAAAATGCATCTCCACAACTGAGATCAGAATATGATCCTTTGTACAGATTATGAAATCTCCTTTCATGTCTTCCAGGAAATAGATCCCTAACTAGGAATCCAGAATCAACTCACATATCTGGTCTGACTTAAAACTAATAACAGACATGATAAAATTCTACATATTTCGAGATCCCTTGAAGAAAGAATCTTTTGATAAGCAGTATACAGTAATATGAAAATATTGCTCATTTTAAGCCTATATTGATAATTCTAGCTTTTATCCAGGAAACAAGAAAGGGAACAATGAGACTTCAGTCCCTTCTAATCTAGGAAAGTGTGAAGCACATGATGTGGAAATGACTGTGATGTTAATGTTGAATATGTGTCAAGCACTTTATGGGTATTGGCCTTTTCATTCTCCCAAATCCCTGTCTATAGTCTAGGAAACTGAGGTACAGAGAGTCTGAGTAACATGTCCAATGTCATATGGTCAGTTAGTGGCTGACCTAGAATTTTGGCAAAAGATGTTGTAATTATGATGCCTAAAACTCCAGGTCTGAGCTAGTTCTTCTGGATACATCCTCCACCTCCAAAATAAATTCAAACCATGTAGGTCCTATGAATGCAATAACTTCTATGCTAATGAAATTTTGTCTATGTTTGCTTTCTCAAAGTACTCAATTTTAAGTGTCTCACAAATAATAAACTTTCAAACATTTAAATGAAGATTAAAATAAGAGCAAAGATCATATGCATCATAAAATATGTATAATGATAGTATAATACATTTGTCACAAATAGGCTTTTTAAAGCAGCACTGAGTCATTTTTAAATAAAATTAATACAAAAACTCAAATTGGATCTTTTGCTATCATTTCATACTTCTGCTATAAAATACTTTGTAGTTTTAGTCTGTGAAATTTCCTTTTGTTAATTAACTAGAAAAGTATGATGAATTAAACATGCTATTGCATGCACTTTTGACAAGCTTCGAAAGTGAGGTAATTAAAAACAATTTTATTTCCATTTGTATGGTCCTAGCGCCTAGTGACATTTAGATAAAGTAAATAGGTGTTAGAAATAATGCTGTACTTTAAGATTTCTAACTAAATAATATAGGTTTATTGTTTTAGGTGATTCTATTGTCCCATAGCCATTATATATTCTGTTTACATTATATCTTGTATAAGATGTGTTAAACTACTGAAGATATGGTTTATCTCCATGAAGCAGTTGTAATTTCAATCTAATTAATGCATTTCTACTAAATTAAGATCCCTTGAAATTTCTTTTTTTTTCCCCCTTGCTTTTCCAAAATAGAGCTGCAGATAGCCAGAGGAAGAAAACTGGAAGAAAATAAAGTCATTAAGTTATCTGATTTAGTAAAGATATTTTCACTGGACACCATCTTTTAAACAGATAATCTCTTCCTTATTTATAATTTATTATTCATTTCTGATATTTTCAGTTTAACATTCTTTTTTTCTTCAATAAAATATATTTTTGTCAATTCCAGAGCTGACAAATTTCTTTGTAATACAAAATTCCTTTGTATTTTTTCCAAGGAATTTTGAATACATTTTGAAAACTGTGAAAGAAATGAATTCAAAGGAATAAAATGAACCCTCCTGACACAAAAACATGGTACATGTATACAAATTGTTCATTTGAATCACAAAAACCCATAAATACAGGCTGGGTAACATATTTGCACACTAACCAAAATATAGCCTAAAACTATATTATCATAATTTAATTACTTTATTTATAACTTAATTCTTTTACATTAGCTACAAAATATCACATTTAATGTTTTTGTGTGTCATAAAACATATGTATTTGTAATCATGCAACCATATTAAATAGATATCCTACTTGGAAAAGGAAAATAGGAAAAATCCATTATTTATTTTTGTATTGAAAGAATAAGAAAACCTGGCATGGGAGTAAGCTGTCAAGTGTGTAACTCGTTTTAAATTGTGCTGGGTTTCCCTTTGTTTACATGACAATGGTACTCCTTCTCCACAATAATACAGAACAGCTTTTCCATTTTCAGAATTCTTATCTGAGACTTAACATGCTCCAAAACTGCAGCATGCCTTGCTGCTCAACTAAATCTATATCTTTCAGTTTATAGATGTAGGGAAGAAAGTGTGCAGTAAAAACACATACTTTCAGATCCGATTCCTTTAGAATAATTTTCTGGTGTTTGTTGTAAGCACTCAGCATGAACTGAATATTTATATTTTAGGAGGTGATTATTTTAATTCTACATCAAGCACAGTGCATTTATTGAGCTAGCAAAGAAATGTGATAAATGCGTGCCATGCATCATTTAGATCTAATGAATTATTAAATTTTATCAATTTGTCCAGTACTCAACTTACCTAGGATTATAGAAGAGCTTGATTTGAAACATGTTTTTAATGTGTTTATTTTCCATCCAGAAGATTATATCATTTGGTACTAAAGAGAGAGGTTTTTATTTTAGAAAAAAAACTAATCTCTGGCTTAGGAATTACCAGAGGAGGCTTTGCAGTTTATGTTTATAAAGAAATATTAACAGGAGTGTCAATAATCAGATCAATTGATCAATCTATTTGTAATATGAAGCAAATGATGTCAGACCAATTTAAAGTATTTGGTATCTTCTTGGAAAAAGTTATGCAGAGTTTTCAATTAACACCACCTTATTTGATATATTCTGATATGTTCATTTGTGTTTCTTCCCAGAAATTTAACACAGGCATCTTTTTCCTAATTCCACAGATCTGAAGCTTTTCAAAAGCAAGGACTCCACTTACTCTTCCTCAAAGTGTTTAATTTTGTGCTTTAAACACAGTACAAAAAAAATTGTTAAGAAAGGTAAATCTGTATGATTAAACTTCTGACAACTGTTAAGATTTTCTCATTCACAAAAAATTCAAGGACTTTCAAAAACTATTTTCCTTTCAATATGTTTTTTAAACTGACATTTAAACCAGATATGGTGGGACACACCTATAATCCCAGCTACTCAGGAAGCTGAGGTAGGAGGATTGCAAGTTTGAGAAAAGTCTCAGCATCATTGTGACATCCTAGCCAAAATTTTGAAAAACAAAACAAAACAAACAACAACAACAAAAAGAAAGAGTTGGGGATGTAACTCAGTGGCAGAGCACCCCTGGATTCAGTCCCCAGTATCACATACACACATACAAATCTGGCATTTAGATTTTTAATGACTATGAATATAAACCTGAACCTGGTCTTCAAACAGGTTTTGAGGGACAATATTATTATTTAACAATATTTTTGCAAAGAGTAAGTTGTAAATGGATGCTAATTCAACAAAGACTGGTAGAATATACACCAGGTGCCAGGAACAGTACTGGGATATGACAGCAGCTAATTGTGCACTCGTGGGAACCTATTTCAAAGTCAAGTTGCTTCAATAATATGGTATCTTGCCCATCATACAATTGGAGCCAAGTGATTATATAGCCAACCAAGTTTCCCCTAAAAATTATAACATTGGTGAATTCATGAATATTAGGATATTATACAGGAATATGACCCCAGGTAGCAGAAGTAAAGGATGGGATAGTTAATAAGCTGGTGTCATCTGAGGAGACAGATAAGATACATTTCAGAACTCTCAGACCAGAGGGTTGAAAAGGGGAAGCATTTATCTATCAGCTCCAGTCACACATTGGTGAAGGGTGACCCCACTGGCATTAATTTTAGGAAACTTCAGTTGCATGTACATGAATGCTCGCAGGTTTAAACAGCCTCACCATGCTAAGGCCTCAGAGAAGGGCCATGTGAAGGAACACATAAGAAATAAGAAGCAAAGGGCTACAATGAGGTTCTGTCCAGTTGTACCTGCACGAATGAGCCAAAGATCAGTGAGGTTGTCACTCCTGCTGGAACACTGGTTGAAGTGATTGCAGTGAGAAGACACTGAAGGGCTTGATACACATGGTCAATTCAGAGATCAAAGGTGATGCTGCAAAGAGGAAAATTGGCCTCACCAAAGTTCTAAGAGGGAGAGGGAGAGGGAAGCCCTTCCATGTACACTACTGCATGGCCCAAACTGCAGGTGGCAGGCAGTGTAGGACTTGGAAGGTTCTTAGGTAAGGGAGTAGTAGTGTGTTCAGATCTATGATTTGTGCCACAGTTAATTTTCTCATAATGGATGAATTTTGTATTAGTCTGACATTAAAACTCATAAAATTAGCCCATCAACTTTAATATTTATCTTGGTAACAAAGAAAACCATGTTAAGAGCACATGGGAAGTTCAAATTCATGCCTACAACCGCTATTAGAAGAACGTCTTAATAATACCCACATTAAGAATCAAGTTCATTTATGAAGACTCGAATTGGGTGTCAACATACTTTATATACAAACAGAGATATGAAAAATTGTGGTATATATGTGTAATAAGAATTGTAATGCAAAAAAAAAATACTTGTATAAAGGCATGCTTTGGCGTGACTACTTTATATACAAAGATATGAAAAAGTGTGCTTTATGTGTGTAATAAGAATTGTAATGCATTCTGCTGTTGTGTATTTAAAAAAATAATCCAGAGCCAAAATATTACATCTACACCTTAATTCAAAGCATTACAATTAATTCTTTTTTTGTTTGTTTTCCACACAAATACACAAATAACTAGTTCATTAAAGATCTTTCTAATTTAGCAGCTTGTATAATTTGACTAGAGAATGCATTTTTTTTTTCAGAAATAGGTTGCTCATGAGAATTTTAATGTTTATGTCTAGAATTTGATGTGACTAATTTAAAGGTCAGACTTCTTAACTGTTATGAATATTTTCTATGGATCTTTGACATTATAAAATGAAATATAATCTTATAACACTCTAAAATTTCTTTACCCTGGAGATTTTATTTCATAGCATAAGCAGTTTCACATCTTGAAAGTATGGGATTTCAAGCTCAATTCTTAAAAGAAAATTAGCCAATATTGTGAAATTGATTATAGTCTTACCCAACATGAATAGCACATAAACTCTTTTTAAGTGTCATGCAGGATAAAAACTACTAAAACCAAGTCATTGGGAGAAAGCCAAAGTGCAATCATCTCTAAACTTTAATCAGAATCTGTATTTAAGCAAGATATATTTCATACTACAAAATAAACTTGAAAGGAGACATCTAATTATAAAAAATGAAACGGAGATTGTCAGTATGCATATATCCTTCAACACAACGTCCAAGTTTCTGAAAGTATGTGTTTACATTTTCTAATGTTTTCACATGTAGAATTAAAACATATAGAATGTTACTTTAGCCCAAATACACAGAAATCATGAAAACTTTCTGGGCACTACAAAATGCATGAAATTCTGGTTGGAGCATTAAAATTGCAGAGTACTGTCTTTTAGATGACATATTAAATCAAAGTTTTCCAGAGATTAAAGATTACATGGTAAATCTGGTAAAAAGAAATGGATATAAATCTAAAACCCTGACAAATATCTTCAAACTCTTATCTCCTTTCTAAAACAACAGCCTGAATGCAATATTAAATCACAGAAGTATTTTCTGATCAAAAAAGCTGCCAAGACGTTATTGGATATTCAGTGTTGTAACACACATTTATAATTTGTAATTTATGGAATGCCAGTTTCACGGTTATGGTCAATATTGTTTCTTTTTTGTAGAATGCTGAATAAATATGGGTTTGTTTTACCCTATAGAATCTGGGAATTTGAAGTATAGTTTTGAGGTATTAAAGAATATTGATTTAAAAAGAATCTTAGGCCACTGGCTTGAAATTTCAGGTCTCTTGAGAATTTTTATAAAGGAATTATTTTCTTGTTTTATGTTAAAGTAATCTAAAGGAGAACCTTTTAAACAATAAAATATTCAGAATTCACAGTTGCTTCTTTTTTCATTTAGTACCACTATTTTAATTAAATACAATTTTGGAAAAATTAATTTTGATATAACATGGTAGTCTGTCTTGACTACTAAGTGGCTTCTTTTGGGGGTTGGGAGTGTACTGGGGATTGAACTCAGAGGCACTTAACCACTGAGCCACATCCCCAGCCCTATTTTGTATTTCAGTTAGAGACAGGGTCTCACTGAGTTGCTTAGTGCCTTGCTTTTGCTGAGGCTGGCCTTGAACTTGTAATCCTCCTGCCTCAGCTTCCTGAGCTGCTGGGATTACAGACATGTGCCACAGTACCTGGCTTGTGGCTTCTTTAAAAGCACTATTTATGTTAAGAGATTTGGTTTTGATTTAGTAAAAATTATAAATGAAATTATTGCAAAATATTTGTCTCATATTTTCTTTTTTTGGTAAGTCAGTACAGAGCTCCTAAAATTCCATATAGACTGTATCTTTAAAGTCTTTTGGAAAGCACTTCTCAGACGGTAGAAAAATAAGGACTATCCTCCAAGTAAGAAACAATGAGAAGTTCAAATAATTAGTCAAATTCCTAGGGGCATTTGATAATACTTAGTATCCCTGAGTATAATTGTTAGCAGACAGGTCAGAAGACAAAATCAGGACTCATGAATGAAAATAGATTATTAAATCAGAGACTTCTGCATAAAGTCAGAGATCTGTCAGTGGGAAAACTTGAAAAAAAAAAAGCAAAAAACACATGCCTCATACAGGGAATTGGAGGCAGCCCTTGTTCATCTGACCTACGTTCAAGGTGGAGGAAAAATTACCAAAAAGCTTCCTAGCACATTCCTACTGATAAGTCAGTCCTCCTTTAGACCTGGCACAAGAATTATTATGTTCACAGAATCTGGAAACTCTAAGCCCAAACTCCATCCCAAACATTGAGAGAAAACATAATCCTAGTGTCATCAGTGCATCCCAGGAACATGAAGGAAGCACATGTACAAACACTTTGGGTGGGGGGTGATTTAATATGAACCCCTGGCCCAGGTAACACAAATTCATAAGGAAAAAGTGCAGAATATACAAGGAAACAAATGAGAGAAAGTCAAGAAATAGAGCAACTGCAGAAATATTCCCTCAAAAAAAATGTAGTTGCTGTAATGACCAGAAACAGAAAAGAAATGCTTAATATCTTTAAAGAAATTAAAATAAAATATCAAAAGTGTAATGAAAAACAAAGAGATTATCAGAAAAAAAAAGATGGATTTTCTGAAAACAAGAATCACTAAATAAGATATCTAGGGATAAAATAATAATAATGATAATAATAATAATAATAATAATAATAATAATAATAATTAAAAGGACAAAAGACAGGTAAGTCAACAGATTAAACACAGTTGTCACAATTAGTGAAGTGAGAGAAAGATTGAAATATAACTCAGAAAATAGCATAGGTTAAACAAAGAAAAACATATATATTTCAATGAATCAATCCTGGAGAAAACAAATGTTCTAAAATTTAAGCTTCTTTGATAGTGTGCTAATTTACAGCCTAAAGAAAGACTGAAGTCAACTCAAGTCTACTTAACCACTGATCCACATTCTCAGCCTGTTATATTTTATTTTGAAACTGAGTCTCACAAATTTGCTCAGGATCTCACTGAGTTGCTGAAGTTGGCTTTAAACTTGTGATCATCATTCCTCAGCCTCTCAGAAAGTTTTTAAAATTAACATGAAAATGCAAAATATTTCAATGTTTATAGAGAATGTCACTTTAAATACAGTATGAATAATACTTAATCTAATAGGAAAGTTTTATATTTAACATAATTGTTCACATAATTGTTTAAAGTGTAAATATCTTAAATGCTGTTGGCTGATACTTAGATTTGCACCATAAATGATTTATTTATGCATGTTCAATATAAAAATAATCTAGATATTATTGAAGTACATATGTCATTTAATATAAATTATTTTAAACACAGATCATGAATGACAGTAGCTCTGTACATTAAATATACCATCATTTATTTTAGCCTCTTAAATACCTATAATTCTGACACAGGGTACCATTCCTCATTTGTTTTCTATTGTACATTTGGCTATATTATAATAAAAATAGTAATACACAACATATTTTTGAATGATTCTACTTGCTTGAAGTATGGATGTTGAATCTCATATTGAATATAACTAGATTTTTCTATAAACTGTACATCCTATTTATTCCAAATATGGTCACTGTGCAATCACACTAACCATGACAACTCATTCACCATTACTGAATATGCCCGTTCATGTTCCACAGTTGTTCTTTTTTGTGGCCTTATGGCTTTATGACTTTATCTACAATTCAGATATTACAAATTACCAATTGCCTCATATATTTAAAAATAAAATAAGTCTTTGGTAGGAATAGTAATAAATGATTAATTATAACTTAAAATTCTTTCCCACATCTGAGAACCAGAAGAAAAAAACAAGGAAAAGTATAGTGGGGGTTGATATTAACTTTGCTTATTGACTGTGAAGATGAATCTGAAAACACTTTGAGTTAAAAAAATAATAGTATTTCCCCCTAAAAAAAAGTGACAGTATGATAGTATCCTTCAATAATGGGGGTGAAGTGTATATTTAAGCTATAAACAAAATGGGTAGGGACCTTCAATTCTCCAATTGATGTGGTCAGTGATGAAGCTTGTTCATGTATCTTCACAAGCACATGACTGGTCTTCAGAAGGAACCACTCCTGGGGAACAGGGAATAGAAGGTAAGGGTGATTGCAAAGGAATATCTGTAGAAAAGAGTATTCGAAGGTGAGCCTTAATTTATACTGTTTATAAATGAAATTTCCAGGAAAGAGTAAATACTGTATTTCTGGTTTCTAGAAAGGGGTAAATAGTAAATGACAACAGGTGACTTGTTTTATAATATCTTTAACAAAAACTGAAGAGAAACAACTGTAATGGAGGGTAGGCAGAAAACAACCAAGTTTTCTTAAAGTTTCCAGGCCAAATGCCAACATTAAAACAACAATATTAAGTATCTATAAATGGAGGTGGTTGGGCCCAGACAGGCTGGCAAATATTACCTTAAGTGAAAAAGGCACCAAAATGCTTCCTCCTCTATTAAAAACCCAAAGAATTTTAATTTAAACTTAATTACAGCCTTAAGTAAAACATTACACATTAGTTATCCAGTCTCCAAGGACATGCAAAATAATGTCCTTTTGCAGGAAGTTGGTTAAGCATTGATTAGTTGCCAACTGTCAAAGTAAGGGATTTTTAAAGGGACCTGTATGCAAAGGTTTTAAAAGGAAGAGGAAATAAAATAATATATATGTATAAGTAATTAACATTACTCCTGTTATAATTCTCTGAGAGACCATAACATTTATAATGAAAGAGAAGTATACAGCAAGTTAAAAATTATTATTTCAATCTTTTAAAAATGTGAGAATATATTATCATTTTACAAAAACAAATGCTAAGTAAGTTCCTCAAGAAAATATACAAGTTTGGGGGCTGGGATTGTGGCTCAGTGGTTGAGCACTTGCTTAGCATGGGTGGGACCCGGGTTTGATTCTCAGCACCACATAAAAATAAAGGCATTGTGTTGTGTCCATTTACAAAAAAAAAGATTCTCTTTCTCTCTCTCTTAAAAAAAAAAAAAAAGAAAATATACAAGTTTAGAAAGTCATATACTAACAACTCACAATTATTTTCTAATTTATTCTTGGATATCTATTTATTCAAAAAACAAATGATGCATCTACACTTTAAACACAAAAATTATGAGTAATGTTATCTAAATTAATTAATAAGTTAAAACGCAGGAATTTCTCATGTGCAAAATGTGTCATTTATAATCTTCAAATTTTACATGTACAGCATACAAGCAATTAAACTTAAAACACAGGAAATAATAATTCCTGAGAGTCTAATGTTTATTATGAGCCTAGACCTTGGCACAGTCTTTTATAAATAAGAAACTTTAATCAAAGGCCTTTTGCAAAATTTCAAACCGCTGGTAACTATTTCAACAGAAATTAAAATAAATTCTGGCTCCCAGGAAAGCAATTGAGTTTTCATCTTCCTCCATCTCCCAGGAGTATTTTGTATATGTCATGTGGACACCATTTCAAAATATGAATGCTTACATAAATGGAAAACTATATTCAACTTAAATGTTCACTGAGAATAATAAAATTAATTCTGGCTTTAAAGTTTTTTAATTCCTATTTCCCATCTTCATTCTTTTTCTCTTCCCATAGAAACTACTCTAAAATGTTTGGTGTATAAAGTTTCATTGTAGCCATTCTTGTGTTTTTTTCTGTCCAGGTATTTAAATTTATAAAAATATTTTAATTCAGAATTCCTTCTGCTTCTTTGTTCTATTTTAATACAATATTCTTTTTTTTAAAGATAGGTCATTTTATTTGTTTTGTGATAGTACATTAATATGCAATGACAATAGTAATTTCTAGTTGTTCAAAACATTACAAAGCTCTTCACATATCATATTTCATACATTTGATTCAAGTGGGTTATGAACTCCCCTTTTTACCCCGTTAATACAATATTCTTAAGATCAGTTTTTCCACGTTACATTTAGGCTTCTATGATAGTCTCTAATGACCCACACTCTTGTTAACTGCACCCATGTGTGATATCCCCCCACTTTAAATGTGTGCCCAGTAGGATGCAGTAAATATCATGCTTTATGATGTCTGAGGCTAGGCTATGAGAGGCAATATGACTTCTGTCTGATTTTCTCTCAGGACTTGGAGTCTAGAAATCATACTGGAAGGATTTCCAGGTCAGAGGGAGAAACCACATGTAAGCATTCCAGTCAACAACCCCAGCCTTAACCAAGAGTCAGTTTCAAATGCCAAAGATGTGAATGATTTAGAGTTTACATCATTCTAATCCCTAATCTTTGAGTAGCCCCAGCTGAGGCCAAGTAAAATGAGATATGTTACACTTGCTTAATTTTAGACCTGTGAATGTATCTGTTTGGAAGCTCTGAGAAGCAAGTAATAAGAAGAAATTATATATGCAAAAGATTGGTTGTGAAAAATACCTGTGAAGGATAAAGAGGACAGAAGCATGGGAGGAGGAAAGAGCCTACGAAACTTTTCAAGAAAAGACAAATGGGTAAGAGCTTCAGATTACATTGCATTTAAGAAAAATTCTTGGCCAGGCTTATAGGAAAACCCTAATAAAGGTCGTTTTTAGAGAAGATTCATCTGAAATTAAAGTGATGGGGCATCAGTTCCCTTGCTGTGTTTAGCTGTTGGTTGTGAGGAATTCTGGGAGAGGATGATTTTGGCAGGAACACCACAGTAGATTCCATGACAGCTTGAGGCTATCAGTTTTCTGTTCTCCACAAGGAAGACTAGCTCATGGCATCACAGTCTGATTTTTACAATGCACTAATCCACTTCTCCGGGTATCTTTAAGAAGCAACTTAACTTTGCTTCCCATGAACTTGGTCACCTAAGGGGAACTTCCTTCTTAAAGCATCATATTCTGATTGTGTTAGATCCTATTGGTTCTCTGTTCATTCCTTAGTCTAGTTGACCAATTCATTTTCTTCTGAATATCCAGGTCTTACCAGGAACTTTCTATAGATCCTTCTTTTAAAGATGGAGATTGGTGGGACAAACTACAGCCTTCATTAATGCAGTTGTTCTCAAGATCACAATTGGTATTCATTATCTCCCTCCCTTACTGTCCTTCATCTCTCATCTCTGCAGGTCAGAATGATGATGATTTGTATATATGTACACACACACACACACACACACACGGTATATTTACAAAGAGTATATATGTTTGTGTATATGTACATATGAAAAGGAGAAGGAGAGATATTATAAATAACTTGCTCGTGTGAGTACGGAAGGTGAGAAGTCCAAATATCTGCACGTGACAAGTTAGAAATCCAGTAAAACCAATGCATAGTTCCAGTCAAAAGGTGGGCAGTTAGAGACCTAAGATTGGCTAATGTTTCAGTGTGAGTCTGCAGGCTATAAAAGACCAATGTCTGCCGCAGTCTGGTTGGGCACAAATGCCGCAGTCTGGCTGGGCACACAATCAGGAGCCACCACACAGCTTGTAGATTCAAACAGCAACTCTTTATTCCCGAACTCACACCAGCCGTCTACAATCACGTTCTGGGGAAATCCACGTTCTCTGCCCAAAATCACGTTCTCTCCCAAATTCTCCTTCACTGGGCTTCTGTCTCCCAAAATATACTGTCTGAATCCCGTGAGAACTCAAGGGGAACTTAGGCAGCAGGATACGCCCTATTCCCAGCAGGAATAATCTTAAACCTTAAACCTGGAACCTAAACTGGGAACGCCCTAAACACGATTATGTTAAACCGGGAACACCCTAATCCGCCCTGGTCCTTGAGCAAGGTCAACTACATTCAATGTCACTGCAAAATGTCAGCAACATGGGGTACGCTGGCAAGGAAATTGTCATACCTACTTGGCTAATGGCTCCCAGCATCATGCATATCTAAACAGAACAAATAATAATAACAAAAGGCCAACACACAAGTATAAGCCAGCATGCAGGAGGAGATCCCTTCAACTGAAGGAGAGACAGCCATTTTATTCTATACAGACCTTCAACTGATTAAATGAGGGCCAATATCATTAGGGAGGGAAAACTGCCTTACTTATTTTACCAAACCAAATGTTAATCTCATCTAAAAGCATTCTCACAAACAGACCCAGAAGAATGCTTGGCCAAATATCTAGGCAGCCTGTGGTCCAGTCAACTTGACATATAAAACCATCACATACAAAACCTGGTAGAACAACCCAAATCTTCATTCCTGAGGGGGCTAGGCTTTTGATAATCATATTGTTCTCAGGCCATGGTTGTTGCACATATCCTCTTGCAGTTATAACTAGAAAAGATAGAACCTCAAGGTCAAGTGAATAACCTGGATTTATCATGTATTCTTCCCTAACAGAATTACCTTCATTAGTAATCATTTTGCCTGCATGATATTAAAATTTAAAAATCTGGTGCAGAGTATATGTGGATCTTTTCTGTTATCTGATATTCAGCATCATGCTAAATGAATTATTTGGTGGTAAGTTCTTCAATATTTTCAATATTACTTTCTTTTTTAAAATATTTTTTAGTTGTAGATGGACACAATATCTTTATTTTATTTTTATGTGGTGTGGAGGATTGAACCCAGTGCCTCACGTGTGCAAGGCAAGTGCTTTACCACTGAGCCACAACCCCAACCCCTCAATATTTACTTTCATAAATGTAATTTCCTTCCTGAACTCTTAGGTTTTTTGCTTCACAGCAATCATTTCCTTAAATCCTGCAAAAGAGCAACAACTTGTGGGACAAGTATTCTTTGTATATTGTGATTCAATTTTGTTAAAATCTGATTGATAAAGTTCAGGCACCTTCTTGAGGTCAAAACTATACCACACCTCTAATGGAGCTATGTCACAGGAGATACTGAACATAATATTTGAGAGGAGGAAAAATAACACTTAGGCTCTTTCTAATCAATAACACCAGAGGCAAAAGAAACTAAATACTTAGATAGTATCTTCCTAATCAATAAAAAAAGGAATATTATCTATTATCAAGAGAGGCTTGTTTGCAAGATTTCTTTTTTCATGTACTCTGTTATAAATAATCACAAAGATGACACTCCTATAGTGATCAAACACTTGCTTCACAAAGCACTCTTAAATGCTCTCTTGAGGTTATGCAGTTTGGGGAATGACACACCAACAAAAATTTTAGCTTGATAGTACCTTGCAATTTCTACTGAAAAAGAATGTTTGCCAATCTTTGGATGCTTTAGGTTTTGGCACCATTTTCTCTTCATTATCTGTAATAAACCTACAAAATAGCATTCATCTCCAATGATATCCAACTCCATTAGTACTGGAATTTTGCTTGCATAGGAACTACATTTATCATAGTTTTCTGGAATTCACCATGAAAGACCACTGCAGGTAATATGCAGTAGATTGACGACTTACTTCTGACCTTCAAATTACATGGCCTTGTATGACTTTTAAATGTCCTGAAGTATTTTTGCCTGCTCAAACTAAGGCCTTTTAATGAATGCTTTCTCTCCTTCTTAACTTTTTCCTTCAGATCTTTAAGATGCACAGTGCTTTCTTATGTATCAACATGTGTCTCAATGGCACTTCACACAGGCTGAGATTTTCAGTACACAGCACATGATTATTTCTCTAGTTTTACAAAAGTATTTTGCAGCATTTCAGTGATGTGGTAAATATTTGCAGTGCCAACAAGACTTGTCATATTTTTTTCACTATACTTTCTTGTAGAAAACCATTGCATGTTTCATAATGGAGACAGGTGCATTGTCAAGCTTATGTCTTTTATGAATTCTTCTCTCTCAAGCCAAGATAATACAGTTGTCCCTTACTGATTCCAGAACCCCTGTTGGATAACAACCGCTGTTGGATAACCCTGTTGTTCCTTACACAAAATAGCAGAATATTTGCATATAACCTAAGCACATCATCGTGTATATTTTAAATCATCTATTGATTACTTATAATGCCTAAAATAAAATAGATACCATTTAAATAATTATAATACTGTGTTGTTTAAGGAATAACAAAAGAAAGTCTTTACATTTTCATTACAGATATGATTTTTTTCTGAATATTTTCTACCTATGGTTGATTGAGTCCATGAATGCAGGAACCATGGATATGAAGGCTGAATGCATTTATAACTTTTTGCCAATACAGGGATTTTCTTTTTCTAGACCTTCAGGAAAACCTAATTTCTTAAAGACATTTTCATTTGAGCATGTAGGGAAGAGAGTAGATAATGCACAATACTTTAAAACAATGATCCTAGTAGGAAAAGAGATAATATATGACTGTAACACAATCCACATTCTCTCATTCAAACTCTTAAGCAACTTAGATGTTTTCACTGGTACATTACACTGTTTTCAATTTCAATAATGAGTGTGGGGGAAATTTTTTAAGTAGTTATAGAGAATATGTGGTTGAGAGTTCAGATAACTAAAGCTACATGTAGATCCACAGTATTATATGATTCATTGATGAGTCACTCACATGAGATGAGTACATGTTTTTATTTGGATCTTAAAGCAAGTATGAGTGGGATACAGCTGTCAAGAGAATCTGAATTTCAGAGTGTGGGTGGAGCAATGCTTTTAAAACCAGAAAAAAATAATACTGTTTACATTTAAAAACATAAGACTGGTGGAAAAAAAGAAAGATTGATCTGAAAAATAGGACTTAAGGGGAATGCTGTCATTAAAGCAAACAGAAGAGGTTATATAATAAATTATGTCAAAAGTTTGAGAAAACACCAAGTATTGTTTTCACATAGAAGATAAGACTGCCCTTAATAATCCTACATTTTTATGGTTGGTAGTTATTTCAAGTAACTTTTCAATTTTTTATATGTCTTAGAAAATAATGAGATAAAATTTAGTTATATCTTGTTATTAATAGAAATTTTCATGTCAAACATCAAATAATGAACTCAGATGCTGGAGATGGGGCAAAATATAGTTGTCTTTGGATTACTGTTATTAATTATTTTAAAACCTAAAGTCCTTTAGCCATTAAGAATACATCACCACCTTGTGGAATCCCTTTAAACTACAGACACATGGTCCCAAGAGCCATATAGACTTAGGAAATTGTCTATCAGATCAACCTATTTTGTTTCCATTTAATTTAATTTTGTTCTTATTTCTATATAGTTCTCAAATTTTACTCTCTGGACCTAAACCCTCTCTCCAACCCTAGTCCTGTATTGGCAACCGCTTGGCTCACTTTCCCACATGATATTTTGTAGCCGCTTGAAATACCATACTTCAAACCAAATTCTTCCTAAGAGTTCTATGTAAATTAATGTACATCTACGTAGTGTTTAGTCACCCTGGTTAAAAATTTTGGTGTTCTTTGATCTATTCTCCCATGAAGATCCATTTCACCTTAAAATTAGTCACCACATTCCATTAGCTATGATTCCTCAGTGTCTTTTTAATTTATCCTCTCTTTTTTGTTGTTGTTGATAGCATCCTAAGTTGATCTTTAGTTAATTGAATAGCTATGCTTCTAGTGTCTCTTCCTCCACCACTGCACTGCTAATAGTGCATCCCTCCTATGTTAATCAGCTTTCTTGGATTATAATTCTCTTGGGCTTTATTGCCTCCAATACTCATCAGTGTCTATGTGTTCCTTGTTTTTCTCCCACCACTGTGTTGAATGTTTGATGCTTCAACCATACTGTGCTTACTAAATCCAAATATGCTCTAATTCTATTTTACTTCAGCTCCCAAACTCATATGCCCACTCCCTGGCATGCCCTTTAATCATATTTGAGTCTACGATGGGATCTGTTGTTTGAAGGGATTTCCACAGGGTGGTATGTATATTTTTAAAGTAGCATAGATAGCAAGAATGTCAAAATCCTTGTATATGTATGTGCTAGAATATTTTCCTAGTAGAGTGTAATGAACTTAAATCCCTCAATGGAAAAAGAATTCCTTGTCCTTAATCTGTGAAGATATTCTGCTAGTTATTAAAGGGATACATGTGGAGTAATGGATATTCACTTAACAAGGTACATAGCTAAATCCTTTTTAGTAATGAATGGCATTAAAATATGTTGCAGGGATGAGAGTAAAGTTCAGAGGTAGAGCACTTGCCTAGCACGCACAAGGCCCTGGGTTCCATCCCCATCCATCCCCATTACCACACACACACACCTATTGCAGCCCTGTGACTGTCACATACAACAGTCATATTTCTCTTTCAAGAACTAGACTGATTATGAAGATTTTCTTTATAAACCAACCAGATGAGATAGCTCATTTTTCTTTACTTCCACAGTAAGCTTTAGATTGTACTTATGTGGACTAAAGTTGTCTAACATCTACTTCAAGAGTGTAAGCAAAAATAGAAAATAACTTTCTTTGGTCTAAATTACTATAATTCCTGAGTTATGAGTTTTCTTCCTACTGATATTAACAAAACAGAACTTTGTATCTGCACTTAATTTAATTCCTAACTCAACCCAAAGAGTAGAAAATGGTGACTACCTACCAATATCCCACTTCCCCAACATACTTCTCTTTTATCCTTATAAAACTGAAATGGGACCCCTAACATTGATGATGATGATGAACCTAGAGACACTTTACCACTGAGATACACCCTGGCCCTTTTTATTTTTCATTTTGAGACAGGATCTCACTAAATTGCTGAGGTTGGCCTTGAACTTGCAATCTTCCTGCCTCAGCCTCCCGAGTCACTAGGATTATAGATGTAAGTCACTGAGCCCAGTACATATCTTACTTCTGATTCACTTTGATTCACATTGTTCAGGATTTTAAACAGAAGGAGCAAAAGTATATAGCATTTGCTTCTGTTTAAAATCCTGAACAATTACTTGACATAGATTTTAGTAGGCACTTTCATCTTCCAGGTTTATTTGATAACCCAAATCTCCTTATTGACCAATCAAATGAATCTTACAGTTTTTCAAAAGAATGATGCATATAACTTTTGTTTTTCAATAGATGAATTCTTAGTACTGGGAGAGTTGGCTTAAGGGGAGTTGGCCATCAGGTAATGACTAGAGCTAAGCATATGTTTAAAATCAGATTGGGTCACTACTGCATTAGGATTTGTTCAGCTTTGGTGGGATAGAGAGGAAGCAAAATAGGTCACATGTTAAACATCATAAACTAGAGACTGAGATGAGCACTATTCAAAAGATCAGAGGATGGAGTCTTCGAAGTTTATATGCAGCACCAAGGAGAGCTCCTTGTACTTTGGTCTCCATCTTTAGGAAACTAATAGTGAGTTTTTCTACTGGTGGCAGTCAGGAACCTTGCAAATGGACTTGATTCCCAAAGGTAGTCCATCTGACAACATAGGCCTCAGGAGTGTTTAGTTAGATCCCAATCCTCAGTGAAGGAAGCTCCATTCTTATCCACCAAAAAATATTGTGATATATAATACAGGTTGATTTGCAGCTCAGTTTTGAAGGTTCATTTGGTGGAATCAGATTTTTTTTTTGAAAGTTTCAAGTTCTTTCTGGTGCAAGGTTTCTTTCTCTATGATACCACCACCCTAGGAGTGATTATCTAAGATTATACTTCCCTTCCCAGACCAACCCACATCCAGTGATTGGTAAGCAGATTTACTGTTATGAAGATCAACTTCTCTGTTTCCATGTCTGGGAAAGTCTGAAGGGCCATTACAACTTCAAGCCTCCACCAGGGTCAGCTAAGTCCTGTTGCAACTGTTCCCAACTTCTCATTCAACTCAGTCTTACTTCATTCCCTTCTCCCATAAGTGTTGATCCTGAGAACATCCACCATGGAAAAGAGAATAAACAATCTGATAGGTAGAACAATTTAGCTGGTTGACATGGGACAACAGTTGTCATCAATTATCACAGTGCTGGTATGATGGGTGTGGGACTGGAGTAGTCAGAATGACAGGGATAGTGCCCAAGGCTAAAAACAAAAGTGTGTTGTCATTTACCAAGGCTGAAAGAGTTACTGATGCTTCAGAATACCAACCTACTAGTTACAGAATAGTAGTAATAGAAACCCACTGCTGAGAAACCAATGTGGCACTCTCCCTGGAGGAAACCATTTGGTCATTTGGTAGGAGGTCTATTACATTTAATCTCTTCTACCTTGGGAAGAGGCAGTGATGTATTTTGTTGGTAAAAGATATGTAGTACAAGTGTGAGTGTGAAGTTTTTATCCAGAGCCTTGACTACTACCACTCTCCAAGGGCTTACAGAATATTTGATATGATATGATGGTACATTGTCACCTATGACTTTGCATCCATCGTTTGGTCTCATGTTATAGCAAAGGTGGTATGATAGTGAACACATGACCATGAAACCCACTGTTTCTAACATATACTACACATAGTAGCTGCTATCTTCATACAACATGTTACACTTTATTAAAGATACAGCTGAATTTCAGTTCGAAGATGATACCTTGTAAGATAAGTGTTATCCTTCAGGACATAGCATACTAACTACATTAATAACTATTATATAATGCAAAAATTAAAATATACCCAGTCTGGAATCCAAATGATAGAAATAGAAGTAGTCCTACTTACCATCATTTTCAGTGATTCATTTGAATAATTTGTGTTTCTCAGTTCTGAAATTCTGCCACCCGGGAAAGCAGATAGAGTCTCATTAAACTTTAAGCTACAGCTCTTGCCTAGGCACTCTGGACTCTTTGTGCCAAGGTACAAGAAAGCAAAAAGAAAAGTTGCCATCATGGCAGGAGTCATTAACACCCATCATCAAGAAAATGCAGGTATGTGGTTAAACAATGGAGATGAGAAAAAATATGTTTCTTACTCAGGCAATCAACTAGGGGTGTTTCTTGACACTCCCTTGCCCAACATTAATGTCAAATGAACAAATGCACAAGCTCAAAATAGCATGATTGGGATGAGGATGCAGCTCAGTGGAAGAGCTCTTGCCTCGTATATGCCAGGCCCCAGGTTCAATTTTCAGCACGATGAGGGGAAAAAAGACCCTTGTAACCAGGAGCTGAGATTTCTCAGGTCTGAGGATCTTGGTCATCCTACTAGATAAAGCTATCCAGACAAGAAGAGTTGCTAACTAAAGACGAGGCAACTCTAGTATTGACAATAGAAGAGACAAATGCTAAATGCCAGTTGCAGCCTTGAGACCAACTGCAGCCAGCAAAAGCTGAGGATCTTCTGTTGACTTTCTCCTATCAGTTTCCCTGAGGAAAAGATGCCCACTACAGTCCAGAATGAAGAAACCAGTTAGCCACATACATAAAGCAAGTGGAGCTAAGTGGCTTAAGTGTTGGATTTTGGGGATGCTGGGCTATACTGCTTTAAAGCCTCCCTTCCAGACCTGAAAAAGGATTCTTCAGTTACTGGGAAGTTTGTTGAAGACTCTCAGATCTGGTTTTTAGCTCTTTTTTCAGACCTGTTCTTAGCTCTTTTCAGAATTATCATAGCTAATCATTAGTAAGCACAGGATTTGAAAGTCAAGATCTCTCCCCATACATTGGGACAACCTTGAAGGGCTGGCTGTTCTAGCTTAGAAAGGGAGCTACCCATGAAGTGTAGATGAGGCTTTTTTTTTTTTTTTTTTTTTTTTGCATTTGTATCCCAGACCAAATCCCTCCTCTACAGTAGGATCCTGCTTTCTAACCTTTCCAAAAAATACCCTATTGAGATTCCTGCATTCTAGTCCTCCATTTCAATATCTGCTTCACAGGGACTCCATCTGTAACATCTACCAACATATAATGAATGGGATAGCTTTATGGATGATAAAAGCTTTTGTTAATAGCGGAAATAGACAGCCTTCATGGTCTGAGAAACAAATACCCCTTATATTGTGTAGTTAACTATATCATCAGAGTGTCCAGTTGCTGGAAAAATATATGTTCTCTGTACTAATTACCATTTTCCTCAATGGGGATGTAGATACATACATTTGAAAACACCTTTAAATGTGAAAATATATTAACATCAAAGAGAATTAAACTTTTAAAGACTTGGTATCCATATACTGTAATTATAGCCAAATATTACATTACATATATAATTTAATTTTTAACCAAAGCATCCCAGAGGTTTCAATTTCAGGAAGAGCATTATTAAAATAGTCTCAGAAATTCTATTTATCTTATGATCAGAGAAAGGAATGCATTGGTTAATCATACTCTTCTTAACAGAGATTCCATATGTACTATGTTTGAATTATTAATTTTCAAATAATTAGAGCACATCATTATATAGTTAATATTAAGGTGGCTATGAAAAGAGCATGGCAGCTTTTTTATGATTTATAAATCATTTTAGGATCTTGTTTCTTTACCAATTTGTCACATAGACATTGTAATTTAGAATCACAGGAACAACCATTAAGGGGAATTTCTGACTGATCTGTTGTTGGATCCCAATATGTATATTATATTGTCATAATACATTTTGAACTATATGTGCTAGGTACAAAATAGAGACCATCATGTTATACTTTAATTAATCCCACAATTGAAAGAAGAAACAAGTGTTTGTTCAGCGTTGAAGTTATGAACTAGATGTTTAGTATGTGTGACTGTTTTACTCAACTTTTCCACTGCTGTGACCCAAGTACCTGACAAGAATAATTTTAGAGGATGAAACATTTATTTGGCATTCACGGTTTCAGAAATCTCAGTCAATAGAGAGCTCTGGGCCCAAAGTGAGAAAGAATATCATAGTAGAGCTGTATGGAGGAGGAAAGCAGCTCAGGACATGGCCAACAGGAAGCAGAGAGAGAGCTCTGCTTACCAGAAAATAACATGTACCCCAAAAGTAGACCCCAATGACCCACCTCCTCTATCCACACCTGACCTATCTATAGTTACTGCTCAATTAATTCCTACCAGCAGATCAATGCATGAATTAGGTTAAGACTGTCATAACCCAATCATTTCACCTCTAAAATTTCTTGCATTGTCTCACATGTCACATTGTCTCTCATTCTTTTGGGAGACACCTCATACCTAAACCATAACAGTGACTTAAAAATAAATGTGAGAAAATAAAAAGTTAACAGTAGTAATAAACAAACGTAAAATTGTAATGGCCCAGGGCTGAGTGTCATGTGTACCTATCCCCTTGGCACCATGGAAACCATCAGCAATGTGAAGCTCCTTCATTAGCATCTTTGCCTACAAAAGAAGACAAGTTTGCTCTGATATATTTCATTTGAACAACTATAGCTCACTTTGTGAATACACCTGACATACACTCTGTGTCATTTCAATGTTCATCCTGCCTAGTTGTCATGGAAACAGATATCATCACTTGGGAAGTGGTGAAAAGAAACAAGAAAAGAACAGAAGTAAATTGTATATTATGGTGGGCAAGAACTCCCTTTTCTGTGAAATAACTTGAAGAGATTCCCGTATTGATGAATCCAATCCAAACTCACTGCAAAGCATGACATCAAAGCATGACAGATAAATGTTATGAACAATGAATACTGATGGAAAAATAAAAATGGAGAACTGGTCTTATATGTACAAACTGATTTATTACTGAAAATATCCATTATATACAGCCTATGGTATGCTATGTTCAAATTTGAAAATTATGAAAGTGGCTTAATTCAGAGTTAGTCATTTTTTAAAAAGTCACTAGAACAAGTATATAAGTAATTGACTAAATGCAACTAATTTATTTCAAGTTATAAATTCATTTGCTTTTGGAATATTTTTTATTAAAGACAGTATAGAAATGACTCCACTTCTAAAATCAAATATTCTTATAATCAAATTGCAGCTAACTTCAAAGGAAGAGAAAAGATAGCACATTCAGAGCAGTTTATCTGGAAGTAATTTAATAAAGTAATTAGTTTCAGAGATGTGGGAAGATTGAGAGAAACAACTAGGCATGTTGAGGAACCCAGGAGCTAGCAAAAATGGAAAGGCATTACTAAGTCTAAGGACTCAAGACTTAACAGTGTTACCAGAACTTGGGAAGAGTGGAATAAACACCTACCTGACAGCTGTATAGGGAACAATTGTATAGGGAAGTCAACTCTCTACAGCAAGGCAGGATGGGAGCAGAATAGGGAAACATAACTTCACTTCTTCTTTTACCCTTAAGAGTTTTGCTGATATGTTCCATTGGTTGAGGCTAACTAGAAGCCAGGGGGAATGATCATGGATGATAAAGTTTTAATATTTCAGCCTCCCAGAGCAGGACAGAAATGCAAAATGGATCTGGGGAAGCAAATGGAAATGATAACCAACATATCCACCTCTTATAGTATCAAAGGCAAATTACTTAACCTATGTGTCTGCTCTACCACTTTTGAATAAAATTAATGATGCCATCTCTCTTATGGATATTGTGGAAATGGTACATGAAAATGAGAAAAATCATAGCACTTCAATAATTTTTAGTTATTTTTATTTTTGCAAGTCAGTTTATTTATGAAAAATGTTGTAGTATTTTTGCCACAAGATTAAAGAAGGTAACTTGGGATGTTGAAATGTTAGAAGACATAAAAATATAAAGGCTTAAGCGTATAAAACAATGTTAAAATTAAATAGAACAGTAGTTCAATTTTCTCATTTTTCAAAAAAGAAAAGACTTTTCAAAGTATAAAAATCAATTCATTTTAATTGTACAATGTGTAGACGTAGTCTCTAGTTTTAATCTATCTGTATTGGAGACTTCAACTTCTTTCATATTCATAGCTGGTTGGAGTATGTGGTCTGTGTATATAGAAAAATGGCTTCCCACATGTTAATCCCAGAACCTGTGAATGTGTGCACATTGCAGCATATGGGGTTAAGTTAAGAATCTTAAAATGAACCAGTTGTCCTAGATTATCCAGGTAGGCCTTGTTTCAATAAGGACCTTTTAAGAGGGAGGAAGGAGGGTCATAGTAAAAGAAAGACCTGTGATGTTGGAAACAGAGATTGAGTGATTCGAGAAAGCCCCCTGGAGTCAGGGAATATGTATAGATTCTGGATCCTGGAAAAGGCAAGGAAATTAGTTCTTCCCCTCAACTTTTCAGAAAAAATTTAGCCTTACTGACATCTTTAATTTAGGATTTCTGACCTTCAGAACTGTACGATGATAAATTTCTTCTGTTTTATTAGCCACCAAATTAATGGTTACTTGTTACAGCAGAAGTAATTAATAAAGTGTCTATGCTAATTGTTTCCCTCTGACTTCTCAGATCCATTTTGCACCCTTTTTTGGCTTGGTCTAAGACACAAGATCACTGAATGGGCAGCACTGTCAGGAAGTGGGAAGGGCTGAAGAGAGAGAGCAAGAGGGGTTGTCCCTTTGAGGCTTTTGGATCAGTAGAGCGTTGGCAGTGGTATTGGTTCTCTCCAACCATCACTCACAGCAGCACCTTCCCTTCAACAACTTCCAGTATCCCAGGCCTACGTGGCAGGAACTCTCCACTGTTGCTGGTCCCTGGTGCTTTACTTTCTGCTCGTTCACTTAACCCTGTTCACACTCCCATAACCAGTTCCTTCTTCTGTTAAACCCTGTGACTGTGGCATCTGTATGCTGTCAGGACACTGTCTGATTCAACACAAAATATCTTTTCTATAACGATTTATTGAGGACTCATATAGCCAAGTCTTAAAATTCCTATAGGGTACTCTAAAGGAATACCAAATGTAGGAAAGTTTAAGACAGTATGGTGGTCTATCTGTAAACCAAGTTTTAATTTCTTCAACTTTCAAATTATAGTATAGCTGTTCCTACTTCAGGAAAACTGAATTATCCCCTTTAGCAATAAAAAAGCACATATGTTTTTCATATTGACATATAAAAAATAACTTTACAGAAATGTTATGGAAATCCTTTCAAAGAGTGAAAGAATGTGTTTTAGTCATTTTTTCTAACTAATTATCAAAGGCAGAAGGAATAGAGTTATACTACTTAAGACAAGCTAAATACTAGGCAAATAATTATTTGGCGATATTGCTTAGGAAATAATGATAAGAAAAACATCTATACTTGTTTGGCATACATGAAGTTGATTTTTCAAATATATTTGCAGTTAGCTGGATTTGTGGATGTGGAGGACTGACAGTAGAAAACGAATGGTACAGAAATGTATTGTAGTGATAGGAAAGAAAAATTACATTTATTTATGTCTCATCTGTGTCTTCCAACTAAGACCTATACTTTACCTTCTCTGGGAGAAGATTTTCCATTTCTGCTTATATGAAATCTGAAGTAGATACCTGAAAAATGCTTTTTCTGGTTTGGTGCTTTAAAAAAACGAACAAACTTTAGTCAATGTAAGACTGCCCCAAATCACCAGAGGTATTATCTGAGAGTAATAACTGCACCTTATTAACCAAACAGAAGTAGGGAACAAACCTAGAAAGGACAGACCAGAGCTGGGAGAACTCATCCAATGTAAGAGCTCAAGTCATAATGGTGAGCACTAGAAATCAATCAGCACCAGCACTGGCATCCAAACTCTACTCCTCATTCAATTCAATTACTCAGGACACTCAGCAGGGTCCTAAGGCATCCTGGCCACAGTACCTGACAGCAAAAGAGGAAGTGGAAGGTGCTAAAAATCAGCTTGTTTCATCATTCTGCCTTCTCAAGAGTAAGCAATACCCATTCTGATTTCCTTTTGAATTACCAGGTAACTGGAATATGACGCAGCATTTGAGATTATAGACTGGGAGGCAAGTAGATAGAACGCCAGTCAAGAAAAAGTACCTGCTCATTGTCGTGATGCAGGCCTGTAATCCCAGTGGCTCAGGAGGCTGAGGCAGGAGAATCATGAATTCAAAGCCAGTTTCAGCAAAAGCAAGGCACTAAGCAATTTAGGGAGACCCTGTCTCTAAATAAAACACAAAATAGGGCTAAGGATGTGGCTCAGTGGCAGAGTGCCCCTGGGTTCCATCCCCGTACCTCCCCCCCTTCCCCCACC
>NW_025999924.1:10683323-10742030 GCF_001458135.2 Marmota marmota marmota | reverse complement strand
GCTGGCCAGTTTTCCGAGTTCCATCCCCGTACCTCCCCCCCTTCCCCCACCCCTCCCCAAGTCACCTCCCACACCTGCTGCAAAAGAAAGAAAGAAAGAAGGAAAGAGCACCAAAGGCTAGGCATGGAGGTATAAGACTATAATCCCAGCACTCAGGAGGCCGAGGCTGGAAGATTGCAAGTTTGAGGACAGCCCCAATAACTTATTGAGGCCCTAAACAATTTAGTAAGAACTTGTCTCAGAATTAAAAAACAAAAAAACAAAAAAACTATAAAGGGTTGGGGATGTAGCTCAGTTCAATAGTGAAATAGTGAAAACACCCTGGGATTAAATCACCAGCATGAAAAAAAAAAAACATTGGCTACCAAACTGATCCATCATAATTATTGACTGACCTTAAGTAAGGATCCATGTAAACTGCATGTTCTATGGCATCTTTCCAGGAGTAACAGAGAGAAAAGAAGGTGCAATATCAGGCTTTCATTACACCTTTTTGAACCACATTAAATGGAAAAAATTGTGGAAGAATTCATCCTTTGAATACTGAAATTCAATACAAACACAGATAACTTTCATTTTCTGACTCTCCCCTCTCCTCCAAAATTACAAGTTATCCCAACTGGTCAGGCAAGAAATTCATGTTCCCTTTTAGATAACTCTAATTATTTTGTAGACAAGATTTATAACACTAACTTGGAATATTAGAAATATGATAAGTGTATATTTTTCAGTGGGAAATTCAGAATGAATTTGGAAAGCACCTTATCTTCAATAGATGAAAAATAAGGCTGCATATTGAAGTGGAACCTCTCTTCCACCAACTTTGGAGAAAATTATTATAGACTAGACCTATTTTGAACTGAGAACGTTTAGATTACTAGTTATGAAGAGAATCTGTGTAAATGTTAGGAGAGAGTTGAACAGTTCTTCATTTTATTTCAGTTGGAAGTATTTATTTGCCCACCCAATAAGATTTTCAAAATATAGCTTATTGAGATTATTTTAAAAGATAAATATTTAGAAGCCCACAACATACTCAACATATTTTTAGAAAATGTTGATATTAGCAGCAGCAGCTAGTTGTTTATTTTATACAATTTTGAAACAAAGACCAATCATGATAAATCCTGTGAGTTCTAACTTTGTACTGATTCAAGATGTGATAATGATGTTTTCTCTTTAAAAGCATATACATAAAACACATGTATAAAATGTGTATTTTACTTATGCATATATATGTATATGTATAGATGTATACATGTTCACATATATGAAACATGCTCTGTGTTGAAGGGATTAATATATTTATGTACATATTTAAATAGTGGGCATTTTTAACACTAAAGTATGTCTAATAAAGTTTAAATTAACAACTACATTATATTCCTGCTTATAATTTTATGTACAAAGACAGTTTATAATTCTTCTATCCCTAGTGCAATGCACTATGTCACCTCATTTGTATTTTTCTTTTTTCTCTCATCAAAGAGATTATCTGGGGGAAAGAGAGAAGCAGTCCCTGACATATGGGAACTGGTCTGAAACTTGCAGTTGGGTTTCAGTGTCACCAGGAGCTGCATTGGTTCTCACAGGAAGAGCTTGGTGTTCTCTCGTTGGACAAAACATTGGACAAAAACATTCTCACAGAACATTAGCATGAGACAAGAAATCTTTGTGACTGTGAAGACATGATGCAATTAATTAGACCACTTTATAATTTTGTCTAAGGATAAGACAAAAACAAGGTCACTGAAACCATAGAAACCCCAGAAATGTCAAAGCACAAAAATACCAGATATCTTCCTCTCTTGGCTAACTTAGGTGAATACCAGATATCTTCTTTCTCTCTTGGCTAACTTTAGTTGCTTCTTTAACTAAACTGCAGCCTTATTTCCTTCTAGTCTTTCCTCCTTCTGGAAAAAAAATTATTTATGATACTCAATCACAGAATTACCCCCACTTCTGATAGTATTCAATCCAGAGTAAGAAAATCCCCATTGCTCTGAATTCTCCCCCAAATCACTCAAATAAAGTACAAAATCTCTTGACTCTAGCACCGTGTTACTAGTACACTCCATGGTTCTCCATGGTATATGATCTTCCTTGTAATGAACAATAAACCCAATGTGTCCAACTGCAAGTAAATTTCTGGTGGTCTTTGTCTGGAAGGTAGTAACTTGTAAAATCTTTAGCAGAATATTACATATATGACTCAATTTGTAGTATAGATGGATATATGTCTATATATAATTGTTTTATTGTGTTGTGTGTATATATATATATATATATATATATATATATATATATACATTCATACATATATATATGTATATATACGCACACACAAATAAGGGGTTGTGTGTGTATGTAAAATTGCAACAAAAATGACTAGAAGAATACATAGAGAGTAGCTAATGGTATCTACTCTAAGGAAATGATAAAATACTAGAAAATTTGAAAAAAGAGGGTTTCCACTTTTGACTCTTCTTTATATGTTTTTGTATTAGCATATGCAATTAAGATCCCAAATCAGTTGCTTTTGAATTAATAAAAAGGGATATTTTCCTGGGTTATAAGACTTCGTCCAGTGAAATTTCTTAAAAGTGGAAACAAATTCCTGAAGACAGATTTTCCCCACTGGTCTTACAGAAGCTAATAGCCATGTTGTGTACTGGAGAGATGCCATAGGGTGAGATCTTGAACTATTTGCTGCCAGCAGCCCCCCAGCAATAGCTAGCAAAAGAAAAACGGAGATAACAGTCATGCAATTGCAAGTAAATGAATCCTTCCAATCATCTGAGTGAGTTCAGAGGCTAATTGTTCCCCAGTTGAGCCTCCTGATGAGAAGGCACTTTAGCTGACACCTTGATGGCAACCTCATAAGATTCTGAGCAAAGAACCAGCTAAGTCCAAGTCATGCCCAGATTTTGGATCTGAGAAAACTGAGATAACACATGGATCCTGCTTTAAACTGCCGAAGGTAATTTGTTATGCAGCAGTAGATAATATAACAACCCAGAGATGGTATGATGGCTCTAACTAACCAATGGCCCAGACACCACCCACTACATCTGATTTCCATCTTCAGTGTCACCCCAAAATGATAAGGTGGCCAAAGGAACTCCAGCTGTAATGTCAGAGTTCCAATCATAAATAAAAAGGAGACAGAGAGGTTCACATCAGTTGTCTGTTCCCTTCCACATAGCAACCTCCATTCATGCTCTATTCCTAGAAAATAATTGGCCATAAATATAACCAATAGGGGCTGGGGTTGTGGCTCAGTGGAAGAGTGCTCGCCTAGCATGCACGAAGACTGGGTTTGATCCTCAGCACCACATAAATGTAAAATAAAGATATTCTTAAAACTTAAGAATAAATTTTTTTTTAAAAAATATAGCCAATAGGTAAACAGGACTCTATTATTAAAAGAGAGTCTGGAAGAAGGAAGAAGGTAGGATGATATGGGCAGTTAGGGAACAAATAGTAATATTTTCTATGGAGGGGGTAAAGACAAGGAAGAAAAAATCTGCATCACTCTTCCAGTGTTCTTTTTTCTGTTTTAAAAGTCTTCTGATAGGAGAAAATTTTCAAAGTAGAATGCTTATAGCAAACAGCAATATGTTACGAGTTAAGTCAGCTGTGCACCTGACTAGAAAATGAAGGAAAGATTCCAATCAGTGCTATGCTCTTGACCTCACTTCATCTTTCCTATCCCCAAGTGTTTAATACTCATCTCTGTCTTTGGCCAAGCTGTAATGTCTTCTGCTGCGTCTATGTCTTGCTCTGTAAAAGGATTCAAAAAGATGAGCCACAAAGAAACTAGTCAATCTTTTCCCTGATCAGTGACATTTAAACTCCAAATCCAAAACATGAAGAGAAATAAATCTTATATTCCACATTCCATTTAAATAATTTATTTTCCCATTTTTTTTCCTCTCAGAGAAGTTTGTGATTACAGGTAATATGATTGTTCAAAGATCAGATATTGATTTAAGATCACAGCAACTTAAGTACATGAGGAAGAAGACATGAGATAGGAACATGCCTGCCGCAGTTCGTTCGGCAGCAAAATAACCGGGGGGTGACGAACAACTTGTGTACATTGATACAGCAGGAGTAGGAGCCGTTTATTGCAGGACAGGAGCAGTATTTATACATTCCACATAGCTTATCTAATTAGCATAAACTAGATACATCAGTCAACCAATAAGGAATCTCCACACTTAATGGCTAGCTTTTGTTACTTCTCAAACCACTCCCTCTGGCATTTTGCCAGGCACCATCCAGACTTGTTTACGAACTCTAACATTCCCCTGGCAAAATGCCAGGTGTTATTTTGACTTGTTTACAGACTCTAACATTTCCCCCTTTTGTTTAATTTAAATAATGACCATAGTGGTTTTTACAGAAACACCATAAATAACCTGCTAAAAACAGAAAGGGAGGATACAAAATGCCACAATACCAAGCCAATTGATGGCTCCATGCAAGAAGCCCTTGGAAAAATTATACCAGCAATGACACCGTTAGCAAAGATACCGAGTTTCAATTTGTTATAGATTACAGTTTGTTGTCTCAGTCCAGGTAAAGCAGTGTCTCAATAGATTAACTCACAGTCCAGGTAAATCACAGTCCAGGTAAGTTCTGCAGGCAGCTAGCTTAAATCACAGTCCAGGTAAGTTCTGCAGGCAGCTAGCTTGATCCGAAGTCTCGTCTGTTTCTCAGCCGAAGTCTCGTCCGGTTTTCAGCAACACTGGAAATTCTTCCACCTTGGTCTTTACCGGCACTGGGACGAAGGCAGGAACTCCGGATGGCTAAAGAAAATCCTGTAGCATTCTACTAAGAAAACAACCTTCTGAACAATTTAGTACATTATCTCAAGGTTTTTTTGCATTTGAAATAAGCATTAATAGTGCTCATTACTCATCAGCTTCCAGGTGTGGGAGAAACATTGTAGTTTAGTTATTGGCATTGAAAATGACCAAACATCAGGGACACCAGTAGCGTCTTCTGCTGGCTGTAGTGCCTGGGCAGCCCCAGATGGCCCTGGGGAGTGTCCCGGACTCAAACTGCTACTGGGCACAGGGAGCAAGAGCCTGCGAGACTGTGCCTCCAGGTCAGGTCTAGATTTGGGCTCGCGGCAGTGGAAGAGCCAGCTCCCCGGCCAGGAGGCAGGGAAGGGCCAGTCGCCGCCGCCTCTTGGAAAATCCTTGCTGCGCTGTGACCGGCTTGCACACTCGGCAGCCGCCTCTCTGCTTCACGCACCCTCCGGTAACGAAAAGTATTTAGTAATAGCCTTTTGCTGCAACTTTTTTCCTGATAATCTTTCTTCTTCTGAACTTTCTTTTTCTTTCTGACTAGAGTTCCTGGGCTCTTATCAACACATGCCCTAACTATTCTTGGTTCCACTGGGGTGCCTTCTTCCCTTAGTAATTTACTTCTCACCCCTTCCATATTTTCATCACAAAGACAATACAATACACTGAGACAAAACAAGACACAAACATACTGTATCAATCTTCTCCATTTTCTCGAAATGGTCATTTTTCCTCTGGCCCTATCTGCCTAGGGATGAGCAGATTTGCTCCCGTCCTATCTATGGACGGGCAGCTTTTTTTCGTCACTTACCCCCGAGTGTCCCGGGGCTCCCCGTATGGGCCACCATCTGCCGCAGTTTGTTAGGCAGCAAAATAACCGGGGGGTGACGAACAACTTGTGTACATTGATACAGCAGGAGTAGGAGCCGTTTATTGCAGGACAGGAGCAGTATTCATACATTCCACATAGCTTATCTAATTAGCATAAACTAGATACATCACTCAACCAATAAGGAATCTCCACACTTAATGGCTAGCTTTTGTTACTTCTCAAACCACTCCCTCTGGCATTTTGCCAGGCACCATCCAGACTTGTTTACGAACTCTAACATTCCCCTGGCAAAATGCCAGGTGTTATTTTGACTTGTTTACAGACTCTAACACATGCCAGAGATGCATCTACAATAATCAGAAAGAGGAAGGTGACTAACCTTTCTGGAAAGTCTTGGGCTGCACTTAATTGTTGGAATGTTTGCCTAAAGGAAGTAAAGAACTCCCACATGAATCAGACCTTCTTTAGGACCCATTGGTCTGGAGAACTAGCAACTTAGGAATTGATGCTTATGTTCAGGTGAATATTTGGTTAAATCAGTAGCTGATACCTGGGAAAGTTCAGCAAAAGGTCAAAGGACCCTAATAATCAGTCTGGGGGACCATGAAAAAATTCCTCAAAGATTGGTAGAGAATCAATAGTTCATAGTAATGGACCAGATATGAACTCCGTCCTCAAAAACATTTTGATTTTGTTTTATTTTGGAAGTTGGTACTAAGACCCAGACTTAATCAAAAGAGAAAGTGGTGTGTCATTAAAATATAAAAAATAAAAACCTATAGAGTACTTGGAACTGACTGAATTAATTTGACTTTGGGGGAAGCAAGATATTAGAAAAGACGTCTTGAAAGTACATCTTGGGATCTCTAATAGTGATATAACAAGAAGGAAAAGCACTAAAAATTAGAGTATTAAGTAATAGAAAATTCAGGTTAGGGTCCCTGAGCAATGACCAATCAAACACCAATTAAGTTGAGGTAAGTTCCTTTCTCTCTCCCTTCAAGCACCTGACTTCATTGTATGCAATAGTGTGCATTTGCCCTTTCCCCACCCCTTCATTCTGAAAATTATATAATAATGTGACCATAGTAGCAATAATAATAAAGAATAGGGCACTATAAGGCTCACAGTTTCTTTTGGAGTTAGATTGATATACAATAAACTGCATATATTTAAAATACATAATTTGACATATATATTATATATTGGGTCATAATTATATATTTGGTCATAATAAGAATTTACTGATCACCTCTAAAAATTCCCTCCAGTCCTGCTGGAATCTCTGCCTTCCCCATCTGGAGCTGCCACTGATCCTTCTGTTTGTCTTTTATGACTCTATATATCCCAGAATTTTACATAAGTAGAAATATAGTGTGTTCATTTTTAATATGGCATCTTTCATTAAGAAGATCATTTTGAGATTTATCCATGTCATAGCATGTATCAATTGTTCTTTCCTTTATTAAAAGGAAGGAAGTATTAAAAGGAAAGCCAAGTAACATTGTATACATTGTATATGACCTATTTCTTGGCCTGTCATCTTGGTTTTCTTTTGACTCTTTGCTTTACTCCTTTTCCCCCCTTATTATTGACATGCTTTTCATAGAAACTTTCATAGAAAGTACAAAACGGTAAAGAAACATAAGCTGGGTATAGTGGTGCATGCCTGTAATCTCAAGTAGGAGGGTTTGAGGCCAGCCTAAGCAACTTGGTAAGATCCTGTCTCAAAATAAAAAAAAATATATAAAGGAGTTGAGACGTAACTCAATGGTGAAACACCCCTAGGTTCAATCCTCAGGGGGAAGGAAGGAAGGAAGAAAGGAAGGAAGGAAGGAAGGAAGGAGAAGAAAGAAAGAGAAAGAGAGAAAGGAAGGAAGGAAGGAAGGAAGAAAAAGAGCTAAACAACAAAAAAAGATCACCTTTAGAAAGATTTGGCATTTGAGTTAAAAACCAACAAACACAATCAAACAAAACCCTTGAAAACTAAGGAGACTTTATGATTTTAAAAGTAGTAAATCTGTAGTAGATGTATTTGTGGTGCCTCTAGTTTTATGTGTATATAGATGCTTGAAGTGGATGCTATTTCAGTCTGGGTGGCCTTGTCTTTTACACTGCACAATTTAGTGGCTACCTATTCAGTCTTTTGAAGATTGTCACATCAAATGTTCTTGCTTACTACAAATTATCTCAATGAGGAGAGATTATAAAATGAGTCAAAATGCTAAATCTAGAAACACAAGGGCAATGCATTAGAAGTGAAATCCCAGAGAGCCACAGGCTAATAGCAATCAATAACATTTATAAACTAATATTATCCAAAAGTGAATGTCATGAGCATTGATGGGGAATGCAATTTTGATTACCATGTGTATCAGGAATTTTTCCATTGAACTATGAATTATTTTCTTTTTTAAATAACATTTTAAAATCCTTAGGTATTCTTCATCTGACATAGGGTATACTCAGCAGCTAGTTCTTTTACATTAGTCAAGATGAATCTGGCTGTGTATGGTGGAACAAGCCTATAATCCTAGCTACCCAGGAGGCTGCAGCAGGAGGGTTGCAAATTGGAGGTAGTCTGTGTAAAATTGTTAGACACTGTTTCATAATGAAAAATGGGGAGGCATCTAGTAGCCATTTAGATTGCACCATTCCTGGGTGCAATCCCTGGTGAAGGAGAAGAAAGAGAAAGAGGAAGAGGAGAAGGAGAGGAGGAGGAGGAAGAGGAAAGGAGGAGGGGGAAGAGGAGGAGGGGGAAGAGGAGGAGGGAGAGGAGGAGGGAGAGGAGCAGGAGGAGGAGTATGATAATCCTTGGCCAATTATCTTGCACCTTGAAAAGTATACTTTGTGAAACCTATGAATAGAGAATTTTTGCTTATCAGAATTTTTTTTATCTCTTTTGGTATTTTACCATGATTAATCCCCAATCTATCTTCCTTTCTGGCTGCTCTGTTGCTGCTGATAATGACAATGCTGTCGGCATCATATTTCTTGTCCATGATAGACACTTTTGGAATATTGTTGGATTTTGACTGGATGTGACCTTTCATGGGGCACTGCTGCCTCCTATCAGGCTTTTATGGGCCGGCTAGTTTGTGCATGTGTGCAAACATTTTGACCCCATGACCTCCAGAAAAAAATTCCATGTATCTGACCTTTCCAACATTTTGGACACTCTAACTCTTCCCAAGTGCAAGGACATGGAGAATGCTCCCTTATGGTTTTGGTTTGCATTCTTCTCACTTCAGAAGAACTAGTCTAGGAGAATATGAAAACTGTTCAGAACTGCTAAGATAACAAGAATGCTGGCAGCCCTTCAAGTAATTTTGCATAAATTGGAACATGAGCAGTGTTTTCACAACACCTTTTCCTTTTTATTGTGGTTTAAGTAAGCAGTGCCAAATATCTAAATTATACTCTGTGGTATAATCCAATCTGCAGAAAGGGCAAGGGCTAACAAAAAACTCTGAAAAACTTTGAAGCCATTTTTTAAAAATTCCTTCTCAAATCTAGTCTTCTCTCCTTTCTGAGTCCTGAATCCTATTGTTAAATCAGCTTAGTTACATTAAAAAAAAAAAAAAAAGGATCCATATTAGGGTATTTCTAGTACTTTCAGTTTGCATTTTTTTTTTCTGTATCGATAGAGTGTAAGCTTGCCTTTGGAAAACATTCTAGTTTAATATATTTAAATATGCAAGAAAAGTATTAAAAATCATTACAAAATAATCTATGTTTCTTACCCCCCCAATTTCCTTAAATTGAATTTTTCAAGTTGTAAATTTCAGATTAAAAAAAATATAAAGTCTGCTTTTCCCCATCCTCAATCTGCTATCTGTGCCACATCTGAGTTTTGCTTTTTAAATACATCTTTTATCAGGATGAACTGGGTCACGAAGCCCCATTCTTTTTTTTTTTTTTTTGTCCCTCTTGACATTTCCCATGCTTTCTTTTTTTCTCAATAAGCTTTCTCTTCTCAAAATTGAATACTTTTCTCATCTTAGCTGAATATCTACTAACATCCTCTCTTTTGATGGCTGATAAAGTTACCTACACTCAATTATTTCTACACCACCACATTTAAAAGTGTGATTTTAAAAATCTACTTACATTTTCCTCCTCTTTGAGTGCTATACTCATATTTCTTCCTCATTGCTGGTATAATAAAATAAAAATTGCCCTGGCACAACCTATACAAAGTCACATCAGCAGATCTGCCTTGGCTTGGGTACAGGCCTATGCAGAAGCACATCATGTGATATTTGGGACAACCTAATCACAGTATGTCAAGTCTAAAAGATCTGATTTATAATTTTCCATAGACCATATGAGAAAAAGTCAGTGAACCTATGTACAGGTTTACATTATTACCAAATGTCTGTGCAGCTCATAAATAGGAGAGTGTACAAGAAATCCTAAAACCAGGTTAAGAATATTAAATAGCACATTCTACTTCATTGTGAAATAAGGCATAAAATAATTTTAGTCTTGGTATTTAAGTGAAAATTGGCAATCCTACTGACCAGTTATGGGTAAACATCTAATTTCTGACAGCATTATAGTTCAAGGTGCAGGGATTTTCCTGGGCTATTACAGTATTTGGGGAAAGGCAGGGGATTCTTAAAATATTGGAAAGTATGAACTTAGCTACATCTAGTGAGAGTACACATCATATAAAAGTTCAGTGTTTTTATAATTAGACTCAACTCTGATAGCAGAGTGATAGCTACATATTTTTTAAACATGTGAATTTTATCTTTATTATGATATTTTGATAAGAGATTCTTAACTGGACATTGCAGAAAGCATAGAAAGATTGTTATACTTCCACTTCACATTGATTCTTATAAAATATGAATTGATATTATCTAGTTATATTAATATATTGCCTTGACATAGACATTTAGACAACATACAATATCATCAAACCACATAGTTATTCCTTAAGCATTGTCTATGATGTATTCAGGTTTGATTTTTTGCTGTATGGTATGATTGAAGATGTCGAACTAGTAACATACACATTTAAATTCACACCTTTAAAAATGTTTGTTTTATGCACCTAAAATGAGGATATGCGAAACAAGAATATTTTCTGATAGTATTAACACATAACAACCTGGTTATGGACCAATCTGTTTGATATAATTTTGGCTCATGTTGCTTCAGATTTTGTTCTTTTTTCTTTATAAAAGCACCCTTGGATATTATTTTAAGCCTGCCAATTATTTTCTTGGAAGGAGGATTTTATCTGTATTAAAAATAGTACTTCAATTTTTTCTTTATAGAATTATTTTGTAGTGTTAAATGGTGCTATCATTAGCATATAATTGCTTTATAATTATATCTAAATGGTAAGCTATACACTTTTGATACATTTCATGTATTGGAGTATGTGGTACATAAAATCTATAAGTCACTTAAAATTAAAACATATTTCTGCTACCATTATTATCTTTTTAACTTAAATTTTTTTATTTATATTTTTGGATAGGATTTTGTACAACCACATCGTATCAGATATAAATGAATAGTAGACAGTTGGGAAAAGATAACAAGATAATTGTTTTTTCTTGTCTGGTGATTTCTGAAATCAACAAAGGAGCCTGATCCTCTGGCTAATCAGCGGGCTTGAGTTCCACACCTGACAGGAGAGTACCCAAGTGCATCCACACTGCGGGGGGATTTTCTAATTAAAATATTTGCAACACAAAGTGAATAAAACAAAACTGAAAACAGATCAACTAATACTTTGGGGTATCTATATTTTGGAGATGGTATTTAGTTAAGCCATTCAAGAAAATTTTTCTGAAGCAGTAATTGTGCTGTTAATCACTCCCAAAGACTGTCACCAAGACAAACGCAGAGGGAAAGCTGTCCTTAATAATTTTCTGAAAGTAGATACTTAGCGAAAGTTGAGTTTCTGGCAGATGGCAGAAAAGGTGATATGACAGACTTTGAAGGAATTAAAATGCTATCTTGATTCATTCATTTCCACGCGTGTATTCACTTTGGGGGGAAACGGGGCGGGGGGCGGATTGGGGCGTGGATGTAGAGGGATCAACCGAAAGTTGATCCTTCGAAAAGGGTTACGTCCATGCGTTCACTGGCGGAGATTGCTCTCTTTTCGCTTTTTTTTTTTTTTTTTTTTTTCCGTCTAGAAGGCTGGGGGTGGTCTACCAGTTGCCAGCCCCCAGTTGAAGCAGGGACACCTCCCGCCCAGAATTTGGTTATCAGCGGGATTTCTGATTGCAGGCGACCGGATTCACCTTTGTTTTGGCGTCCCTAACCGAACCCACCAACTAACTACCAAGCCCATCCCTTGGGCACTAAGCAGATTCACTTTTAGGAATTAAGTATGCCCTTGCCATTCCGGAAGGAAGAGAGATCTGCAGGACCTTGATTTTTTCCTTTCCACTACTAGGAATGAGGGCAGGGGATGTAGATTCTGTTGGATTCTTCCACTTCGGTCAAGAGGAAGATAAAAAACAAAACAAAACAAAAAATGCCCTTGAGCTCAAAACATTAGGGGTTAGGGAATGATCCAGCGAGAAGGTTGGTTAATGGAAATTGGGAAGGAGGCGGCCTAGGGGATCTCGATGAGGATTCTCTTTGTTTAGTGCTTCTGTCATCCCTGGACACAGTTTAGGCTAAAGTTTTAGTCATGTGTGTGGTTGGTTGCACGTGGGCCAGAGGGGTTCTTGGAAAGACCGGATGGCAGGGCTTCTGAGCTTGAGAAGGACGGTAGGACCTGAGTCCCTAAGCTTCGAACAAGAGGCTACCTGGGGTAGAGCGATTGATCTCAGCACCGGCAGGAAGGTAAGGCATTGTTGACCCTTTCCCTGAACAAGTTAATAATTCAGTCGAGTTGATCTAGGGACATTCTTTCTGAAAGGGGTCGCCTCCCGGGCCCCTTTTCTCTCCTCAGTTGGTATTTAGCAGGTAGAGGGGCAGGGCAAATTCTTCTCTCGACGTGAAGTCGCAAAGAATTGAAGCGTTTTAACAGCGTGGAGGAGGAGGCGTAGAAAATTCTCAATGCACACGCGGCCGGAGTTCACCAGCTGATTCACCTCCGAGGAGTGGCGGCAGACATACGGCGACCTTCAAAATTGTCATGAAAATCTCTCTTACTGACTAGGTATTTACTGGGATTTGGAAGATTTTTCTCCACTGATAGTCTGCTGGTAGAGGCCACCTATGGGCATCCTCCCCACCCCACCCCCCACACACCGCCCCTATAAAAACTGCCCTCATCCAAGCACCTCTGGGCTGCACTAAACCTCCCTTACACATTTTAGCGGCCAGTTTAATTCACATAAAGTAGCTGTAATTCTTGACATCACCTCTTCAGCCCACCCATGGACTCCAGCCCGGAACACCTTATGAGGCTTTTATTTTTTTTTATTATTATTATTTTTTTTTAATGCGTTGATTCTGAAAGACTTAGGGAACGTTCTTGAGGCATCCTGGTAGATTTCCCGGCTTCCCGCTCCCTCCTTCGCGTGGCTGGTAATTTTCTGCTGCTCCTCCTCCTCCCCCTCTTGACCTCCTCCAAGGTACCTTCGTCTCCCCTCCCCCGTTCATCATCAGGGAAAAACCTCCCGCGGGCCAGAGAAACAATCCCTTGGTATTAAATTCAGAGCTGCCCCTTAGATAAGACTGCACTGGGGGAAAGGGTCCCTTCTTTTGGAAAGAATAATCAACTAGATTTGATTAATTTGATGAACTAGACTGAGTTTAATTGCTCAGGATTTCAGGAGAGCTCGGGAGAAACAGTGACTGTTTTGCTAGATTTAACGCAGATCTGATAAATTTCAGCCGAACCGCTCAGGACATAGGAGAAAAATAAAGCATCTTTGCCTCTCTAGACTCCAAATACCTCCACGAGAATCCGATTCATTTAACGAAAGGTTTGCCAAATATAGGGTTCTATGATCCTTGGGTCAGACCTCTCAGTCAGCACATTGCACTCTTGTTCCAACCTGGGCTCCGCTCAGATCTTAGTTAACAACCGTCTGCTCCTGAAGTTTTAGTTCAGGAGAAGAGGGGCAGGGAGAGTTTCATTTGAAAAGGGGTTCAGCGGATTTTGAGAAGTCATAATAAATATTTCCAGAAGCACAATTCGAAAGGGTGGAAGCAAACTGCTGTCCTAGCTTGACCGAACTCCTTCTGGGAAGGAGCTGTGGACCCTTGCATGTTCAGGACTGACCTAAGGTTTGTGGCTTCGTCGTCGCTGCCCAGAGCATGCAATTCTATCTAGGCTGAGAACGGAGCAACGAACCGCACGGGAACGCTACCTTGCAGGCTGTCATCTGCCAGTAAAACAAAAACAAAAACAGACAAAAAAAAAAAAACCAGGAACGCTGGTGATCCAAACAATTGCCTTAACTCATGTCTAAGAAGCTCTGCGCACCTAAGAAAATTTTGCTAATTCACCCAGATTGTTTTATCTGGTTAATAAAGCAATTGACACTCAACAATACCACAATCACAGCAGGAGTCCTAGGAGATAAATATAAGAATCACGACTAAAAGTTTGTTTTTGTTAACAGCTGCCTTTATTATCACTGCTTAGTTTTATTTTATTTTTTTAGAGTACAAAAAAACGATGGAAAGAAAAGAATAATTTCATACCCAGTGGTACATGGAGGGAGATTCCTTCTCTTTCTCTGAAATTAGAGCACTGATTCTCTTGATCCATTCTCATTAAGCCACCAACAACAACTGGAAGAGAGGCAAATTAGCTCTAAACACCCATATCCTGTTCGCATGGAATACAAATGGTTAAATCCCGACTCTGTTTAAGTGCATATAATTTTATCTCACCCTTGGAGGTGATTAAAGATACCAACAGTCTATATAGCCTTATTTTACATGATTAGAGACACAGAAAAAAACTGAAAAGGAGAAATGTTACATATGTGTGTGTGTGTGTCTATATTTTATACCTATTTTTGGAGCTCAATAAATTTGTTCACATTTCATTTTGAACCCCAAATAAATTATTTGTGGAAAACCAGAATATAAAAATCCTTCAGTTATATATATTTTTTCATCTGAATACCTCAATCATTGAAACTGGCAGCCTAATTGTTCTACTCTCTCAAATCTAGTTCTGGTATGGGCTAAACAGAGCAACATCTCCCTGAGAGGGGGAAAAAAACTGCCAACCATATTCATAGATCAAGTAAACTAATCGAAGCCCCTCTTAGGGGCCAGTCTTTCTTAGGTGGGAAGGAAAAAGCTTTCTCACAGTACATAATTTCTGAAAAAAAAAACAACTTACAATTCACTTATCTGCCAGAAGTTGGTAGAAAGAAGTAAATTCTAAATGTATAACTTTACTTTTCAAGTGCAATTAAAACCTTTTAAAATATTTTGGAAAGTAACTTGACTTCATGATGTTTGTTCAGGAATCCACATCTGGCATTAAGTCTGATCTAGAATGTTTAATTTTAATTAGAGCAGAGGAAGAAAGCAACAGCTCACAAAAACAGGCATAACAACTCACTAGAAGCTTGGATGTAACAGCTGCATTTTGGAAGGTGTGTAAAAGTGCACGTGGGCAAATGCTACAGACTCAAGAGGAGCATATTCTCAGCATCTCTGTTGTATTCAGACCAGACACTATAAGGTACATTGGGTCAGCCTGGAGTGATTGGTACTAAACTCCACAAATACTTATTCTTCTTTTTCTCTTGTCAGTAGAGGAGATCAAACCAGAAATTCACACCACTGATGTTTTGAAAGATATATTTTTGACCTAACAGAATATACAAAGGTCAAAGTGAGTCCAATTACCACAGGAGAGTGTCTCATCTCCCCTTTGAACACAAGAGGTCGCTCCTGTGATCAAGTACTCTGGAAAAATATTGCTAATCATACTTTTATGTAATCAGTTTTATGTATTTTAATAAACATTAAAATTTTCACAGATATATTTAGTATGCTACATCTACATGTAGCAATTAACTAAGGAAATGTGGATCTGATCACATTAGAATTTTCAGGTAAAGTGAAATAATGCTGCCAAATTTTGATTTTAATGCAAAATGTACTATCAAACACATAGATCTCCAGAGCATATTCATCATGGAACAACATAATTATTGCGTCCCCCCGAAGAGAGTATCTTATGCATGGATCCTTGCTTCTGTTAGTTTAGGAACTAAGAAAATAATGGTTGACAATAATGGTTTGGGCTAAGCAAAAGAAAACCTGTTGTCCTCACCATTATACTGAAACTGCTTATTGCTGCAGGTTTTCCTCGGAGCCACATGCCAGATTTTCTACTTAGAATTGCTATCATCAGCAATAATTCTTTGTGATTGCTTATGGGTTTAGGGAGTTAAAATACAACTCTGTGTGTGTGTGTGTGTGTGTGTGTGTGTGTGTAGAAAGGAGGGTGGGCAGTAAAGGTGTTTTGTGGGTCTCAAATATAACTCACCAGGGTGTTTCTGGTGTTTAATTCCATGTTATAAACATGGTAGGAGGGAATATGATTGTTTCAAGTCCTCTATTTACTTTCTGGTGTTATGGTGGTATCTTTTTTACTAGGGTCAACTTGGTTATCTGTAAGGGAAACATGCCCGTATACTGGGAAGGCTTGCTTAGTGTAGCGATGATTATTACCATCAGCTTTACAGAACCAGCTTGACAAAGGGCTCCATGCATACACCAGAGACTAGAAACATGGATTAAAACAAAACAGAACACAACTGGTAAATTTTATCAACCTGTGTCAATTTGACTTTCAATTCCACACACGCACTCCACTCATTTTTAACATAATAAGAATGGAAAAGAAGGTATCAAATTTGAAATCTTTTTGAGAGAAAACAAAATAAATAAGACAATAATATTATCATCAGTTCTTGGTAAAGTCCCAGCTATATCAGGAGGGAACTCACGCATTTTAGCTGCTTTTTGTAGAGGCATATCCGTTCAAACCCAGCCACTGAGGCCATCCGGGAGCTCACAGGTCTTATCAAGGGTTAGATCTGGTGAAAGATACAAAGAAAGGAGTTTCCTAACCCACAGTATCTTCTCGCCGCCACAATATACCGAAATTAAGCCTTCGACGGCTCATGATGCAGGCTTTTAAAGATAAAATTCAGAGTACCGCTAAATAAGGGATGGCTGTTTATAAGTTTTGGGGGAAATGTGGGAGTTCTTCGTGGCCTTCCTGTGACTTTGTCTTTGGGAAACTGTAAGAGATGATGGGGGCATGTAAAAAATTATTGAGAAAAGTTACCGGCGAGATGCAGCCAACAGTCTTCTCTCTCTCCAGGTAGTTTCCCGAGAGAAAAATATTATATCCACTCTTAGTGCAGTGAAATGGGCATTTCACTGTTTTTCTGTAAGAGACTCCTTCCTACTGGAGCTCTTAGGCTAATACAGTTTTTTAAGTCTCTAGAAATATACGGAGAATTGTCTTTATAATTATCAAAGCAGGACTAACTAATTGCGCGAGTCTGCTTAAAAACAGAGGGCAAGAGATCACCAGAGAGAAACCGGACAGTATATAACCGCTTTACAAACTTCAGCCTACCAGAAGATCATTTCACTCGTTGGCTTCCGGTTAGTACACACTTTAATTCTAGAGTTAAACTGAAAAGCAGACTTCGCGGGTCAAAAGGAGAGAGGCAGTCCGCGGAGTCAACTTCGTTTTACCTGTGCGTTTCCAACCTGATTGTCCGCTATGGCCAGAAGAGCCCCTTTCCTCCCACCCTACGTTTTTGGAGTTCTGAGGTCGGGGTGATGAGATAATGGGGTAGAAGTCAGCGAACAATTCCTCTGGGTCTAAGCACCCATTCCCGCTTCTTCCTTCCCTAGCAAGCCCTGGGCAGCCAGTTCGGGAGTTCAGGCAGCAAAGACGCGCCAGGCCCTGCTGCAGCGTGGGACCAACCAAGCTAAACAGACTGTTTCAAGTTCCCCCTTTACCTAGAGCCCAGGAGGGACTTCGTCAACACGAAGACCTACCCACCAGCCACTCGCCACCGGCGGCAGAAAAGTGAGCCCCGCGCTCAACGCAGCCAGCTGACTGTGGGGACCCCAGGAGCGCAGGGCGGAGGAGCAGCGCGGCAGGAGGCGAGCGCGCAGGCGGAGCAGCCGGGAAGGAGCAGGGAGGGGCAGGAGGAGGAGGAAAGGAAGGCCAAAAGCCAGAGCAGCCAAGCAGCCAGGGAGCCTGAGCATCGGGGGAGAACAGCCTGAGCCCGGAGCAAGTTGCCTCGGGAGCCCTAATCCTCTCCCGCGGGCTCGCCGAGCGGTCAGTGGCACTCGGCAGTGGCAAGGCTGAAATATGATAATCAGAACAGCTGCGCCGCGCGCCCCGCAGCCAATGGGCGCGGCGCTCGCCTGACGTCCCCGCGCGCTGCGTCAGACCAATGGCGATGGAGCTGAGTTGGAGCTGAGAAGTTTGAGTAAGAGATAAGGAAGAGAGGTGCCCGAGCCGCGCCGAGTCCGCAGCCGCCGCAGCGCCTCTGCTTCGCCAACTCCGCGGGCTTAAAGTGGACTCCCGGATCTGCGAGGGCGCGGCGCAGCCGGGCAGCGGCTCTTTCAGCTTTGGCAACCCCAGGGGCCACTATTTCCCACTTAGCCACAGCTCCAGCATCCTCTCTGTGGGCTGTTCACCAACTGTACAACCACCATTTCACTGTGGACATTACTCCCTCTCACAGATATGGGAGACATGGGAGATCCACCAAAAAGTAAGAGGCTATTTTACCTTGTGGGGCTCGGTTTGCTGTTCTTATGCGGGGGTATCTCTTAGGCACGGGTGCAAAGGGCTCTTCGGAGTTGAAGTCATTGCCTGGAGAGAAAGAAAAGGTGGCTTTTTTCTCGTTGCCGCCTGCATGCTTGCTGTTGGTTCTGATCTTCGGGAAACTGATTGTACCTTGTGTTTGAATTCTGTGTGCCCTCCCAAAGCCTAGTCTTCTGGTGCTAAGCGATGATTTCCTCCTTTGGAATTCTGAGCTCTAGGAGAAGGTTATTATGTTGCAAAGGTCTGCCGCACATACAATATTCGGAGATACGAATTAGCATTAGACTTGCAAAAGAGAACGAGTGACAACTGTATTGATGTCTGCTATTGCTAACAATATCCAGTCCTATGTGCTGTTTAAGAGCGTGCTTCATGGAAAATATAGACATCCCTGCGTTCACTTAACGCTTCTAGTCAAAACCTTTTCTTTGACTTGACTTATCCATAATCTTTCCCAATGATTATAGCAAAGAGGTAGGAGGGGGAAAATACAAAATGAGCGGGTTTGATTGCGTGCGAGGCTTACAAATGTAGACTATTCAAATCTGCATTTTACATATATTCCACCTCCTTTTTAAAAACGAGTCAAGATTTTGATGGCACACTTCAATTACCATCCCAAAGTGCAATACTCTTAAAAAGGGGTGGGGGGGGGGGAGAAAAAACCTCCCAGAGTACGCCCTATAAGAGAACGACACTAAAAGTGTGTTTATCTCTGTAGGAAGTAAACGGTTAGTCAATCATGTATTTATTTTCATTTCAGAAAAACGTCTGATTTCCCTATGTGTTGGTTGCGGCAATCAAATTCACGATCAGTATATTCTGAGGGTTTCTCCGGATTTGGAATGGCATGCGGCATGTTTGAAATGTGCAGAGTGTAATCAGTATTTGGACGAGAGCTGTACATGCTTTGTTAGGGATGGGAAAACCTACTGTAAAAGAGATTATATCAGGTATGCCATTATCCTTTTTTCTTAATTGTGTGAGATTTCTCTGTCTCTCCCCATTTCTTATTTGTGTTATTTGGTATGGCTTTGTCTTTTGGGGAAGTTTGCCTTAATGGAGTGTAGCATGCAAAAGTTGTCCAAGTGTATTTTAAAATTTTAAGATACGCTCTTCATTTCACTTTTTAGGGGGGGAAAAGCCCTTCACAGTGGTGTCATAAATTGTGTGGTATTAAGTAAATTACTCTTGGAATTTGTGATGCTCAAATTATTTCCTCCTTTTGTCTTCCCCTTCCAAAACAAATAAAAACTTTAAAGATTGATAAGTTTGAGTTTCTAAACTTTAAAATATGGTTGATTTTCACTGTATAAAACAGTGTTATTTGTTTATTTTACTCCTGTTTTATTAGTAACTTAAAAATTCATTGGAGGTGTCAGTGAAATAGATAAAAGTTTAAAGCATGTTTGGAGATGAATTTTAAAAGAGCAAATAGACATATTGCCCCTTTTACTTTTAGGGTAAGAATTCCTTCCTGGGAAATTTCAAAACCAACTGAAATATTCCTTGCAAAAACACCGGAAATTTAATCTTTTAAAATATTAACCCTTTGGTGACATTTGACTGTCTTTTCTTTCTTATCTTATCTGAGCTGATGAATTAGACAGAGCAGATCAAATTGCCCATCATCTGTCTAGGAACAATTGGTATATTTAGATAATTGAACAGCTTCCTTTCTCACATTAAAATCTAGTAAGTGATAAAATTAGTGATTTGCCCATACTGACACAACTGCAACTACATAGGAACTTTCTGAGTTTGATTTTGTTGTTGTTGTTCTTTCAGTTTACTCTACATGGGGGTTTGCTAGTCTCAAGTTTTCTCGGAGCTGTGTAGATGTCAGAAACTTTGTTTTCTCCCTTAGGAAACCAGTACAATTTCTAAGAAAATTGTATTAGTTTTAATAACAAACAGAAGAGATTATCATTGCTATTATGTTAAGTGGTATTTTTAAAAATTCTCCAGTTGCTATTAACACATAATTAGTTTTTGTAAGTTGGAGGGTTTTGGAGCTTGAGAACTTTTGTTGAAGTTTAATTAAGATTTAATGCACAACCACAATTTTCTTCTGCTCACATAGTATCCAATATTTTTTTCTCCTTTTTAAAATTGTGAAGCAGAGAGTATAATTTTGATAGATAAAATTGAACTGTACACAAAGGGAGGTTTTTTTAATACTTAGGGGGATAGTGGGAGGAAGTAGGGGAAGTGGGGTACAGGAAGGGGGAGGGATTTTCTAAATTGTTTGGTCCATAGGCAAAGTCCTCATCCTATAAAATGGAAGATCTCACATTGGGTAGGCGGAGGGAGGAAAACTTTTGAATCTACCTCTAACCTTTGACAAATTAGCTGTTTTCTTTTTTCTTTTCCCCTTTTTTGTCTTTCTTTCTTCTTCGATTGGCATGTAAACTCAAGATTCTGGAGAGTTACTTGACACCTCCAAGAACATCTTTACTCCTATGGAGATACTGTTTTGCTCAATTGCACAGACCTGCAAGTTCCTAATTCTGGATACATACAATTGTAGAAGAACCCAATTGCTCTTTTACTTTCCTCCACTCTGTAACTCTGTGTTTGTGTGTGTGCACTTGCCCTTGGAAATACTGCAGTTGTAAAAACAAAGCAGACAGACCATTTGGATTTCAAAATTTTCAAAATCTCTCCATGCTTTGTGTGCATCTTTTTCTCTTTCTTTCACTCTCTCTGAAGGAACTGCTGGGCTTCTGTTATTCTGATAGTCACTAAGAGGGCCAGGCAGTGCAACCTTAGGTAGAATCTATAAAGATTGTCCCTTGGTAAGGAAAAGAAAGCAATGAGGAAGACCTTAGAAGTGAGTCTTTCCTTTTTTTTTAGACTGGTCATGGCTTTCAAGGAAACTGAAATAGATGTAGATGCTTCCACAACTTGAAAAAGAGAGAGCAGATGCAGATTTTTAATATAATAATAAAAGAAAGAATGGAGAGGGAACTTTTCAATAACATTGTTGTTGCCTATGAAAAAATCTTTGGTGGGATAAAGATTTGAATGTACTAGCCTTAAAAGAGGGGACCTGGAAACCCCCAGAGGTTTCATTTTGTTATTCTCTGTGTGTATTTGTATGTGTGCACATATGAAGTGCAGTGGCAATCCCATTCCCCGGTCCCCTTTTTTGTTGCAATATCAGAAATATTTCTAGCCACTAAAATTGAGAAATAAGAAAACAAAAGTGGAGGAGTATTGGTCACCAGAGCACCCCTGAATTCCTTCCCGCTAAGATCTACAAGGAGAACCTTGGGACTGGTCGCAAGCACAGCGACAAAGGTTTTGAATCCATGAATGAATTTCCCTTGTTTGGGGTGTAGTATTCTGAACTAAGAGGTACCAACTGAGATACAAAGGTTCTTGGGAAAGGAAAAAGGAGGAAGAAGAAGGAAAGAGATGGAGGGATTGGAGAGAAAGAGGTTTCATTTCTATCCTCCCGTTTCCGTGCTTCTGTTCGGTAAACTGATTTTTCTGGGCATCTCAGGGGCTTACAGCTGGGATCACTGAAGATCTTGGGCCAGGGCAGTACCTGCCTGAAGTGACCCCCTCTCCTTGTGCTTGTCTTCTGTCCCCGGCTGGACCCCTACGCAGGTTGTATGGAATCAAATGCGCCAAGTGCAGCATCGGCTTCAGTAAGAACGACTTCGTGATGCGCGCCCGCTCCAAGGTGTACCACATCGAGTGTTTCCGCTGCGTGGCCTGCAGCCGCCAGCTCATCCCCGGGGACGAGTTTGCGCTGCGGGAAGATGGGCTCTTCTGCCGCGCGGACCACGATGTGGTGGAGAGAGCCAGCTTGGGTGCCGGCGACCCTCTCAGTCCCTTGCATCCAGCACGGCCGCTGCAAATGGCAGGTACTTCTCCGCCCTGAGTCAGACCCAGCTTGGGGAGGCAGAGGCACTGGACATAGCAACCCTGGTAGCCACAGGGTGATCACTACATCAGACCTGCAGTTAAATGAAGTGTTATATGTGTTCTGCTCTTGTGCAGCAAGGTTCAGTGCACACACTGTCTGCCTTGACGCCGCAACCACACCTACAAGTCTGTGTGTCTATATATGGGTACACACGAACACAATACCGCTTGTGCTCACATGTATACACAAGCCCAAACAGTACTGTCAGCTTACCTTGGCTTCCAAATCATAGCTTTCTGAAAAGGGCTTCAGCTCCCCGCCAGGTATTCTCTGAGCTGCCTAATTAAAGGGGTGGAGTTCTAGGTTCCAGGAGCTTCCTTTAGCCCAATGAAGGAAGCTTAGATGGCCCTAAGTCATTTATCCTACCAAATATATTTTTTTTCCTTGAGAATTACTCCCCACTCTAAAACATTTTTAGATTTTATTTTATCATTTTGTAGGAGAATTGGCCCAGAAAAGTGAAGGTCTTAATAACTGCAGGCCACTGTGCAGAGCTGTAATTTAAAACTGTCAACAAGCTAATCTGCAGTAATTGAATTTTAAAGGAAGCCTGACTCTTTAAGCCATTCATTCTATATGATTTGGTGAGAATTTCATCTTCAAGCCTGTTGCTGTAGCTCCAAATTGACCCCATAGGTGTTGGACTGACCCCAGGGGATCTTAGAAGGTGCAGGATTTCTACCATATAGATCAGAAGGCCAGTTCCCTATAAAGGAAAGTGGAAACAGAGCAAAATTGGACAGTACCAAGACTCTGGTGAGGCAGTGTTTCAGTTCTGAATAGATTTGCAACCCTTGCCCCTCCCCCACACCATGTAGTTTTAAAGTATCAGTTCCCATATACTAGAGGTGAGGAAAAGACAGCTCTTCCCTCCCACCCGCAGCTGGCCCCTTACTGGCAGCTCTTAAGAATTCTTTCTCTAGGGATTTGTGAATAGCTTGTATAAAGGCAAAGCCAAGGGTGGGAAATACAGAAGAGCCTAAAATATTGGGGGTTGGATGTGGAAGCACATCGTTTCCTAGTCAGTAGTTTATCTCTAGTGGAGGCAGCTAAATAGAGTTTCAGTTTTCCTTTGCTGAGGGTCAGGCCTCCTTTCCTGCCCAACCCATGTTGATTCAGTACTAAAATGACCAGGGACTGGAGAGATGGGAGAAATATGGGATTTTTTTTTTTTTTTTTTTTTTAGACCATTAAAAGGACTGTCCTCTGGGACTATAGTTCAAGGCTTTCTAGCAGAATTCTGGACCTTCCCTTTGCAGACATTCTAGCTGTCATTGGGATGTTCTGCATTTCCTTCCCTAGTACCCTCTTCGGCCTTTACCCAAGAGGAAACTCCCAGTATGGAGGTGGGGGTGCTTTTTGTAATCTGAGCCCATTCTGGATATGGGGAATTAGGGAGGAAGGAAGAAAAAGAACACTTAAAATATTGTCTCTGATGTGAGCTGGGGGAACCATCCTGAGCAGTCCTTTCCTTGGCTAAGGCTGTGTTGATATGAACAGGAGCAAGGGCTGTGTTCAGACCTGTATTACTCAGCATTAACCCTTGTAGATTACAGAGCAGGATCGAGATTTTATTCTGCTTTGCACATTCCTCACCACCACCTCTGCTGTCCCCAAAACTCTACTTATAGTCCTGAGAGGCCTGGTCTAACTGGCTGGTGAGCTGGTAGCCTGGACTGTGCTCATGGTGCCCCTTGCCCCGCAGCGGAGCCTATCTCTGCCCGGCAGCCGGCCCTGCGGCCCCATGTCCACAAGCAGCCAGAGAAGACCACCCGTGTGCGGACTGTGCTGAATGAGAAGCAGCTGCACACCTTGCGGACCTGCTATGCTGCCAACCCCCGGCCTGATGCACTCATGAAGGAGCAACTAGTGGAGATGACAGGCCTCAGCCCCCGCGTGATCCGAGTCTGGTTTCAAAACAAGCGGTGCAAGGATAAGAAGCGGAGCATCATGATGAAGCAGCTACAGCAGCAGCAACCCAATGACAAAACTGTGAGTGGCCCTGGGGCCCAGGCAGGGAACTCAAGTGTAAAAGGGAAGGAGGAAATGCATAGCCTTTGTGTGTCCAGTCTGGCCTGCACCAGCTGAAGTGCAATGGGGTGGCCCTCCTATCCCCAGCCCCAACAAAGTATGGATCAAAGTGGTTGGGGGAGGCCACCCTGATGCCCACCCTGTGCTGATCTGAGCACTGGATAGGTTAGAAAGGCACTTATCAAAGTGATAGGAGCTCACATCCCTATGGGTGGGCTCAGGCTCTGAACCTTACCAGCATGTGAACCTGAAGGACTCAATTGCCCCCTCCAAGGGTAGGTGACAATGAGCATTGGGGACTGTCAATTTCTCACAATGAGTAACACCTTGGGTGTTAGTCTAGATCCTGGGTCTTGGGGACCAGTCATGTTGCCAGTCTCCAGGGCCTACCCCACTACTTGATGAGGCTTGCCCATGCACTTCTAGGCTGGGGAGGTCCCCCTGGGTGATCTCCTCCTCCACCCTTCACCCTTGGTGGAGCCCAGGCCTCCACAAAGGCGTCAGGCCACTGGCACTGTTATCCACTGCAGGCTTCCTGGTTAAGTTAAGCTAAAGAGTTTCTTTCTTTCCTTTTTTTCCCCCTTTCATTTTACTGCTTGCCCTATTTTTAAATGCCATAAAACCTGCTGTCATTAAACTTGGCAGGCCAGCCGAGACTGGGCCAGGGTACTTTGTAAGTTGGTTAGTACATAATAGCACAATAGCTGCCAGATCCAAAGACATGGAAGTGGGGGCTAGCTCTGGGAGGAGAAAACCGCTTGGAGAAAGTCTGCAACTAACTAAAACTGCCCAGAAAACCACCATGTCCTGAGGCAGAAGGGGGAAATTATGGCTCGTGAAAGCCCATAGTTGGAATTGGGGATCAGCTGCAAAGGTAAGGGGAAAAATCACAGTCAAAGTAGAATTTGTTTTAAAAAGGTCTAGGTAGACCTAATATAGACTACAGAAGTAGAAAAACAAAACTGAACTCCAGCTCATATCCATAGGTGCAGTAGATTAACTGAATCAATAAAGGGCCACCATAGAGATAAGATAATACTCAGGTATATTTGCTTAGCCTGTGCAGACAATGGAAGGAGGGAGTTTGCTCATTAACATGTTGGGATGGGGGGGTTATTCACAGAATATCCAGGGGATGACAGGAACTCCCATGGTAGCTGCCAGTCCAGAGAGGCACGACGGTGGCTTACAGGCTAACCCAGTTGAGGTGCAAAGTTACCAGCCGCCTTGGAAAGTACTGAGCGACTTCGCCTTGCAGAGTGACATAGATCAGCCTGCTTTTCAGCAACTGGTAAGTGTCAGCTCACAGAAAGAGAAGGGCAAATTCCCAACAGAAAAGGGATTCTGGTTTAACTGTCATATACTGAAAGATTCTGGGGGAGGGTACTCCCTGACCCCAGGTTGGGGAGAGACTGAGGAGGCATGGTGGTAAAGAGAAGGGAGTGGGGCAAATGTGAGGAAAACAACTCTCTCTCTCTCTCTCTCTCTCTCTCTCTCTCTCTCTCTCTGAGACTGCGGAATTTGATTTCATAGGTTGATTTTTTTTTTTTTTTTTTTATCAGACATGCTTTTGGGGATTAACTTCATGGTACCCAACTAGATGACTTGTGTGAAAAGAGATGCATGAGGGCTGCAAAATTAAGCATCTTAGACTTTTAGAATTTTCAGGAACTTTAGAGATCACCTTGGCATTTGAATCATCAATCAGCATGTTTATTCTCTCTTCAACATCTAGAGAATGGGATATTCTGGGGCCCAATTCAAAGTGATTGTAATACATATGCAATGTTATAATACATAATCAATGTTGTTATCAATAAGCAGCAGGCACCTGTCTAGGTACAATTTTCAGATTTATCAGTATAGAGATTTATTAATTAATTGAATTAGTTCAAGTAGTTAATCAACACTTTTTATTAGTGTATCCCTTTCTGGGAATATTGTAATATACAATGCTATACAATGCTATATTGCATATACAAAGGACTACTTAAACATTTTTTAAGTATATAAATTCAAATGTCATATAGTCATATATTGTGGTGGCATTTATAGGAAAAGGGATATAGCTCTAACAATCAGAGTGCTTATTTAATCCTGGGAAACCCATTTTACATTAATATGTTTACACATTCAGAAAAGATAATTTTTTCCCCTTTTTAACCTCCAAAAGGCCAAGATAAATATAAGTATTAATTATGTGTCCTTTGTGATATGGTATTTATATATACTTAACAATCTTTTTTTCTTTTCTTTTTACCACCAAGTACATCCCCAGTCCTTTTTGTTTTTATTTTGAAACAGTCTCACTGGTGGCTGAGGGTATTGCTAAGTTACTGAGGCTAGTTTCCAACTTGTGATTCTCTTGCCTCAGCCTCCCAAGTTATTGGAATTATAGACATGTGCTACTGCATCTGGCTTATAATTTTTTTTCTTAAAGTGTCATTAACCCTATAAAATCCTGTCTTATAGAACATGAAGCTCTATCCTAAAAGCATGATCCTTTCTAGAGCAGTAAAGATAAAGCATTAGGAGAGGACAGTTTTTTCCACCCTCCTGTTTACCCAGAGGGCATTTGCTTCCCTGGTGTAAACTGTGAGTAAAGGTCCAGAGGCAAGTGGTTGGCCCCAGGCCTGTGTCTCTAAGTACTCCAAGCAAAGGGTAGGCAAATTTGAGAAGTTCATCCATTGACCTCACAATGGAAAAGTTTAACAGAGTAGGAAGGAAGGTAAGTAGACTCTCGAACTAGAAAAGAGCTTAAGTTAAAGTTATTAATCTGATAATTTGTTTGAATAAAAACCTGAATCACAAAAGAAGGTAAGGGTCAGATTCTGGACAGCCAGATGTTTGTACCTTCTGAAACTTTAGCGTCAGGTAGGATCAGTAGAGGGGAAGCTGAGGAAGGGATCAGGATGTGGTCAGCTAAGGAGATTTTCCACAGCAATGCAGTGCTTTTTCATTTAAAAGGAAAAGCCGGATATTTATAATATGAGGATGTTATTATGGATCCTATGTTATATATGGATCTCCTCTGTGAAAGAAAAGGGGGGGGGAGGGAAAGAAATAGGGAGCAAAGGAGGAGGGAGGGAAAATGCAAGAGAGAGCAAGAAGCAGAGAAGCAGCAGGACAGAGGAAGAAAACTCATACTGTGAGTCCTCTAAGGAGTTAATCATTGTTCATGGAGCCTTCTCTGAGTCTCCCGTCACTTGATCTGAGCGTGTGTTATGGATTTTCTAACTCAAAAAGAGAGGCTTTGATGCCTAGAGACTGAGAACTCGCCTGCTCCCAGGGCAACATGTTACCAGCAGGATAATTTTATTTAGAGCAAGCATGGTTAGAGTTGTGATACCATTTTACAGTGGGAAACACATTTGTTCTTAAATAATTTAATGCAACATAATGTTGGGAATTGGGAATTCAGTTTGAGTTAAAACAGATCTTTAAGAAGATGGGAAAGTGAGAGGATTTCTTTTTGACTTCTCTTTGTCGTAGGCTTTCTATAAGCATGTTAAAATTATATTATGTATGTATCTACGTGTCCATCTGTTTACAAAACATTTGTACATACATACACAGTACAACGAGTTTACTTTTTGAATACAATTACAGCCTACTTTATTTATTTCTCAACCTTCCATGCAGGTCAATTTTTCAGAAGGAGGACCAGGCTCTAATTCCACTGGCAGTGAAGTAGCATCGATGTCCTCTCAACTCCCAGATACACCTAACAGCATGGTAGCCAGTCCTATTGAGGCATGAGGAACATTCATTCAGATGTATTTTTTTTTCCCTGTTGGAGAAAGTGGGAAATTATAATGTTGAACTCCGAAACTAAAGTATTTAACGACCCAGTCAATGAAAACTGAATCAAGAAACGAATGCTCCATGAAATGCACGAAGTCTGTTTTAACGACAAGGTGATATGGTAGCAACACTGTGAAGACAATCATGGGATTTTACTAGAATTAAAACAAACAAAACCTAAAACCCAACATACGCTATTCAATGACCTTAGGAGTACTGAAGAAAAAAAAAAAGACGTTTTTAAAAACGTAGAGGATTTTTATTCAAGGATCTCAAAAAAAAGCATTTTCATTTCACTGCACATCTAGAAAAAAAAAGCAGAAATAGAAAATTTTCTAGTCCGTCCTAATCTGAATGGTGCTGTTTCTATATTGGTCATTGCCTTGCCAAACAAGAGCTCCAGCAAAGATCAGGAAGAGAGACTGGCCTCCTTGGCTGGAAAGAGTCCTTTCAGGAAGGTGGAGCTGCATTGGTTTGCGATGTTTTTAGTTGACTAACAAGGGGTTAATTGAAATCCTGGGTCTCTTAGCATGTCCTATAGCTGGTTTCCTTTTTACTTTTGTCCCTCTCTCAGTTTTTTTTTTTTTTTTTTTTCGAGATCCATCCTCTATCAAGAAGTCTGAAGCGACTTTAAAGGTTTTTAAATTCAGTTTTAAAAACCAACTTATAAAGCATTGCAACAAGGTTACCTCTATTTTGCCACAAGCGTCTCGGGATTGTGTTTGACTTGTGTCTGTCCAAGAACTTTACCCCCAAAGATGTGTATAGTTATTGGTTAAAATGACTGTTTTTTTTCTCTCTCTGGAAATAAAGAGGAAAAAGGAAACTTTTTTTTTGTTTGCTCTTGCATTGCAAAAATTATAAAGTAATTTATTATTTATTGTCAGAAGACTTGCCACTTTTCATGTCATTTGACATTATTTTTTGTTTGCTGAAGTAAAAAAAAAGATAAAGGTTGTATCGTGGTCTTTGAATTATATGTCTAATTCTATGTGTTTTGTCTTTTTTCTTAAATATTATGTGAAATCAAAGCGCCATATGTAGAATTATATCTTCAGGACTATTTCACTAATAAACGTTTGGCATAGATAAATAAATAAATGCAATGATTCAGGGTCCCTCTTTTATATGTTTATTAGCAAGCTTTTTAAATGTCTGAAATTAAGGATTGCATGTTGGATTGGGGTAAACTGATATACAGTAGGTGTGATATTGTATTGCAAGCTGTTAAGGTTGAGTTTGCAAGTTTGGATTTCAGTAGTTGGATCAAAGTTGATTGGAAGAAGCCCTCAGCTCTCAGTGGTGATAATGTTACTAGTTTTGTGAAAATGATACGCTGTCCTCTGTTCTCCCCCTACCTTTTTTCCTCCAGTTTTTTCCCCCTTCCCTATCCCATCCATCCACCCACCCTGCAAGAGGGTCCTGCTTAAAATAGTTTTTGATTTGGAGTCACTATCTTGTTTTCTTAAAGTAAGTGATTTACACCAAAGGCTCCTGCTTAGGATTGTTGAAATGATCCATATTTCCAAATATAATCTCTTGCTAAGAGAGAGACTTTCTGCCTAGCCAGTGAGGAATGACCATTATTTACTAGTGGTGACTGTCAGCAGAATCGAGAAATGCCGCTTTATTTGCGCAGAAGGAACAGGCAGAGAAAGGAAAGAGTTTTCTCAGCCCAGTCGGTGTATGCATTTTCTTACCTCACTGCCTTACCCACCCCCCATCACCTCTTCCTTCCTAACTTTAATTTCGAAAACCCTGGAAAGGGTAGCTGATGGAGAGAGAGGGTGGCCAGGGAAGAAATGCTGCAGACGTTCTGTTGGAGAACCGTCTTTTATGGAGAGGGGGGACGGGGTCGTGGGCTTTGTGGGCCCCCATGGGCCATGGTTAGGTGGTTGTGCTCTTTGGGACAGAACCCCCACTACTCCCACTGGACCTCATTTAGCAATAGTTCCTGCCCAAATTGGAATTCTCCATGCTTCTCCATTTGAGGACTTAAGAGTTAGGACGTGGGCTCCACTCTGTTCCCCCTCCTTATGCCCCCCCCCCCTCCGTACTACACCCCAGGGTGAGAATGATACTTTGACTCTTTGCAAAAACTAAATTCATTTGTATGCGCGAATGCAAAGCCCTTTTCAGTATCTGACAACTCTTAATAAATACGAAAACTAACATACCCTAACCGTGTCTTGTGGCGCGTTGGGCTCCTGACAAGGATCAGGGCGCGGAGGCCAAGCTGGAGACCCAGCGAGCGCCCCGGCCCCCCAGCTCTCAAGTCGCTTTCTCCCTCTCCAAATCGGCCGCAAATCAGGAAGGGAGCCTCAATTAGGCTTTTGTTTGGCATCATTCTACATAACGGGTTAATTACAGGCTCTAACGTGGGGGCAGAGAGAAAACAAACTTTGCATTGAAAATGTTACAGTGCATTAGACATGCCCGTTGATTACTTTGATTGTTGTGTCTAATTCTTGACAGGGGGGTAATAATTTGGCCGGCGGTAATAATGGCTTGTAGTCCTCTGTTGAGAAAAACAAGAGTTATGTCTTATCTCACAGGAATCTTCTCCGGGGAAAGCCACCCGCCCCATTCTTTCTTTTCTCTCCTGTCTCCCTTCTCTAATCTCTTGTCACCGGACTTGACTCTTTTAGCTTCCTGTTTGATGTATCTATTGGTCTGCCTTTTCGGTTTTCTTTTTTTTCTCACCGCGAAGCCGGCATGGCTAAGAAGCCTGTGCAAGGATGGCAGGTACGACATAAATATCGTGGTATGCTCACAAAGATCATCCAAGCCCCGTGTGGAAACCATTGAACCTCCTTCCCTAGCCATAGCTTCTGATGGGCTCTCAGGATCTAGAAATTGGGGGGGGGGGGAGGAGACAACTTTATTCAGATTCTGAATGCAATGGAAGGATTTGAGGTACACATCTTTGTGGTCTTTTTTTCCTCCTGGCATTGATTTCTAAGATTAAAGGTATGCCCGTGCAGTGTGTGATGTTTTATATATATAGATGTCAGTCTATTCTGAAGTACACAGCTTGAATTTAAGCAAAGTAATTTAGGAGGGGTGATGAATGATTTGGTTTCACTTGCTAGATTCAAGATATTTGTTGCCTGATGACTGAGAATGGCTTGATGGGTCGATAGCATTCTAGTTCTTGTATTATTCATATGAAAGGTGTGTCTTCCTCTTCTAGACTCCTCAGCATGCACTCTAAATTGTGTAGCTGAAATGTCTTCTTGTTTGCAAATCATCTCTTGCACATATTCTCCTCTTCTCTGCACACCTCTGGAGACTGAGTTTCAAGATTTGCTCTTCTAATGAAATTCCTTCTGTTTATTATTATCTATCATCTTTTCTCCTTTATTACTCTGAATCCTTCATTCTCGACATTATGACTCATTTCCTCCAGCTTCTGCAAGCTAAAATTTAATGCAGTTAAAATCATCTTGGATGCTCCCTTGGAATTAGGGTTTTATATCAGTATCTATAATCCTAAAAACAAGATATTTCCCTTTAGTTTCAGAGCAATAACATCTTCTAATTCATTCTGTTGTCTCACTTTTTCCCTTTCATTGGAGGAAACTGGTTTTTCTTACCATTAAAAAGTTCCTTTTGGGGCTGGAGTTGTGGATCAGTGGTAAAGCACTTGCCTGGTATGTGTGAGGCCCTTCAGCACTGCATATAAATAAATAAATAAATAAATAAATAAATAAATAAAAGATCCATTTGCAACTAATAATTATTTTAAAAAAAGAAAAAAGTTCTTTTTAAAGTAAAAGTCATATTTGAGAACATTTTTCTGCCCTTGAAATAACATTCTGCTTAGTTGTGATTCTGCATGGATGTGTTTACCTAGTTGACCATTGGTAACTTGTTTTTTTTTTTTTTTTGAGTTCGAGATTAAATACATGACTTCCTGATGCTCTCCTGCTGTTTACCCTGATCAAATTGTTATACTCATCTTGCTGACCTCTTTTCTGGTCTGCTTTATTCTTTTAACTGCCAGCCAAAACACAATGTGCTTGCAAGTTATCTGAGTCATACTTTGTATTTCCTTAGCACCTTGAATTTTTAAGCCACAAAAAAGATCTATCTCCTTGAAATGTAGCTATTTTAAATCTCATGTAGATTTATTTATGATTTCCTTTTATTCTCAGTAAAGAAGTAAAAAAGTTTACAATCTCATTCCAAACCCCACAAAGAGATGTTTGAATGACATCTAGCCACTTTGAATTTTTAATCTCATCCCTAATAAAAGCAAACTAACCAGAAAACACTTATTTTTTTGATTTGTGAAGTTCAGTTTAGTCAACTTTGGTATAGAAGATTTATAATCAAATTAGGCATTAATTTTATTAAAAACTACTTTCTCTCTGCTAGTCAACAGTTAAAGATTATATCACAACAAGGCAAGTGGCATTTTTTTGGGGGGGTGCTGGAAGAAAGAGAAAAGGGATTGTTTCTGTGTCTTTATTTAAAAAGGTGTTGCTTTAGAAAATGGCTCCAAATCTTGAATTCTCATTGCGGATTTGAAATAACTTGTACAGTGTGAGTCGGTGTTTTTAAACTAAAATACAAATAGTTAATTCAAGGCTCTGGCAGCCTATTCTGTTTACTGATCTTTTCTGATTGTTGTTTTCTTGATAACCCAGCAAGCCACTGAATGGCTGTTTGAGCCCAGGCGCCACAAACATAAACTTCACAGCTTACAACGTCCCAAGCCCTGATGGAGGATCTCTCCACACCTCCCGGAGACTTCTGAAGTGTAGACAGAGAAGTTGGTTCACAGGGAGTGAAGGAGGGGGAGGGGCGGCAGGGAAGGCTGCAGAGTGCCGCGAGCGCTGCTACTATCACTTCCTTTAATTTTTATGATGCTTAAGCTGTTGGGTCCACGAAGCCAATTTCTGAGCCTTGAGGAGGCCAGTCTTTTCCCCTGACTGTACCGAAGACACCTTGATTCTATGTTTTCTTTTTTCTTTTTTTTAATAATCATTTTGCATATCTTTCCGCTTAATTATTCCTCTGCAAAACAAGTGGGCTCTTTAAAAAGGCAATAATGACCCTCCCCCAAAGGACGCGCAGGGATTTGGGAGAAAGATGTGGTCTAAATTGTTTTTCGTCAGGTGGGGAGGAAAGAGTGATGCACCCTTTCCGAATTCAGTGGAAAAATCCGCTTGGCCCGAGAGCTGCCTGTTTCTTCTCTAGGATCCTTTTTTTTTTTTTTTTCTCTTGTATTGATCAAAAAGTTCGTGTTCATTTGGGAGGGATGATATTTGTGGATGTGACTTGAGTTGGCTACTTAATTCTGCGGGTTGGGCTGGTGGTATTCCCGCCGCGTACATTTCCCACGTTCGGCTGGCGGGGCAGTGTCTGTCTGCCCCGAGATGGGGGGAGAGTGCCGGCAACGGGGGATCCTCACACTGGTCTAACCAGCCCCGCCACTCCCGCGGGCAAGCCAGCCCTTGATCCCTTAAAGAAGGGACAATCGTCGTGGTCCGGGAGAGGAAAAAGGGGTGTTTCTGGGCCCTTCTCTTTCAGGAGTTGATCAGGTTGGCAGATCTGGAGGGCTAATCCAAACAAGGCGCTTGACTTGTGAGGTCGCGAGTCTAGACAGAGCTGGTGGCTCGGCGGCTCCTTATCTTTCCCTGGGATCAGCCCAAGAGGCGCTCCCCGGCCCACTGCACTCAGCTCTCTGGGGCCGGGAGCCACCGCACTGCGCAGACGGCACAACAAACACAGCACCTGAGCCTTTACAGCTCGCTTTATTGTTTAATGGAGAATGCAGTGAAACATTCATTTGTCTTCTAGGCCCCACGAACCCAGCCGCTTTGTGGCCACAAACGCTGAGCGGGGGTGTGCTCCCACTCCACGCAGGTCCCCAAGCTGGACAGCGCGGGACCATTGGCTCCGCCACCGCGCGTTAGTGCGCATCGCCCTTCTGTCCCTGACCCCTCAAGATGGAGAGAGCCTTCGGGAAAACTAGCCGCTGCCTCTCTTTTGCTTGTGACTCCTGAAGGCAGTGGGGTGGAGGCACAGAGGGGAAAAAGCTTAGGCGACATGTCTTGGACTAATCCAATATCTCCTCTTGCTGCCTGGAAATGACAATTCAGCGCTAAAACCATTTATGGCTTGCGGGGGTCAGTGGGCTCTGACTCAGGGCGATCAATAAAAACATTTAGTTCAGTAATAAGCTGCGTTTTTTCCCCCCAATGTACCCAGAAAGATGCGTCACCATCTTGGACAGGGTGTCCCTGGGCAACTGAGTGCCCTTTCTCCCCCGCCAGCACAAACAAATGGCATGTGACTTTCCACTGTTTTCCTGACCACTTCATTGGGCAAACCATGGAAGCCTTGGTCTTCCCTAGCTGATTTCCAGCAGAGAGGCCGATGTCGCCATCCTCTTGGGAGCAGGGAACCATTGGGACAGACCTTGAAATGCCCTTTTTGGAGAAAAGCATAGCCAAACTTGGGGATTTATAATCAAGGATTTTGTGGCTCGAATTTCAAGTTAATTGATTAAGATTACGTTAATTATAATTTTACTCATTCCCTATGGATTTTTTCCTTGTTTCAAAGGCGGGGTGTTTCTAGTTTATATCATGTTACTTGCTATTCTAGTTTACAAACATTATGTATATGTGTGGGTGTATTAGTGTATATCATTGGCACGGAGGAGTACATAATACTCCCTCTGTTTGAAAACTAGCCATAGATGTAGGTGAGAGTAATTTGATTACGTGCTTAATGTAGTGTTAATGCAAACATTATCTTCCAGTTTGGGTGACATTTCAAATCCACACGCTTTTCCTTGCTGATTCACTGCATCACAACTCTGTGTCATGACAAAGGAAGGTAAAATAAGGCAAAACTTAGTTTTATGAAATTGAAGGATTTCTGTAGGGAGGTTTTCTTGAAAAGGAGGAGGGGGGAGGCAAAAGGAAGATCAAAACAAAACAAGATAAACATAGTACATTCCAGAAACTAAAAGTGGGNGGTGAGAGGAGGGGGAGGGGGAGGAGGAGTAGGGGAGGAGAAGGAGGAGGGAGGAAAAGAAGAAGAAGAAGAATCTTTTTCTGGAAAAGTAATCTTACACAGTAACTCAGGCACTGACTTTTCTTTTTCTCATGGGTAAAAGTTGCTGTTTATTTTGACCTGTCACGAATACAATGTGTTGTTTGAAACTTGTGAAACTTAGCAGGTATATAGAGATAATATTAGACAGGCCACTGAATATGATAAAGTAAAATATGGTGGGAATTAACTTTTAAGGACTCTGAATGATTTTACTTTTTCCTAATCGCTTTTAAATTAATATTTCTTCAAAATGCTTTATCTATTTTCTCACAGTTTGATGATATAAAACAGCAAACTGTTTAATGCACAAAAAAAGGTGGGACTTACAGGTTCCTTGTGCAGTTATTTTAGTAATTTAAATTACTTGTGTTTTAAATTTTCTTTATTAAAAATATTGCCCATGCCTGGTTAAAATATTTTCCTTTAAATTTTTAGTGATTCTTTATTAGACAAATCATTAATTTTTATTAAAATGGGAGATTGACTTTAATTTTAACAAAATAAATCTATATCAGATTTTTGGAATGATTAGAAGGAAATAGAAAAATGATGAGTTAGATTTGTTAAAAAACAGATATACTTTGAAATAATGTATTTTAAGTATTACAGGGAAGAATGTTTTATGGACTCATGTACAAAAATTTTATTCTAAACTCTGAAGATATAATTCATGGTAATTTAACAATTTATTTCAATTGTCTAAGAATTTTGGTAATGGAAGTTTACTTTTTATTTAAAAAAACCTTGAAATAAAAATAACCTGTCATTTTAAATAACATTTAAAATTTAATTCACAAAACAAGCAACCTGTATTTATAAAGTACAGTAATTTGCTTCCACTGATGTTGGAAGTCTGATGTCTAAAAAAATTACACGTGGAAAATGTGAATTAGCAGTTTCTGCAGAACAAAACCTCTCAGTAAACTCTAAAGTCATTCATTTACTTTCTTTAGTAGTGGAGGGAAATATTTTGGAGATTACTACTTAGAATTCTGTGTATCAAAGTACATTTCATATTTCTAAGACTATAATGTGTCTTTAAAGTTTTGATAACTTCAAAGACACTAATCACTCTTGTGTTTTATATGGGTAAATTTCTCCCCACTTAGCAGAACTTGAACACTTAGTTAAAGAATGTTTATTGCCAATAAAAACTCCACCTTTTAGTTCTATTATCCCATCAGTATCACTCATAAGTCTCATTAATGTTCATGGATGTGTCCTTGTATGTCATGTGCAAGAAGGGTCTTGGAGATATTTCAACCAGCAATGTCTTTATAGCAAGTACACTGGGGCTAAGACAAAGTAAGGAGTAATTTCCATCACATCTAGGCCTGGATAATATTTAGTCCCATAGGTGAAAATAATTGAATGAAGTGGAAGGATTAGAATTGACTTCAAAGTTATATATATATATATATATGAAAATATTTTAGGAGTAGCTCTTAGTTAACTAATCTATCAGAAATTCTACTGCCAGGCAAATGGTATAGCTGCTTTATCACAGAGATCTAGAACCAAAGCTGATATATAATGCTTACTTACCCTATATATAGAAAGTTGTTTCTATTGAATTATTTACTGAAATTTGAGTGATGTTTTGTTTATATGTGTTCATTTTATTGTGGTGGTATACTATATGAAATCAGTCTTGTGAATTAATGTATGCATTTATGATGTGTGTTATGGCAGTCTTTGGCTGTGGCATAGAGTTTTCTCTAGGGCAAAGCTAAGTGGCTGGTATTAGACTAGAATCCGTAACATTACAGAATCAAGTGCTGGTCCGAGAGTAAAATGATGAATGCTGTTCCTCTTGCATGTTGTCTTGGTTATTCAAGTAGAAAATTATCTAGGATTACCATACATACTAAGAATATTTTTAGTCTTTGTAGAAAATATTAAAAAAGGAGTCAGTTTCTTCCAGAGCAAGAGTGCATTATGGTTGTTTCTGTCATGGAATAACACTTTTTTTTCTGTCTGTAAAGCACTTTGCAGTCATTAGTTATGCATGAGAGGTGTCAGAACCTGTTTTCCTAATGACTTCTGTATATGTTTCTCCACACAATTCTTAGTTCCCTTGTCTTTCTTTCATATATGAAATAGCAGAGTATCAAAGAGGAAATACTATATCCTTGTATTTTTATTTTTTGGTACCAGGGGCACTTAACACTAAGCCACATCTCCAGCCCTTTTTATTTATTTTTTATTTGTAGATAGGATCTTCCTAAGTTTCTGAGGGCCCATTAAATTGCTGAGGCTGCCCTCAAACTTATGATTCTCCTTCCTCAGCCTCCCGAATCAATGGGATTACAGGCATGTGCCACCCCACCTGAAGCACCTTTATTTTGAGACGAATTCTTGCTAAGGTACCCACATTGGCCTCAAGCTAGCCTTATTAGTTACTGGATTTGAGGCATATGCCATGAAACCAGCTGATTATTAATCATTTTAATATGTTGGGAATTTCGGAGTATGCTTTTCTAGTCATTTAGAAATAGATCATGGGTTGTTTTGGTCAATAGTTAACCTACCGTGCTGAAGAAGGATTAGGATTCCTCTGTTTTGTGTTTTGTGTTTTTGATTTCCCTTATTGAATTTCTTTCTGTCTCTCTTCTACCTCCCCTCCCAGTCTCTAGTAGACATTGTTCTCTTTCATATTTCTACAAGGTTGACTTATTGATTTCCATAGCAAATGTGCACTCTTAGAAAGTCTTTTTCATTTTTTAGCTATTGGGCATTGAACTTAGGGCCTTGCACATACTAGACAACCACCTCCACTATTAGAAATTCTTAAGGCCCTCAAAAAGCTTTCATTAATTGGAGTTGTGTCTATGACTATTTATCCTACGATAAATTAAAAATAATATTTTAAAATTTATTTCTTTTAATATAACTCACTACATGTTAACACAAACAACTTTTTGATTAAAAAAAATAAAAATAACTGTAGTTGATAAAACAAAGTATTTAGTGAAAAGAGTGGCATTGTTTTCTATTTTTGAGAACCCTCTTAATGTCTGGCTTAAGAGAAGGCAGCTGAATTCTCAAAACTGCTTCCTCATTCAGTTTGTGTTATCACATATCATGCAGTTTTTGGAACTCTGTGTCCACTAGTGAAAGAATGAAAGTAAAAAGGCAAATAATGTCAGAGTATTCTCCTGAAAAAAGGTTTGACCTCAAGGTGCCCCAAAAAGTTTCAGGTTCATCCCCCAAGGCTTACCAGACCACCTGTTGAGACCCACTGCCTCAAAAAATGGGCTTTTACAAGAAGATCATAGAGAAACTATTGCTTGAAGAAATTTAATTGTTTATATTAATGTGCTAGAGATATTTTTAAGTCAAGTGACTTTTCAGTTTTGTCATCACTGATCTGAAAGCCCCTTGTATCTAGGGCCTTAAAGGGAAAAAAATTGTGATATTATATAACTGAAAAATTCATGTCTTCTTTGTAAGGAACTCTAGGAGAGATGACTAGTTGGTTGTTGACTATTGTATACAAAATGAGTGGAATTCATCTTGCAGAGCTTCACCTTGGGAAGCTGTGGAGGATACTGAACATTGAAGAGAACTTTGAAATTCATACCAAATGCTTTCTTTCTTTTTTTTTTTTTTTAGAGAGAGAGAGAGAGAGAATTTTTTAATATTTTATTTTTTAGTTATCGGCAGACACAGCATCTTTGTTTGTATGTGGTGCTGAGGATGGAACCCGGGCCACACCCATGCCAGGCGAGATTGCTACCTCTTGAGCCACATCCCCAGCCCCATACCAAATGCTTTCGACTTGACAAGGTGGAAGTTGCTAGCCACACCTTTTTGAGACAAGGAAGCAAAAGTGACTTGGAAAATACTTTTGGAATAGTCACTTGGTTTTTGAGATGAGAGAAGACAGATGAAAGTCCGAAGGCTAGGAAAATAACAGGTCAAGGATTCAATGGTTTGGGCAGAGGACGGACCTTTTATACTTGGCATAAAAAGAAAGGGAGGGATTGGTGTGTGTGAGAGAGATTCTCAGAGGGTGGCTGATATGGAGAAGAATGACAGTTGTGCCCCAGCTGTGTTTTCTTCTTTATGAGAGTGAATAAGTTTCACATCCCAGGATCCCTTGTAGTTGGCGGGTCACATGACTACATCCTTGCCAGTGAAAACTTATTAATGTGGATTATTCTAGGTTTAGGCCTTAGGGTAATGATTGTACTTCCTTTGTGCTCTCTTTTTCTCTCTTTGCTTTTTTTTCCTTTCTTCTTTATTAGTGCATTATAGTTAAACATAATATGGGAGTTGATCTTGACATATTCATAGATGTACATAACATAATTTGCTTCATTTTGATCTGTACTACCTCCCCTTTCTCTCCTTCTGCTGCCCATCCTCTATTATACTGGAGTCCTTTTTATTAATCTATTTAAATTGGCTCATTACAGTTATATATATGTAGAACTCATTGTGGTATATTTGTACACACACATAGCATAATTTGGTCAATTTCATTTTACAGTTCCTCCCCTTTCCCATTCCTTCTCCCTTCCTCTGTATCACTTTCCTGCTCCACTATTCTCCCTTCTGTTTTTCATGTGAGCCCCTGTTTTTGAACTTCCTTATTTCTCTCTAGCTTCCACATATGAGAGGACCTTTTTTGGCAGGGGAGGGAGGGTGAGGGTGCTAGAGATGGAACCCAGGGTCTTGTACATGCTAGGTAAGTGTTCTACTACTGAGCTACAAAGGTCCAGCTTGAACTGGGCACAAGATTACAGTGCCCTGGAGCTATGATGGAGCAAGAGGATGGAAAAACCCAGGTCTAAATACCTTCAGGAAATGGAGCTGCCTACCAACTTGAAACATTTAGCTCAAACCGCAAAGGAGAAATAATTTTCGGTTTCCTTATTTTGAGAGGGGGCTACTGGGGATTGAACTTGGGGGCACTTAACCACTGAGCCACATCCCCAGCCGTATTTTGTGTTTTGTTTAGAGACAGGGTTTCACTGAGTTGCTTATCACTTTGCTTTTGCAGAGGATGGCTTTGAACTCATGATCCTCCTGCCTCAGCCTCCTGAACCGCTGGGATTACAGGCATGCACCACTATGCCTGGTTAATTTTTGGTTTTCTTTAAGCCACTGAATTATAGTGGGGCCTATTTTTCACATTAGCCCAGGCTTAGTTTAAAACTACTGGTTATAGACTAGAGCATTGAGGTGGGTAAGAAGTCCAGGATGATTGGAAGGTTCTGAATCTGAATGATATATTTTGAATATGTCATGAACTTATATACTCATTCATTAAACCCTTTAAATATTTACCTATGGCATATTACATATCATGCAGTATTGTATGTGCTGGTTTTATAGCAGTGAAGAAAACAAAAAAGTCCTTTCCTTCATGATGCTTTCATTTTTGTGGTGCTTTCAAAGAACATACAGACAAACCATTCATAGCAGACAAATTCATAGCAGACAAACCAATTAAATGTTAAACTCCCAAATAAAGGCTGGGGTTGTGGCTCAGTGGTAGAGTGCTTGCTTTGAACATATGAGGCACTGGGTTCACTCCTCAGCACCACATAAAAATAAACAAATAAAATAAAGGTATTCAAAAAAGAAAAAGAGCATACAAATCAGTGCATATTATAGCAAAGGTAGGAATAGCTGGTGTGAAGAAAAATCAAGCAGAGAAAAGGGAGGGAGAGATTGAGATGCAGGGATCAAATAAGGCTTCTCTAAGGAGGTGACCTTTGAAGAGATGGTGGGTGCTTTAAAAAGTGGGAGTGCAGTGTGTGTGCGGGCATCAATTCTTTACTGAAGCTAAGTATTTAAACCTTGGTGTGTCATCGATATAGCCAAACCTGTGCAGAAAGAAATGGACCAGTGTCAGAGAGGAATCTGTAAGTTATTCACCTACATGCCTTAGTGAAAACAGAAGGATATGTAGAATGAAAAAAAAAAAAGCAGGAACACACAGTTGTACAAAAATTCGTCAAAGATCTGTTGGAAGAAAAGTGGGAAGGAATAAGGAAAAAAGCAGGGCACAAATGTGAAAAATAGGTAAAGAGATCAGGGTGATGATGAGGAAAAATAAAAGACAATAGAAGGGTCTCAGGAACTGAATCCAGAAGTCTTCAAAGGGGCAGGTATGAAAAGCTGTGCCCCACACATCAGAAAGATCAAGGAAGATAAGGACAGAGAAAATGCCTTTGAACTTGGCTGAATGGAGGTCATTGGATACCATAAAGAGGTAAAGATGGAAGCCAGATTTTAGAGAGGAATTAGGGGGGAAATATTTTAAATATAGTTCATCTAACTCTTCACCATTGTTATTGGACATTTATTGAGTGTAGTGATTCTATGGAGCTCTTCTCTGATAACCGAAGTATTCACCGAGTCCAGTTACCAGGCTTAGGAAGGACCGAAGTTTTAGAGGCTGCAACTTCTTTTAACCCTTTTAGATGGTCCCTGGAGAACAGAACTGCCGAAAATATTTTTAACTCCTTTGGCTGTCTGGCGTGGCTACATTTAAGAAGACTCAAGATTCCACAATTCATAGCAGACAAACCAATTAAATGTTAAACTCCCAGAGGCTAAAACGAAGCTGTCAAAAGAAAGTGAATACAGAGTGGTAATTATCCAGTAATTACAAGAATCTAGGCAAAAATCTAAGGGGGGAAAAAGCATGGCATGTTGTAAAATTGTTTGAAAGGATAGCAATTTGCTCAGTTTTGTTGACACTGGACCAAAATGTGTGATATTTCATCAGGAGTTAATATTCTGTATTCTGTATATCAATTTATTACATGCTCAGCTAAAAAAAGACTGAAAACAAAGCAATAGATTTGAATACATTAAAGTTAAAAAAAGTTAGGCCTCAAAAATTTAGGTGACAAGGAACAAAGTCCTTATATTTTGACACATCATCCAGGGCATATTGTGCCAGTCTGAAAAAACACTGGGGAATCAAATGGCATATTATCTGCCATACTTTGCTTCTCCTGAAATGGATATCTACTAAGAATTTATAGTTTCTCTTAGTTCTACTTTGTTTTGTGCAAAATTATCAAATTGAATCTAGCAATACACACATACACAAAGTTAGTCATTATTTATAGCTCAAGATAATTGTAAAAGATCAACTATTCCCCATCCAATACTTTGTAGTATGCAGAGAGGATAAACCATGAAATCTTTAGTAAAAGAAAAAAATGAAAACAGGAAAAAAAGAGTGATTTGAAGATTTTGAGGGTCATTGTTAATTACGTGGAGAGGAAAAACTCATCTGATGAGCAGGTTAATGCATTAGGAATTGTATAGGAAAGTATTGAGACAAAGCAAAAGAATTCAATGAGTCTAATGGAAAATATTCTATTTTTTTTAAAGAATAATTATTGGTATTTATTCACATAAAGTAATTAAATTCTATGTCTGTGATTAACAGTGTACATAGTATGAATCTGAAGAATGTTTTTAATAGTTATATTCTTTTTAATGTTTTTCATATTTTCTTTAAATGTTCATTTTATGGCTAGTAAATATGACACTGCTTGCATCTTCTATTGACTTTTCTCCACATACTATAAGATATTTAATTGGTTCTTTTTATTTGTACATAACATTAGAATTCGTTTTGACACATTATAAAATCATGAAATACAAATTGCTTTAATTCATTCCTTATATCTCCCTTTCCTTCCCTCCCTCCTCTCTCCTCTCTTGTACTCTACTTATCTTCTGTTATTTGCTGATAGACTTTTTTTTTGGTGTCTTGTGGCTATATATGATGGTGAAATTCACTATGGTATATTCATGTATGTACATAGGAAAGTTAGGTCAGATTCATTTCACTGTTTTTCCCTTATCCTGTCCTCCTTCCCTCCCATTGGTCTACTCCACTGATCTTTTTCCTAAAAAAATATCAAGTTTTTTAAAAAAATGTTTAATCATGGTGATTCCTTTAAATGCATTTCCCCCAGAATAATAGATTATATTTTTTTCCCTGACCTCTAATTTTAGAATTATGTTAAAGTACATAAAACAATAAAATGAAGGCACATCCAGAATGGTAAATGTTTTAGTTATTTCATTTATTGTAGAATACAGATTAATATGTAAAATGCTTTACAAACTAACCCTTGATTTCTTTTCTGAATGAAATATCATTTATATTCATTTCTTACACTTTCTAAAATGCTCATTATGTACAAGGTATATTAATAGTAAATATATAACTTGTCTATCATCAGATTAATTTTATATCACTGGCTATTGGTTACTTTTTTGAAGAAGTGTTGATTATCCATTTGGGAAAAAATGCACAAAAGTTCAAAATGCACATTTTTTTCAGAAAATTAATTTTTCTCCAGAAAGAAAGAAACACATTTTTTTATTAATGGTAAAAAAATCTATTTTATAACTTGAAATTGATAGAATAATTTTCTCTTTTACCTACCACCCACTATCTTTGGGTGGCAGCCACATCACTCATTGTTGCTTAGCAAGAATACATAAGCAACATATTCTAGAAATTTGAAGAATTAAACAAAGAGCCAGGTCTTGTATGGCATAAGGCAGCAAACTAACTCAGAAGGAAATATGCTCAGATAAATTCATGAAAGCCAGATACTCCACAAGAGTCTTGAGACATCTTGGCATTGAACTGATTAGCTCTATAAAAAGTCACAAATAAACCAGATAGGTGACTAGAAGACAGGCAGCAAATAAGAACTTTAAGGACACTCTCTACTAAGTTATTCTAGGGGTCTTACCTTGAATGAGTCATGTCTCTCTTCTTATTTGTAGCTGTTGAACTATAACATAAGTTCTGTTTTTTTTTTTTTTGGTGTGTGTGTGTGTGTGTGTGTGTGTGTGTGTGTGGTGCCAGGGATTGAACCCAAGACAAGCACTCTGCCAACTGAGGTATATCCCCAGCCCCAAAACAAGTTCTTAGCTCAAGCATAAATGAATATGAAGTAGGGGAAATATGGGAAGGCTTCTGAATAATTAGCAAAGATAAAATTTTTCAAATAATCAGTTATTTGAATGACCAATCAGAACTTGAGACCAAGTTTGAGACAAATGAAAAATAGGCTCTATCTGAGTGGTCACTTGAGACTTATGGGCATTTGGCTTTCTAAACTCTTCTATAACTTCCATTTAACATTCATTTTCTATGTACCAGTCACTAAAGCAGGTGATAATCTTACATTGTTTCTCATTCTCATCTATAATATGTTAGGACTGGCAAATCCCATGTTGTAGAAAAGGAAAGTCATCTCTAGTCAAGACAATTTACCCAAGGTCTCAGGAAATTTGTGGGTCAAAGCAACAATTATTTAAATCAACTTATCATCAATTTGCATATCAATGCTTGATTTAGACACACTGGTCCACAAAACTATCTTAACTGTTAGTACAGGGAAAACCTAAACAGATCTCTAAAAGTGTTGCTTTTTGAGATCTTGAGTCATTCCCTGGAAAAGCAAATCCTCCAGGTCTTCCAAAGTGAGACTACACTTTAGTTACAATAAAGCTGTTATGGTTATTAGCCCACTCTGAGTCCAGCCCCAGGGCCCACTTTTAGTTTCTGGAATGTACTATGTTTATCTTGTTTTGTTTTGATCTTCCTTTTGCCTCCCCCCTTTTGGCCCTCTACTGGCATTATTTCCTACCAGGCACTCTTCATCTGCTAATCCTACCTATCTCATCCTTCAGTTGCATAGTTCAGATGACCAATCCTCAAGGACCCAAGGTCATCTTCTGCCTCAACCTTGTGCTCTCATTCCAACTGTCTTTCTTACTGCATGTTTATATCCCCCACTTACCTATAGGTCCCCAAAGTGTCTATTTTCTTCTCCTTTATATTCCCAGAATAGGCACAATGCACAGTGGGCACTCAAATGTTAATTTACTGGATATGAATTAAAGTATGAATGAATATCAGAGCTGACAAACTCAGGAAACAACTGCACTGCTTTATTAAGAGCTAATGGCAAGAGAAGAAACAGAAAAGAGGGTTACTTCAGATTGATGACTGGACTTATTTCAAGATGATAAACAGTAGAGAGAGAGAAACTGACAGACTGCAGGATGGCAGTCACTTAGTGATTATGGTGATGGAGTCAGGCAGTCTTGGATCCCAATACTTGCTGGTTGACCTTGGGCACACTTGAACTAATTTGATGTGTATCTTCTATGTAATAAACTCTATATATGGATTATTATTATTATTATTAATTATTGGTATTATTCTTGTCAGTAAATTTACTTTGTGTTCTTTTTGTCTTTCTCTCTTTTTTCCCCTGTTCAGATAGATGCAGAGTCTTTATGTTTTTCTTGTTTTTAGGTGATGTGAATCATCCTTTATATTTTTACATTTATTTTCTGTTTCTTGTTACTGCTTTCTTTATGAAAATGTTTATATACATGTACTTTTGTGGCTTTCATCAATGGAGGAGTATATGCAACATGAAAGGGACTTTTAGCAAATAATTAGAAGACAATGTTTAAAAATCATAGCACCTCAGCACATGCTATTTCTTTTTTTCATCTTAATTGCCACCAGCACAGATTCCCACATAATTTTATATATATATATATATATATATATATATATATATATATATATATATATGAATATGTGTATATATATGTATGTATATAAAATATACTATGTGTGTGTGTGTGTATATATATATATATATTTTAATAGCCTGTTCTTTTTGCTTATATTCTATAATAAATATTGCCCCTTTGTACTTCCAGAACCAAAAACATCTCAGGAAAATGATCTTGTCATATCAATTTTTCCTTTGGTTATCTAATATCACACAATCTAAATGCAATATTTTATCTAATGCTGTATACGTTTTATTATTTCATCACATTTCTTATGGCACAGATCCTCAACCTTTTAATTATGGCAAAATATTCAAAAGGTCAGTGAAACAACCCTCAAAGGAGCTTCTGGAACAATATAGTAGCAGGGGCTTATTGTCCCTGCCTTAAAACTGATTATGTGAAAGGACAGTGTGCACCTCCAGAAACGCTAGCAATTCTGCCATCAGATAAATGATTGCAGCCTTCAGAGGGCTGGCTTCCTTTATTTTAGCTACTGGTTGTAGAGCAGGGAAACAGAAGCCTGCATGGGGAATGAAGGCCCAGTGTTTTTTTTTTTTTTTAACTGAAATGTCAAGCTATGTGACTATGCCCGGCAGAAGACGACCCCCTGTGAGATGTGATAAGCCCCAGGCCTGCTCCACACACTACACTGAAAATGCGGTGGGAGGGCTTCCCAGGCTGATGGAACTAATGACAGTAATAGCTCTGGGTAATTTGTCTTTTTCCTTACTGTGCACATTCTCTACATGTGGTGCACTTTACACCTACCACCAGGCTCACATCTGGAAGGCTACAACCCTCTCAGGCCTGATTCAGATAGGTTGAAATCTCCTATAAAGTAAATCTGACCTCTAATTTTCTTAATAATTCAGGATTATGCTAATGTTACTCAGCAACTATTGTAGAATGGTTCAGGAATATTGAGAAAGCTTAAGCCCCAGTATTGGAAGTAGGACAGAGCTTTCCTTGCATATTTGTTCATAATTTTTTTCCTTATATCATTCCAAAGAAAAAAATATATAAATTTTGAAAAATATGTAATTTTCTTCATTTATTCATTGTTTCTAGTTCTAGGACTTCCTTTACTTAGGAAGAAAATTTCTATTTCTTTTCTTTGGTATAAGGATTCTCTACCAAAGACTTATAAGAATACTAATATAGGTTTGGGTTTTTAATTCCAACTGTAAAAAATACTTAGATAGTTAAAGAGACTGACAAAATAATTTCAGGGATAGATAAAACAGACTCCATAGCAGTTTAATCTCATAAATGCAGAGTACTCTCAGATTTTCAACAGTAAAAATCTGATTTTAGTGCTGGTTCCATAGCAAAATTGTACATTTAATATCATGTTTATGTCCTATGTTTTCTGTATTTATGTAAAAAGTATCTGTATTATTAAAAGTATAAATATCTGAGCAGATCTTTTGGAAAAAATATAAATGATCTTAAAATTTAAGAAATATGTATACTACATTAAAAGGGTAGGCTCTTTAATCCTAGCTCTTGTGAATAAAGAGAGAATCAAAGTATCTCCATAAATTAGTTTGTGAAAGATTGCCTGAGAGAGGTGGAGATTTTTAGCCATTGTCAGAGATGAGAATTATAGTGTTTGCCAGAAAAAAAAGCATGCTTATTAGTATGGATATCTAAATCATTATGTCAAAATATAAATAAAGTTATTTCTAAGTTATAAATAGAAACTTGATTTTATTACTTTTTTTTCTTCAATTCACATCCAGGATAGTGCTAGTAAAACATTTGTTACTGAGAGCTAAAGATGATGTACAGAAACAACACAAATTACAGGTTGTTTTATATGAGTCAATAATTTATATTTTTCACAATCAAGATTGTAAATATTTTTCTACAAATATTTTTCTACATCTGTGGTTATAATTGGTCAACAACAACAACAAAAGATAACAATTTATCAGCAGTGCTAAATTATTCTTGGTACCTCTGACTATTGACTCAGTTACTCAAACTCTACAACAATTTGAAGGCAGAAGAGGCTGTAGAAAATTCATAAGTTCCCATTTGTACTTTTGGTTGGAAAGAACAGATGGATTTCAGAAAAGATTTTCATTATTTTCCTGGCTTGGACATCATCAGAAGTGAACACCCAAACACACTTAGAAAAACAATCAAATTAGGGAGGGAGCAAGGAGAGAGAAATGGCATGCTGAGTGTCCCAGTGCACTCTGAAATGCTTCCATTCTGCCAGATCTGAGTCTCTAAGAAGGTCTACTTCAGGAAAACAACAACAACAACAACAAACCCCAAAACAGTGATCACCATTTTTCTTGGGTGAAGCAAAGCAGGCCTCAGAAGGGCTGCTAGGGAGACTCATTGTGACAAGTGTTGTATACTTACTCTTTCTGGGCTATGCATCCCCATGGACAAGACAGGTGCACAGAGTGGAGCATTCTGGCTATGTGACAGATGTGGGAAGAGAGGTTGTAGAGAGTGGCTTTGCTCATGAGTTTGAGATCTGACCTGCAGCATTTTGAATATAATACTCTTTAGACATAATGCTTTAAGGCATGTGATAAGAAAAATGCTCAAAGAATAAGTTAGAGGGTATCTATGTGATTTCAGCAGAATCTGTGCAGGGTGAAAACCAGTCTGCATTTCACTGAGTTAATGATGACCCAGGAATGAAAAATGTACAGGGGCATTCTGTTCATGGTACTACCAAAGTTGATGATGCTAGCCATTATTGCCAATACCCTCCATTTATGAAGCAGGAGCCTCATATGTATCACTTTACACAATCCTCACTACAGGGCCAAGTGTTCCTTATTATTTTAGAAAAGGAAGTTGAAGATCAGAGAGATTTGTATAAGGAAGATGTGATCTGAGATTTGTTTGGCAGCCAAGCTCACAGATAATTTTATCTCTGATTCATCCTCCCTCCTTCTCCACCTCCTTCCCCAGTCATTGTGGTTTTATTCTTGATAGATGACTGCTAAGAAAGCAAGGGTCTGTAGAAAGTATCAAGTATATGGGAGCTTGGATCCCAGTTTTGCCAATTAGGTGACCTTGGGCACTTACCTGGTCTCAACAGCCCCCCTTCATAAATCTCACACAATCCTAATTCATAAGGGTGGTATTGAGAAGGCCACTTTAAAAGATCGGGTGAATTGCTGAATGTCATATCCAGTGTGTAGTAAGCATTCCTTGAGTGCCATCCATGAATTTATAAGGATAAATCTACCATCCAAAGTTTTAAAGTTTTTTTTTTTTATTTCCTTTAGGAATCTGAAAGTGGAGTTCTTTATAAAAATATATCACTTCTCTTTAGAAGCCTTATAAAATTGAAGCACATTTATAAATAAAGTCATATTTATTGACTATTTTATAAAACATGGCCTTTTAGGATATTCAACATTTTTTGGATTCAGTTATTATATGTAAAATAGTACTTTAAAATATTTTTCTTCAAATCAATTTCTTTAGTGTGCAAAAATGGTAAGCATGGCATTATGATTTAGAATGTATTTAAGGTTTTATAGCTGATTTAGCTGATTCTCAAGAAATGCTGATAGGCATTTATTATCTTGAGTTGTCTTCCTCCCAAACCACCTTTCCCTGAGAGGTACTTCTTTGCATATAGGGGGTAGAATGCGGTTAAGTTAACTAGCTCTTCAGAGAAAAGTGCCTAATGCCTGCATCTTAGATACCATCAGTTGTTACATTTTCATTGATTTATTGATTTAGCATGTGTCTTAACAATGTCTAAATTGCAAGGATATGTAGAAAAGGTCCTTTGACCTAAAACTGCTTGTAGTTCAGTAAGGGAGCTGAGCCATTATATAGAAACAGATATGAATTTGTGCAAGGGGAAAATAAGGAGTTCACAGGAAGAAGGAATCACTTCAGCTAAGGAATTAGGCTTCATGGATGGGTGGGTTTTGAACTTGCTTAGAGGGGAGGTGTGATTTGGCTCAAGATAAAGGGGAGATATTTCAGATGGAAGGAGATAGGAATAAAATGAACAAAGGCATGAGAGTGAGCAGATCACAGGGGTATTTTTCACCTTGATTTTACAGTAAAATCACCCACATAGCTTATTAAGTGTGCCTATCCCCAGACCCCACCTCAATTGTACCAGAGTATGCTTTAGTCCTTGTGGGATGTGGCCCAGAAAACCAGCTTTTTTTTTTTTTCATGAAGTTAATTCTGATAGAACTTTTTGAGTTAATTCTTATAGAGCTCCTTCTTTTCTCCTCCTTCCTTCTTTCCTGTTTTAAGTGTCTGAGCCCCAGGCCATTTGTGTTAGAATCTTTGAGAGGGAAGCCCTTGGTACAAATATATACTTTTAAAAACTTTTTATTGTGGAAAGTTTAAAATCTCTATAAAATAGACAGAACAGTATAGTAAATGCCAGGTACCCACCACACCACTTTAATAATTGTAAACTCCGGACCAATGTTTTCATTAGTACCCCTGCCACTCCCCCATCTTCCATATCATTTTGAGGCAAACCTCAAACATTCTGTCACTTCATCCATAACATTTCAGCATGTATCTCCAAGTAAGGGCTTAAAAGTACCACCATACCATTATTACACCTTAAAAATCAATAATTTTTAGTATAAGTAAATAACTAGTGCTCTCATTTGTTATTGCTTCATAAATGTGGGTGTATACGTCAATACTTTCTTGATGGACTGAGGATTAGACAAGGTCCATCCACCATGTCATGTTTTGTAGATGTGTTTAATGATCTTTGTTTCCTCTCCATCTTTCTTGTAATAATTTGTTAAAAAGAAAAACAAAAATGGGTTTCCCTATAGTTTCCCTCATTGTGCATTTTGCTATTTCACCTCTAAGGTGTCATTTAACCTATTTTCTAGTCTATAGTTAGTTGGATCTAGAGGTTTAATAAGATTTAGGTTCAACTTCTTTTTCAAGACCATTATCTAGAATGCACAAAGCATTCTTCCATTAGAAAGTACATAATATTTGTCTCTTTTATTGAGAAGTTAGTAGCCACTGATGATTCATGCCTAGATACATTAATTTAATAAAAATTACAAAATGGTGATATTCTATCTTCTCTTCATTTATTTCCTGATATAATTCTGCAAATAAACATTTCCTTGCACATATCTTTTTCTAAAGTAGTGGTCTGGTTTAAATAGGAAAGGGAGGATTTGTGATGTCCTGTTTCATAGATTTTAAAAATAATAATTTTTCATTAGCATTTTGCAGTGGTATTCAATTTTTTAATTAATTGCTTAATTCAGTATTGATTTAAATTCATGAATTTAAACATGTTTGGGATATTCTAGTCCATTGCACTATTAAGTTTATTGATGCTCAAGGTGTTCTTGTTTTGTTTACTGGGAAACTTTTGTTTCCTGGATTCTTTTGATATAGTGATGTGATGTTTGAAACATTATTTATTTTCTGGTATATCACAATGTTCCAGAATTATTGAGTGCATTTCTTTCTCCAAAGTTGTAATCAGTTAATTCTCCAAGGTGCTTTGGTATCTTTTAGTAGGAAACTGAATTTAAGACTGGAATCTGGATGTTAGTGGTTCTCATTGCTACTGGGCAGTTTCTGGGCCCATGCACTGAAAAGGTGGGGAGAGTGTTGTGTCAGTGTGTTGGTGATTGAACCCAGGATCTGGTACATGCTGAGCATGTATTCTACCACCACATTACACCCCCAGTATAAGACATTATTTTTTAAGGCAACATAACATCAAGGATTTATATTGATACTTTCAATTTAAAGTTAGCACCATAGTATTTTATCTTATTATTTTATTTTATTTATTTTATTCTTCAAAATCCCAGATTACAATGACACCAGGATTGTTAGAATGAGAATATTATACCATCAATCATTTGCTTTTTCCTACAATGCATACACATATGTTTCATATTAACGATGCTAATTTCCTTTGTAGCAGTATTATTATTGAAAAAAATTTAACCCTTTTTATTTAGGCAATCTGTTTAAAAGTTATTGTAAATATTTTCTCTGTTTGATTCAACCAACAATTAGTTACACATTAATCTTCATTTATTTTACTTTATTTTCACTTTTAGAGATTAATTTATAAATTTATTATATCTTATAATTGCATAAACTATTTAAAAGATCCCCAAATTAAAAGTCAACAAAGCAAGTTATTGTCAAAATAATGTAGCCTGTATTAGCCACCTCTCTTTTCTCCTTGTAGAAAACCATGTGAACATTGTTTGTTTTAAGTGGAAAATTGTAGAATTCTCCCAGTTACTTACTACAGAAAATGAACATTCATTTTATGGAGCAGGGAGACATTGTACATTTTTTAACATTTTTTTTTTAGTTGTAGGACACAATATCTTTATTTTGTTTATTTATGTGGTGATGAGGATCGAACCCAGTGCCCCAAGCATGTAAGACAAATACTCTACCACTTAACCACAAGCCCAGCCCTTTGTACATGTTTTTAAGACTGCACTTCCTAGAATAGTGGATGGCAACTAGTAGGTCATCAGTAAATAGTGAATGAATGAATGATTACTCATCAGAAGTTTGCAATCAGAAGAGCACGAATATCAAAGGTGTGTGTGTGTGTGTGTGTGTGTGTGTGTGTTGAAAAGTTAGTCTGAAAAGCAGGAGTTAAGGAAATTTGAAGGAAAAACTGAAAACAGGTGATCAGTTTGGAGATTTATTTGGTTAATTGGATGGTAGAAATTTTGAATGAGGAAACAAAATGCTCAAAGTTTTGTGTTATGCACTTTGGCTGCAAAACAAAATACTCTAAAACTTAATGCTTAAAGCAACAACCATTTACCTAGCTCCCATTCTATGAATTGGCATGGTTCTCCATCTGGGCTGATTGCAGTGCTGTCTGCTGGGCTTTCCCAGGGATCCATAATTGGCTGGCAGGTTGAACAGCCTCACATCACTGGCAGTTAGCAGGCTTTTGCCTGCAGGCTTCATCTCAGTCCTTTGCCTTTAGAGCTTTTGCCCTTCAACCTCCAGCAGGTCAGCTTGGAGTCTTGCTTTCAGGGTACTGAATATAGCAAAGTGTTTTTCAAGACTCTTATAGTGTCATGTTGCTAATGTCCCATTGACCAAAGGAAGCATCAGTGACAACACTGATTCAAGAGGAAGAGATGGTATTTTTGTCAGCATTTTCCATTGCTATGACCAGAAGACATGACGAGAACAACGTAGAGGAAAAAAGTTTACTTGGAGCTCATGGTTTCAGAGGTCTCAGTCCACAGCCAGCCAACTCCATTGCTCTGGGCCCAGGGTGAAGCAGAACATGAAGGTGGGAGGGCATGACAGAGGAAAGCACCTTGGGACACGGCAAGACATTGAAGCAAGGAGAGAGAGCTCTGCTCTCCAGGGATAAAATATGTACCTCAAAGGCATGCCCCCAGTGACTACCTCCTCTAGCCAATCCCTACTTTCCTACAGTTGCCACCCAGTTAATCCCTTCAATGTGCTGATTAACTTGCATTGTCTCACATATGAGCTTTTGGGAGTCACCTCAGATCTAAACCATAACAGACAGACTCCAGTTCTTGATGGGAAAGTTAGAGTTTGCAGTCATTTTCTATTTCTCATAGTGTGAGATTAGTGTAAAGTAGATATGTAAATAAAGTCACCAATTTCTCATAGCTTTTAGTTCTAGGTTCTCCCATGGCTGTTAATGCCTACATCTTATATCCTTTTCTGAATTGTTTCTCACCTACCTTGTTAATTTTGACTTCCCTATCCTCAAAAAAACCTTCCTTTACCAATTTTTTCATTTAAAAATTTTATTCAGTAATTCTGATTTTAACTTGACAATTATTTGTTCTCTAGATTCTTTATAGATGTTTTTCCTGAGTTCTTTTTTTAATGAGCTTTTATTAGAAGATAATTTTTTATATTCCATATTTAATCATTTCTTATGTTTACATATATTATATATTTTAGGTAACTACTATGTACCAGTTAGCTTGTTAGGCTTTATGTTTTTTAAAATCATTTTAAAATTAATTAATTAATTAATTAAAATTAGGTATATATGACAGCAGAATGCATTTTTATTCATTGGACACAATTGCAGCACAATCTTTCATTTCTCTGGTTGCACACGATTTAGTGTTGCACTGTTGGTTCCACAGTTTAGCTATTGCTAATTAAGCTGCTATAAACATTTTTGTGGCTGCGTTACTATAGCATGCTGAGTATAAGTTCTTTGGGTATAGACTGAGGAGTGGGATAGATGGGTCAAATGGTGATTCCATTCCAAATTTTCTAAGGAATCTCCACACAGCTTTCCAGATTGTTTGCACCAATTTGTAGTCCTACCAGCAATGTTATGTGTGTGCCCCGTACATCCTCGCCAACATTTATTGTTGCCTGTGGCTGCCATTCTGACTGGTATGAGATGAAACAGAGTAGTTGGATTTGCATTTAGAGTAGTTTTGATTTGCATTTTTCTAATTACTAAAGATATTGAAAAATTTTTTATATATTTGTTGATTGAATGTATATCTTCTGAGAAGTGTCTGTTCAGTTCCTTAGCCCATTTTTTGATTGGGTTGTTTATTTTTATGGTGTTTTTTGAGTTTTTATATATAAAACAGCATGTTTTGTTACTATTGCTTTGTAGTATAGTTTGATGTCTGGTATTCTGATGCCTCCTGCTTCTAATTTGTCTTATTTTTCTATTCAAATCCTCATTTAATTTAAAATACTATTAGAATCCAAGCAGTATAAAAGTTATTGTTTTTTGAGTTTTGGATTGACTTAGAGAACCTCTCCAAAAGTGAATTTTGTCCCAAATCTCTTTACTTTGGCTTCTAATGGATCTTTCCAATAATGATTTACCATGTCTAAATGCAATGGTTGAAGTAATCTGGTTGAATTCAGTAGGCTCTCTGTTTTTAAGCATTTTGGCAACTGAATTGAATCAGTTTTTTTAAAAAAAGCATATTTGTCATAGAGCTGTAATCATGTTTTTGCATGAATCCACTTAAAAAAACAAGACACACATAGTAACCTTGCTAAGTCATGTATGTGGCTGAGGAGTCTCATGGTGGTCCAGTGTGGACCAAGCAGCAGAAACTGTGATGAACCAAAGTGTATTGTTGGAAGACCTCCTTCATTTTCCTTAGAGCCAGGTCATATTAGGAGGATTTAAAAAAAGGGCTGATGGTATGAAGCAGAGAGGAAAGATGATGCTAAGAAGAACACTGGAAGAAGGGAGTTGATATCAGTGCAACTTATACCATCTGACTCTGGTTTAGCTTCATGTGGCCTGGGGAAGAGCACTTAGGAATTCTGAGAGCAGGACCAACTACATAAGCAATTCCTTCTCATTCTTACTGAAAATTTCAGAGAAGAGTGAAGGCAAAGTGGCTAAAGAGGAAGCAAAGAAGGTGTAATGGAATTTGTGTGGAAGTATCTTCTCTTGAACAAGCAGAGATCTTTGCAATTAGGGGTGAACTATATTCAAGTAAAAATTGCATAAGTTTTCTGGCTCTAGTAGACTATTTGTAAAATGCTCAGCCGTTTTTGGGTAGGAGGGCAAGTCATACATTGTGATTTGTCTGAGTAATGATGCACACACACATACACACCTTGTTTGTCTGCAGATTGTTAACCTAGACTAAAGTGGGCTTTTACAGTTCACATTGATTTACAATAAAGAAAAAGGGCCACAAATGAGTTAATGTGGATATATGGAAAGAAATGAGGCTTAACAAAATGCAAAAAAAGTTCATTAATTAGAGCTATATGAGAGAACAGAAGCCTAATTGATGCTATCATTGTCAATAATTTTGGGGGACTACTTATGAACAGATTGGATTGTTTATCATAGATATTGACAAAGTATAATTTAAGGAGCTTGAACTCGTTGCATATGTTTTAAATATTTATGTAAATATGCTTATGCACATGTATATTTTTGAGACTTAAGTTTTTATGCAATATCAATTTTCATGATTTGTGTAATAAGGCCTGAAATCTTTTCACTAAATGATGGAACTTATCATGACATTTACATTCTCTAACATCCAATCATCTTGGTTTTAATGAAAATATTTTCTTTAAATATTTTGAAAGTAAAGCATCTTCACTGAATCAAAACTGACATTTTAATTTGAACTCTCCACTCCGAAAAGAGTTTGCAGTCAAAATTCGTCATTAAAAAAACTCAATGAAATGAAAAATAATGATATGCTGGCTTGCTCTTACAAGAATTCAGAATAGAATTCTAATGATACTATATTATAATGCTTCTTTTACTACTATATAGGAGTTAAGTAGGAGACAGCTCTCGGTGCAGTACAAAGTACCGTGAACTTAAACTCAGAAGAACTGTACTTAAGTTGAAGCTGGCTCACTTATCAGTGGGGTGACTTTGCTCAAGTCATTTGTTCTTAGTTTCTTCATCCTTAAAATTGGGATAAAATAGATTATCATATGTTTTTACAGTAATTCTGTGTGAAAGACTGTATTTTCTAATAAATGTAGTATATATTCCTATTATATAAATATTAATATTCATTGTTTCAATTATATTTTTTATTGTGAAAGGAAAACCTGGTGAAGGTAAAGAAAGCCAAAAATTAAAATAAGCAAAAAGAAGAAATTGAGAATCACTGATAATTATTCCAAATAACTATACCATGCCTTTATGATTTTCATAAAAAATTTTATGTATGCGTATAGTTTTTAAAGGTGTGCTTTCTTCTTTATTCACTATTATTATGGTTGTTATGATTTAAATACACCCTCCAAAGTTTATGTGTTAAAAACTTAATTCCTGAAGTAGCAGCGTTAAGAGGTGGGGGCTTTAGGAGTTGTTTTAGGTCATGAGAGCTCTGCTGTCACGAGTGGATTTGTTGTTCTCAGAAAAGTGAGCTTGCTATAATAGTGAGTTCTGTTCCTCTTTTTTTTCTTTTCCTCTCCTTTGCATGTGCATTCCTCTTCCCCTTTCACCATCTGCCATGGGATGATGCAACAAGAAGACCCTCATCAGATGTGGGTCCCTTAATCTTGGACTGCCCAGCCTCCATAAGTGTAAGAAATAAATCTCTGTTCTTTACAAATTATACAGTGTGAGGTATTGTGTTACAGCAGCACAAAATGTACTAAGTCAGTGGAGTACAATATTCAATATTTAATTGGTTGTTTTTCTCTGAACATAATATAATACTCATGTTTTTAGGACAAAACATTTATCTCATAAGACTGCATAATTTAATATACACTATTTTATGTTCATGAATCATGATTTATAATTACCTAACTACCTCTCTATTAATTGAATAAAAACTTTAGGATATTTACAAACTTTTGCAGATGACTATTATTTGTATTAATCCTTGAATACATTTGCTAGTATTCCTGATGAAACAAAAAGTTTGTTTCTATAAAAACTGCCAACATACCTTCTAGGAAAATGTGGCAAATTTCTATTCTCTCAGGTACCTGTGAAGGTACCTATCTTCCTACATCTAGCAGGTGTTGAATGATACAATTATTTAATATTTTTTTTGTCAATGTCACAGGTGAAAATCCTATCTCCCTGTTATTAATTACAGCATGTATATCCATTATAATTTATCTTTTGTAATCTGCTTGTTCATGACTTTGCTTCAACTTTCTCAGAGTACTTGTTAGGAAATCTTTTTTTTTTTTTTTTAAATTTTGCAAATTTGTTTTATTTTACATGAGCAAAAATCTTTATTCCAGACCAAAGAAAAATTCGTTTATTAGAATAGTTCTACAAGGACATGTTTGCAAGAAAATAAATCACTATTTATAAAGGCACAGGAAAAAATAATGCAGAGATTTAAGAATAATTTCTTTTATAAGATTTAAGTAGCAAAAGTAGGGCTGTTCTTATTGGTCTAATTATTGCTGTCTTGATTATGTAATCTTAAGAAACTGGATGTTGGAGAGTGTCTGGCCATGGTGCATGGGCCTTCAGGAACTCCTCCAGGTGTCTCATCTTCTTAGCTCATTGGCCAGGAAGTTCTTGATACTAGGATGACAGGTTCAGGAGAATGCTCTTCACCAATTCTGTGCACTGGACCATCCCAACATGGTGATTGCAACTATGTTCCCAGAGTCCACTGTGTTCACCCTCTGCCAGGCCTAGCTCATCCACTCCATTTTCAAGATTATGGGTGGGTCTGAGCCAAAGAGCACATCCACCAGTGCTGTCTTCAAATAGAACACCAAAGGGTTTCTCCCTACATGCACAGGTAATCACCACCAACCATGCAAAGCCCTGGTGGAGGAAGGGGTAACCAGAACAGTTTCTCCAGGCAGTAGGCTGTGGTCCCTAGGTCCCAAGTGGCCTTAGTAACTTAGCATCAGTTGCCGCAGTCTGGCTGGGCACAAATCACGAGCCACTGAAGCAGGAACAAACTTTATTTTTGAACTGCAGGAAAACACTTCACACAGCTCCCGGGGAATCCTCCCGAACGCCACGAGGCTTGTCCAGGAACCCCCAGCCGGAAATATCTCTCCCGGAAATCCCTCCTCCTGCACTTCCCCAACCAATGGGAACTCTCAGGGAATCCCCGGAAATCCCCACGAGAACTCCAAAATAGTGCGAGAACTCAAAAGTTGTGGCAGAGGCGGATAGTAATGCCTCGCCTGTCAATCAATACTGTTGGCAAAATGCCAGGGGCCAAACAGACTCGGCCTTGGCTCTCAGCATCTCCCCCTTTTTGTTTAATTAAACAACAAGCAATGTGGCTTAGGGACCGTGCCTGTTAGGCAGTCCAGTTCAACATATGGTCCTTACCCGTCATCGGATGAACTGACCTCTAGGCGTCAGCCTCCTGTCTTAGGTTGGTACCACTGCAATTGGATCATACCC
>NW_025999924.1:10624884-10678861 GCF_001458135.2 Marmota marmota marmota | reverse complement strand
CAACCATTTTTCCCAATCTGCCTGAGAAAATTCTAGGGATAGGCAGCTTGAAACAAACACAAAAAAAATCAAAACAAGAACACATTGTTTTTTAAAATGGTCACCCATTCTCTCGCCTTCCCTTAGGGGCAAGCAATTTCACTTACCCCGAAGCTTCAGACGTTCCCCGTACGGGCCACCAAATGCCGCAGTCTGGCTGGGCACAAATCACGAGCCACTGAAGCAGGAACAAACTTTATTTTTGAACTGCAGGAAAACACTTCACACAGCTCCCGGGGAATCCTCCCGAACGCCACAAGGCTTGTCCAGGAACCCCCAGCCGGAAATATCTCTCCCGGAAATCCCTCCTCTTGCACTTCCCCAACCAATGGGAACTCTTGGGGAATCCCCAGAAATCCCCACGAGAACTCCAAAATAGTGCGAGAACTCAAAAGTTGTGGCAGAGGCGGATAGTAATGCCTCGCCTGTCAATCAATACTGTTGGCAAAATGCCAGGGGCCAAACAGACTCGGCCGTGGCTCTCAGCAATCAGTAGCGCCATTGTGGCTGACCCTGAGAGAGCTGGCAACTCAAGGAGTGCCCCAAAGTGCTCTCTATGACTTCCTCCAGCACTACTACTACTTCTTCTCCTTCTCCTTCTTCTTCTTCTTCTCATACAGGTAATTGAATCCAAGTGCACTTACTTGATGAGCCACATCCTGATTCCTTTTTTATGTTTTATTTAGACACAAATTCTCACTGAGTTGCTTTGGACCTTTACTGAGGCTGGCTTTGTACTAACAATTCTCCTGCCCCAGTCTCTCAAGCCCTCCAATAGTTCTTTTTTTTAATTTTTAGATTTTATTTAATCCTAATTAGTTATATATGACAGCAGAGTTCAATTCAATTCATATTACACAAATAGAGCACAGTTTTTCATGTCTCTGACTGAACACAAAGAGTCACACCATTCATGTTTTCATACGTCTATTTAGGGTAATGATGTCTGTCTCATTCACCATCTTTACTACCCCATCTTCCCCCACCATTTGCCCTATCTAAAGTTTGTCTATTCCTCCCATGCTCCCCCCCAATGCCCATTATGAATCAGCATCCTTATATTAGAGAAGACATTAGGCATTTGGTTTTTAGGGATTGGCTAACTTCACTTGGCATTATATTCTCCAACTCCATCCATTTACCTGCAAATGCCATAATTTTATTCTCTTTTAATGCTGAATAGTATTTCATTGTGTATATATACCACGTTTTCTTTATCCAGTCATCTACTGAAGGGTATCTAGGTTGGATTCACAATTTAGATATTGTGAATTGTGCTGCTATAAACATTGATGTGGCTGTGTCCTTATAGTATGCGGTTTTTAAATACTTTGGGTATAGACAAAGGAGTAGGATAGCTAGGTCAAATGGTGGTTCCATTCCCAGTTTTCCAAGGAATCTACATACTGCTTTCCAGATTGGCTGTACTAATTTGCAGTCCCATCAGCAATGTAAGAGTGTGCCCTTTTCCCACATCCTCACCAACATTTATTGTTGTTTGTATTCTTAATAGCTGCCATTCTGACTGGAGTGAAATGAAATTTTACAGTAGTTTTGACTTGCATTTCTCTAATTACTAGAGATACTTCAACAGTCCTTAGGAGTTCTTTACACAGTAAGATTATTAAACTTTTGTCATCAATGTTGTAAATATGTTTTACCACTTTTTCATTTGCCTTTCCTAAGCTTTCCTGAGGTATGACAAGAAAAATTGTATATAAATCTGCCTCTTAATGATTTGGAGTGTGTGTGTGTGTGTGTGTGTGTGTGTGTGTGGTCTGTATATGGTGAAATAACTATAACAACCTAGCATTTGTCATTAAGTTGTACTTATGATGCTTTTAAAAAATGATTTAAATACTGGGTACAGTGACATATGCTTGTAACCCTAACTACTCAGCAGGCTGATGCAAGAGGATTACAAACTTGAAGCTGACCTCAGCAATTTAGAGAGACTATGTCTCAAAATAAAAAACAATATAAAGGACTGGGGATGTGGTTCAGTGGTAAAATACCTCTGGGTTCAATCCCCAGCTCTGCAAACAAACAAGCAAACAATATATACCTGCATGATGTCTTACATCTGTAACCCCAGAGACTTGAGAGATTGAAACAGGAGTTAGCCTTGTCAACTTAGGGAGGCCCTAAGCAACTTAAAGAGACCCTGTCTCTAAATAAATAAATAAATAAATAAATAAATAAATAAAGGGATAAATAAATAAATAGGGCTGAGGATGTAGCTCAGTGGTAAAGTACTCCTGGGTTTAATACCCAGTACCAACACAAAACTATGTACACATTTCTAAATGCATCCAAGTTGAAAGGATTCAGCTTCAACTTTAACAGAACTTATGAAGGAAAGACCTTGACTTGAACTTAAGCTTAAATCCATTGCTTTCTATACTACACACAGCACAGTCCTATTGTGTGTTAATATTTGAAGGCAGTCAAAGTCCACATAAATGTGAAGGGTTATCTTTGCATGATATCTGCTTTGGAGACTCATGCTTACTTTTTAAAAAGTTGCTTCTATATATGTTTCCTTAATTTCAAATAAGTAATGAATGTCCTGCTTTTAGTTACTGTGTGATGGGTACTTGGAGATTTCCCCCATTCATGCTTTATTTTTATAGCTCAGTATGTTGTAGGGGGGACAGAGATAACCAAGACTACAATAAATAAATAAATAAATAAATAAATAAATAAATAAGTACAAAACAAGAATTAAAAGTTTTTGAGCAAATCTAATTTGCCTTTCTATAAGTGAAGCTTATGAGTTTGTTTTGCCTTAATTAGCCTTTCTCAAATTTATTAATGCTTGTGTCACAGTCTGCAAACACTCTAATAACTTTATCTGATTTTGTCCTTTATACAATACTGAAGGTTAGAAATAGTAAACATTTTCATTTTACAACTGAAGGAGATGAAGTTATAAGAAATTTATAACTTGCCCAGGTTTCTATTTCAGAGTTAGTGGCTTCCATTTGGAATATATTATTTGCTGATCTTGGGCTGGATTGTTAAGAGATAAGTAACTTTAAAATAGCTAAAAAGAGTGGCATGGTGGCATATCCCTATAATCCCATCAGCTCCTAGCAGCTCTTGAGGCTGAGTCAGGAGGATCATAAGTTCAAAGCTAGCATCAGCAACTTAGCCAGGCCCTAAGCAATTTGTTGAGACCTGTCTCTAAACAAACAAACAGTGGCTGGGGACGTGGCTCAGTGATTAAATGGCCCCTGGCTTCAATCCCTGGTACAAAAAACAAAAACAAACAAACAAACAAACAAAAACCCCAGAATTGTTAAGAGTTAATGCATTGAAGCATTCAGTGGTGGTAGGGGTCTGACCAGAGAGTGTAAAGGTAATAAAATGATTAAAACTTTAGTTTATGTAGTTTAAGCTATAAAGAAAACTATGAACCTTTAAGTAAAGTTAAATTTAATATTATAACATGATACTAGATTGAAAGTATTATTTTCTTGCTGAAAAGCAAATATCTTATCTAGATATTAAAGTCCTCTGCTAAAGAAATTTCCAGTGTAATAACATTATAGGATTTCTATTATGATGAGTATGTGTATACTAAATAAAGTACACATGATTAAAATAGTATAACTGATGAAGATTGAATTTAATATGTATTTATTAGATGCTTATTATTACATCCAGAATTATGTTGTATGATATAGTTGGGAGATGTGAATATAATTGGAAAAATTACTAAAATATTGAATAACTGTAAAATATAGAATAATATTTGCATGCACATCTGTATTTGCAAAGAGACACCGTATGAAATTAATTCCTAAGTGGATTCTAAACTACAGAGATCAATAGAAGTCAAAAGAAAGGCTTGATTGTGAATAAAGTGGGGGCTTTCTAGAGAAAGAGGAGTAGAATGAGAGATAAGTCAGACAGTATTTGTATTAGTTCTCATGATAAAGAGTCAATTTGTGGCTTGCACAAAAAACCTTTAACTAATACAAAGAAAGATGAGTTACAAAATTAGTTCTTTGGAAGAAAAGGATCCAAGGAATCTTTGAGGTTCCAGGAAATAGCCATCACTGATTGATTCAGCTTCAACTATTTGTAGTCTTTGCTTCATTCTACCAAGAAAACATGAGTGAATTTGTTAAAATCTCATAAGGTAGCTAGAGTTACTTGTGTCTTCCTCAATCAGGAGCTCAATTCATCAAGGATCTTAATTCTTTTTATCATAATCTGCATCTATGACCAGAAATAATATCAAAAGGTTTACAAGGTAAGGTCTAAAGTGCAAGAATAGTTGACCTCTTCTTCAGATCCTCTTGATTGTTCTTGCTGAATTTCTGTTCTGTCTGCCCTACCCATGTAATGGGCCTGATCTTAGGTCATGTGTACTTCCTTTCTGCCACATTGAATTTGGTCACTCAGTCATCTAGACTCGAGGTGGGGTCTGGAATCTCTTAGGTATTTACTTCCCAGCTGATTTTAGCCTTAATTCTTATTGAACCCAGAGGTGCTTTTACCATTGAGCTATACCCTCAGCCATTAAGCACCAAAAAACCCCCAAATAACCCAATCAACAAATGGGCCAAGGAACTGAACAGACACTTCTCAGAAGAGGATATACAATCAATCAACAAATATATGAAAAAATGCTCATCATCTCTAGCAATCAGAGAAATGCAAATCAAAGCTACTCTAAGATATTATCTTTCTCCAGTCAGAATGGCAGCTATTATCAAGACAAACAACAATAAGTGTTGGCAAGGATGTGGGGAAAAAGGTACATTCATACATTGCTGGTGGGACTGCAAATTGGTACAGCCAATATGGAAAGCAGTATAGAGATTCCTTGGAAATCTGGGAATGGAACCACCATTTGATCCAGCTATCCCTCTCCTCCGTCTATACCCAAAGGACTTAAAAACAGCATACTACATGGACGCAGCCACATCAATGTTATAGCAGCACAATTCACAGTAGCTAAACTGTGGAGCCAAACTAGGTGCCTTTCAGTGGTTGAATGGATGAAAAAAAATGAGGCATTTATACACAATGGAATATTACTCAGCAATAAAAGAGAATAAAATCATGGCATTTGCAGGTAAATGGATGGCATTGGAGAAGATAAAGCTAATTGAAGTTAGCCAATACCCCAAAACAAATGCCGGATGTTTTCTCTGATATAAGGAATCGGATTCATAGTGGGATAGGGAGGGGGAACATGGGAGGAATAGATGAACTCTAGATAGGGCAGAGGGGTGGGATAGAAAGGGAGGGGGCAGGGGGTTAGCAAGGATGGTGGAATGTGATGGACATCATTATCCAAAGTACATGTATGAAGACACGAATTGGATGTCAAAATACTTTATATATAAACAGAGATATGAAAAATTGTGGTATATATGTGTCATAAAAATTGTAATGTAAAAAACCCAAGTACACGCATAAAGACATGAATTGGCATGAACATACTTTATAAAAAGATATGAAAAATTGTGCTCTGTATGTGTAATAAGAATTTTAATACATTCCGTGGTTGTGTATTTAAAAAAATAAAACCAATAAAAAAAAGAATACCTAACATGAGCTTAAAAAAAATAAAAATTTGAGACAGGTCTCAATAGGTGGTTTAGGGTCTCACTAAGTTGCTGACATGGGCTTAAAACTTGTGATACTCCTGCCTCAGCTTCCTGAGTTGCTGGGATCATAGGCATGACCAGCATGGGTTTAAGCTGGTACTTCACCAAAGATATAGTATTTTTGGTAATCTCTACTCCTTATCTTCTTCCAAGCTAAGTGGCCAACATATTGTATTGTTCTAATTTTTACACATGTATTCTGATAAGTAAAAATGGGAGATAGTATAACAGTGTAGCTAAGAGTGTGGGATCTGGAGTCAGTCTGCTAGATTCAAATCCTAGGTTCACAGAGGAAGGGAGGAGAGGAAAAAGGGAAATACTGGGGAATAATACTGACCAAATTGTATGTGGTGTACATGTACAAATATGTAGCAACAAGTCTCACCATTATGTACAAATATAATTCACCAATAAAAAATAAGAGAAAAAAATAATCATAGGTCCACTCCATATATTGAAACTTGTTTAGGGAAGCCACTTCCTCTTACAGTATCTTAATTTCATTTATAAAATAGAACTCACAGTAGTGTTTAACATATAGAATGACTGTAAGGATTATAAGAGTTCCTACATATACCATCATGGGTGGAAAATCCAAATAAGTCCTACTATGTGTCAGAGAGTCTTTAAGGCTCATTTAAAATATTTAGGATCATATTTCTGATAGGAGTTAACTAAACTTTAAAAAAACATGAACATCTTCCCTCATATCAAATATTTGAACCAAAATTCTTTTTTATTTATTTTTTGTACCAGGGACTGAACCCAGTGGAGTTTGATCACCAAACCACATCTCCAGTCCTTTTTAAAATATATTTTTATTAGAGAAAGGGTCTTGCTGAGTTCTCAGGACCTCATGAAGTTGCTGAGGCTGGGTTTGACCTTGCGATCCTCCTGTCCCAGCCTCCCAAGTTGCTAGAATTACAAGTGTGTGTCACCGTACCCTGCTTGAATCAAAATTCTTAGATAGAAAATCTGAAATGTACTATTGACTTAACGTTTTATTTGTTTCATTCAAATTTATCAAAGTTAGTCATTGACCTTTATCAAAATGTATTATTAGTTCTTAACATTTAAGAAAAGTACTTCTGAACATTAAGGAATGTCTACCTTTAGGTCATTAGACAGTTCCAACCACTCATTATAAAATTAGTGAATGCTATTTTAATTTCTTCCATAAAATACATTTCTATCATAGTGTTGCAGAATTCATACTTATTTTCAAATGGTAATTCAATGAAATCCTAAACAAGACATAAAAAACATGAGCAACAAATGTGGTAAAAGGAGGTTCACCAAGTCAGACTAGACAACCCATTTTAGGATTAAGTGGTATGCATCCATTTTGTTCAAATAAAGAGGCATATTATTTTAAACTTTATCAGTGTACCAATGGGTAAAATGTTCTGAGGGTATTTATATGGCAAACCTTCTTTCTTCTCGATCTCACATATGGAATAGTGTCCACTTAAAACACTTCAATAGGACTCCATAACTTATGGAATAAAAATGAAACATTGACACTTACATTCTCAGACCCTCATGATCTAGTTTTTGGGATTATGAAGTACTTGGAATTCCCCAAAGGGGTCATGTGTTTTCTTGTACACACAGGCTCTTCTACCTGGGATGCCTTTATACTTCCTGTTTGCCTGGAAAAACCTTGTGCATTAGTTCTCAGCTCACATGTCATCCCCTCAGGAAGCCTTTCTGAATAACCAGCTCAAATCTCCTGATGTGGAAGCACCTGTTCATCTTCTTATGTCATTCTTGTCCATGTTATAAGCATTTGTTTACATGTCTGAGATTCCTGTCAAAGTCTAAACTACATGAGATAAGGCTCTTACTAATCTACAGAATTTAATCAAGTTCCTGGCAATAATAATAATATCTACAAAACAAGTCAACATTTATTAAACTCATTATATCCTAGACATTGTGCTGTTTTATCTAAATTATCTCATTTGCTTAGATCATTTTCACTTCAAAAATGATGAAAATAAGGTGAAGAGGAGCTAAAGGTACTCATGATGGCTACAATAGTGAGGACAGAGAGGCCAGGTTATTTTGTGGTAACAAACAATCTCCCACTTCTCAGTGGTTTGCAATCACCAAAGCTCAGTTTTTACTTATATTTCCTGTTCATGGCAGACTGGGTATAGTTCTGCTCTATGTTATCTTCACTAGGGAACTCAAGCTTATGAAGCAGATGTTTTATATCAAACATTGTTAGATAATTTCAGAGATAGACATCATGATAAACCATGATGTACTCTTAAAGTTTCTCCCAGAAGTAGAAATATGTTACTTGCTAATATTTCATTATACAGCAAGGATAATCAGGTTGTCCATTGGAATACTTTTAAATGATATTATAGTCCACCACAGATACCAATTCAGACTTTCCTGACTCTAGGGCTCATATTTAACCACCAAATAAATACTACTAAATAGCTTTCAGCTTTTCTACATTGTCCAAATAAGAGAATGAATAGTGAATATGGAAGAACACCATATGTAGTAATAAAGGGGAAACCATCAGATAGGATAAATGACCTATATTACTGGTGAGTTAATACCTAAATGTAATTTTTTTTCTAAGTCTACTTGGCACATTCAATGACTGATTAAAATGTGGTAAACATAAGTTCAGGCTTTACTTATCAGCCTCTACTGGTGTAGGATTCTTTCAGTCAAAGCCCTCCATCATCAGTAGCATGTGCTTACATCACACAGTAATTAGCCTCCCTGAGATTAGGAATGATTGCTAAAGTCTGAATTTTTGTTGATATTCATTACCCTTGGATTTCCAATATGTCCTGATAGTGGTGACTACCAAAAATTAAATAGTCAGATTTTGTTTATTAAAAAAATATGCATTATGAAATATCTTAAAAATGATTCATAGGTTTCTTAGGACTACAACTAGGTTTTTAGAAGGTTTACTACAATGTGTTGAACATGCAGATAAATAGGAAGAATTTTCTTTGTATTACAAAATAATCTTCTATTTTTTCTGTAGTGTATATAATTGTACCTTCTTGAGTACACTTAATTTTTATTTCCCTAATGAACAGATCCACTACTGAGAATTCAAAATTCTAGTTGGAAACTATGGAGTAAGAAAGATCAATCTGAAATTACAATAAGAAAAATATGCTGGCATTGACAAAAATGGTATTTGCACGCACATCTTAGAGCATATGCCAAAGGAAGCTGGCTTTTAACTGCTTAGTGGGCAGTAACAATCAGAGGGAAGGAGTTAAGGAGAGACTTGGAACTGCAAGTCCATAGAACCATATGCTCTTTCCAAGTTAGTTTTTTGAATCATGAACAAAGTTTCTGGAGATTGCCAATCTCTTCTCAGGCACTTGTTTTGTCTGCCATGCCACTGTCAAATTGTTTTGTATAAAACTACAGAACCATCATTCTCTGTGTGTATGTAGTACTACTAACAATTGAACTTGGGTCCTTGCACATGGTATATTTTGTATGTAAGAATTTTAAGATAGATCTATTATCAAATGTTTTTATTAATTTAATCTTTTTCTCAGGAAGTCTATTCTTGAAGAATATATGACTATTTAATGTCATTTAATCTTTGCATATTCATTATCTCCAATTTTAGTGATAAATCATTTTACTGAAGTAAATACTGTGCCTCCAAGTAACATCCATATATGAATGGTAATCTTCAGGGATGACCTGGTTTATGTTGAAATCAGTTCCTTATGATATGTGTAGCAGTATAGAAATACATTCTGAGGAGTTTTCCTTCTCCCCTGCTGGAGGCACAAGTCCTATGGATACAATTGGAAATCTCACTTCTGAAACATGGAATAAACATGTTGTGCCAAATTTCATGTAAGAAAGACAAGAGGAAATTTGAACAACCATGCAGACTGTGCATATATCATCTCTACTTGGAGGTGTGAGTAAATTATATAGATGACTCAATAAGACATGTGCATTTTAATATTCCCTTTCTTTCTTATTTTGTTTTAAATGTAGTTAGTGCTGGGGGTTGAACCCAGTGCCTCATACATGCTAGGCAAATGCTCTACCACTGAGCAACAATGCCAGCCCACTATTCCCTTGTTTTTTTTTTTTTTTTTTTGCAACATCTTAAGAAGTCACACAGTCTTCCTTTTATTATTACTACATCATTGTTATTATATAATGTTATAAATATTATGATACTGGATAATGACAGGTACTATGAAATATGTCCCGACTCTCAATGACAGAGAGCTAAATACAGGTTGTAATGAGGACAGAGATGACAAGGTATGGTGGATATTTTGAAGATCTCCTTGATCATAGTGTTGCTGGTTGCTAGGAAGCTGAACAGCAAAGACACCAAAAAGCAAATTAAAAAAAATATTGAATTTTTTCATGCGTGTGTGTTTGCATGTGTTTTGTGTGTATGTGTGTGTGTGTGTGTGTGTGTGTGTGTGAAAGAGAGAGAGAGAGAGAGAGAGAGGAGAGAGCACGGGAGAGGGAGACAGAGAGAGAGAGAGACTAACTGTAGATAATATAGTAAAAAATACAGCAAAATGTACATGAATCTTGAAATTTTTTTATAATCCTTGGGCTGGACTTGTTTTTGATAGACTCATTGGTAAGATCAGTTCCTGAACTTTCATCTTTTGACAGGAAGAAAAATTTTAAAATTCAATACATTTGCCTGACGATATAGATATGAGCTAAGTTTTATATTCCCAATGGGCACAGATTTAAAGACCATTTTCTACATATGGCATATTAAAGATTTAAGTTTAAAAATATATTTTAAACATATATACTTCATACAATAAAAACTATTATTTTCTTACCATTTACTTGAAATTTCTATTTTCTTGGGAGGCTTAAAAAAGTCTCTCCCAAGTCACTATGCCTGATGCCAAAGGGCAGGTTTGTGTGGTATGTAGGCAGTGACTCATGCTCTCCTGCCTGAGCTGGTTTAGGTGTCCCACACTTGAAGGATTATCTCAATGGGGGAGTACAACAGGATCACATCAAGTTGTCAATGGGAGATAGGCTCTGAGCTGGAGTCATCCCAGATACCATGGTTTTGTTCTTGGTGTCAATGTCCCAGAGCCAATATAAATATTTGGAGTCTTTTGAGCTGACTTACTAACCCTTTGGTGGTCCCACCAGCCTAAAACTCTGGATAGTTGAAGTCTATTATGAATTCAAATGCATTTGTCACTACCTAGATCTATTTTCTTTCTCTCTTCCCACAAATATATTCCTCTTTCTTGTCTGAAAACATGTTAATGTGCCCCTGAACTAATCATTTATTATAAAACTATATTCTTTGGAGCTCTAAATCCCTTGAAGGGTCATTGGGTGCTACTAGAAATATGTCAGAGAGGTTTAGCATAAGATTATGATCACCATTCTGATGTTTGTCATGAAATTTCACAAAAAAATGAAAAGTATTATTGGAAAATTGCAAAAATCAGGGAATTATATGATCTCAAAAATCTGTTTTAGTTTTATCCTGTGGTAAGTCCATCATTTTCCTACATCAAAGACTATTCCCCTGCTCCCAATGTTCCTAGGTTTTGGAGGGAGACCCCACTTATTTTATATAGCAGCATATTACTGAGAAAAATTGTTTTAGAAACATAGATTAGCTCAGTTCTTGATCAGCATAGCATGCCTACCCATGAGACAAGTGATTTTATTTTTTCCGTAATTTTCAATTGGTGCTTTAAAACTACCCATAATAGTGGGATTTGTTGTTACATATCTGTACTTGCATAAATTTTTTTTTTGACGTAACACCTTTTCCATAGCGCGAGCATCACAGATATTTGCAGTATTGTGTTAACACACATATTGTGTTATCACACAGTATTCTATTATATGTTAAATTCAAGTAAGTAATTATGTTTGCTTCATTTGCTTCATATATGATACTGACAATACATGTTTGTGCTTTAACATGCCCTAAATGTCTGGTTGCATAGAGAAGGAGTATATAGAGTTCAATCAGGTACATACTTTTTATTTTATTAAAAAAATCAGGTGTTTTCAGTTTATTTATTTGAACACATATATGCTATTTTTTAAAAACCCCCAAATTATAGTGAAGGACCTCAAGACCCCAGGCCCAGCATTAGGTGACCTAACCCCTAGGCCTCAAAGCTGCAAGACGCTCCCTCACCCAACCCCCATGTCAGAACCCCTCCAGCAGCACGTAGCACCTCAGGTGTTGCACTTGAGACCACAAGATGTTCCATGTAGATAACCCTAACGGGCCCCCCTACCACAAGATGTTCCTTTTAGACAGCCCTACCGGTTAAACTTGAGAACTAGGTTTAAAAACAGGAACTGAAAGGACAGAATGCAATTTTATGGTTTTTCTGAGAACAAAAAGTTGAAAAAAACAAGTTTACCCCCTAGGTGACCCAACTGCTGGATTCAGAGGGACCAATAGAAAGGCTGTTGCTGTGCTAAGCTAAGAACTAACCCACTTGTTCCCTATAAAAGATCTGTACCCCAAAGCCCGGTGTGCCAGTTCACCGAAGCTCCGGCTGAGGTTTCGCTGAGCACCCGCAGGCGCCTGTGTGAGAATAAATGCCTCTTGCTTTTTGCAGCCAGTGTCTCGTGTGGTTCATCCCGGGTTTGGGATCTGTGGATCTTTCATTTGGAGGTTCCACCGAGATCCAAGATCCCGGTTCCGATCCTGATCCCTATCCGGAGGACACCTGACATCACTGGGAGGTAAGCTGGCCAGCTCAAACTGTCTGTCCTGTTGTCCTGTTGGCTATCTGTCCTCTGTTTTGCTCAGCGTCTGTAAGACTAGGCATAGTCATCCAGTATTCTGGTTCTGAGGCAGTTTTGTGATCACTCAGGTTTCTGAGGCAGCCGGGGAAGGAGTTGACGAACTCGGACTTCTCCCCTGCCACCCTGGGAGACGTCCCAGGGATCAGAGGGGTCCATTTCTTTGGGGCCCCCGGTGTTTCCGAGGGATACACCGTTTTTGTAGGCGACGGAGAAGTACGAACTTCTCCCAGGCCATCTGATTTTTTCGGTTTTCACCGAAGCCGCGCAGCGATCTCACTATTTGGTTTCATTTTTGTGTCGTTGTGTCTGTCTCTCTATTTCCTCTCTGAAAGTAACATGGGACAATCACTAACAACCCCTTTGAGCCTAACTCTAGATCATTGGCAAGACATTCAGGATTGAGCAGACAACCTGTCTGTGACAATCAAGAAAAAGAAATGGAAAACTCTCTTTACTTCGGAATGGCCAACATTTAACACCGGCTGGCCAGCAGAAGGGACTTTTAACATTGATCTTATCTTACAGGTGAAAACCCGAATCTTCACCCACGGTCCTCATGGACATCCCGACCAAATACCCTACATTGTCACCTGGGAGGACTTGGCCTCCAACCCACCCCCTTGGGTTGCTCCTTTCTCTCCACCCAAACCCCCTCTCCGTGCTCCCCTTGAACCCTCTGCTCCCCTCATTCCAGTTCCCCCTCCCCAAACCTCTCATCTTTACCCTGTTCTTAACAAATCTGAGACCTTGGTTAAAGCAGGGACAACACCAAAGAAAGTTCTACCGCCAGAGGACTCACCTCTAATTGACCTGCTGACTGAAGAACCTCCTCCCTATCAGCCCCAACCCTTACATGCCCCTGAACCTGATCAACCATACTCCGGGGACGAAATCCAAGAAGGCCCAACCGCCAGTGCTCCCCCGGATCCATCCCCCATGGTGGGACGACTCCGGGGGCGCCGGGATCACACCGCCTCAGGAGACACCTCTAGAGTTCTCCCCCTGCGACAGACGGGGGGCCCCAATGGCCAATATCAGTACTGGCCTTTTTCTGCCTCTGACCTCTATAACTGGAAAACCCATAACCCTTCCTTTTCTAAGGACCCTATAGCTTTAACCTCTCTGATTGAGTCTATCCTAGTAACTCATCAGCCAACATGGGATGATTGCCAGCAGCTCCTGCAGATACTCCTCACTTCAGAGGAAAAACAAAAAGTTCTTTTGGAAGCTCGCAAAAATGTGCCAGGGGACGACGGGTGTCCCACCCTACTTCCAAATTTGATTAACAAAGCTTTTCCTTTAATCCGGCCAAACTGGGACTATACAACTGAAGCAGGTAGGGACCACCTACGTCTCTATCGCCAATTACTCATAGCAGGTCTCCATGCAGCAGGGCGGCGGCCCACCAATTTGGCTCAGGTAAGACAGACTACCCAAGGGGCGGAAGAAAGTCCGACAGCATTCCTAGAAAGATTAAAAGAGGCTTATCGGAGGTTTACTCCCTTTGATCCTGATAGTGAGGACCAAAAAGGGAACGTGTCCATGGCTTTCATTTGGCAGTCCGCCCCAGATATCAGGACTAAATTGCAAAGATTAGATAACTTACAAGATTTTTCTTTAGCAGACTTACTGAAGGAAGCCGAAAAGATATATAACAAAAGAGAAACTCCAGAAGAGCGAGAGGACAGGATCAGAAAGATGCAGGAAGAACGAGAACTCAAGCTTAGAGAGGAATCAGATAAGAGAGAAAGAGAAAGAGAACGGAGGCATAACAGGGAACTAAGTAAAATATTGGCCACCGTAGTTCAGGTAGGACATCAGGGAGACAAGGTAAGCAGGGACAGGGAACGAAGCAGACCCCATGTAGACCGAGACCAATGTGCCTACTGCAAGGAAAAAGGACACTGGGTAAAAGACTGCCCAAAGAGACCCCCCAACCCCAGGAGAGATACCAACCGGGCCCCCCCACTGCTGGCATTAGATGAAGATTAGGGGAGTCAGGGCCAGGAGCTCCCCCCTGAGCCCCGGGTAACTCTACAAGTAGGGGAGCAACCTGTGACCTTCCTAGTGGATACCGGAGCCCAACACTCGGTGCTGACACAGACACCAGGGCCCATGAGCCACAAAATGACGTGGGTCCAAGGCGCCACTGGGAGCAAACCTTACCGATGGACCACCAAAAGAGAAGTACACCTTGCCACAGGTAAGGTTTCCCATTCGTTTCTACACGTGCCTGACTGTCCGTATCCACTGTTGGGAAGAGACTTATTGACCAAATTGAGAGCCCAAATTTACTTTAAGGATGGAGGGGCTTCCATCACGGGGCCAAACCAGACTCCCTTACATGTATTGACTTTCAAATTGGAAGACGAATATAAACTTTTTGACAAACCCTCGGTATCTATGAGAGACATGGACTATTGGCTTAGTTCCTACCCGGAGGCCTGGGCTGAAACCGGAGGAATGGGAATGGCAAAACAACGGCCTCCAATAGTCATTCATCTGAAGGCCGCTGCTACTCCCATCAATATCAAACAATATCCTATGTCAAGGGAGGCCTATCAAGGGCATCAAGCCGCACATCAAACGCCTCCTAGACCAAGGTATCCTAACACCTTGCCAATCGCCCTGGAACACCCCATTACTGCCAGTCAAAAAGCCGGGGACTAATGACTACAGACCAGTCCAAGACTTAAGGGAGGTTAACAAGAGGGTAGAAGATATTCACCCCACAGTGCCAAATCCTTACAATCTCCTTAGCACTTTGCCTCCTACTCATACTTGGTATACTGTTCTGGATCTGAAAGATGCTTTTTTCTGCCTAAGACTGTCTCCCCAAAGTCAGGCTCTCTTCGCATTCGAATGGAAAGATCCCGAAGGAGGAGTCTCTGGACAACTGACCTGGACGAGACTGCCACAAGGATTTAAAAACAGCCCAACACTCTTCGATGAGGCTTTGCATCAGGATTTGGCAGACTTCCGTGTAAGACACCCTTCCCTAATCATGCTTCAATATGTAGATGACATCTTGCTGGCTGCGACCTCCGAGGAAGATTGCCAGGCAGGTACGGAGGAATTATTGCAAACTTTGGGACTATTAGGGTATAGGGCGTCAGCAAAAAAGGCCCAAATCTGTCAGACAAAAGTTACCTATCTGGGCTATGAGCTCCATGATGGTCAACGATGGTTGACAACTGCCAGAAAAGAGACTATCTCAAGTATACCAACCCCCCAGAGTCCCAAGCAACTGCGGGAATTCCTGGGGACCGCAGGTTTCTGTAGACTCTGGATTCCTGGGTTTGCTGAGATAGCAGCCCCCTTGTATCTACTGACTAAGCAAGGTAACTCCTTTACTTGGACTAAGGAACATCAATTGGCATTTGATCACATCAAATTGGCTCTTCTGTCAGCCCCTGCTTTGGGCTTACCGGACGTTACCAAGCCCTTTGATCTATTTGTAGATGAAAAACAGGGTTATGCAAAAGGGGTTTTAACCCAAAAACTGGGGCCCTGGAGGCGACCTATAGCCTACCTGTCAAAGAAATTAGATCCAGTGGCAGCAGGATGGCCACCATGCCTCCGGATGATCGCAGCCGTGGCTCTTCTGATTAAGGATGCCACTAAACTGACTTTGGGACAGCCATTAACCCTATTAACCCCTCATGCCGTTGAGACTGTAATTCGCCAGCCACCTGATCGCTGGATGTCAAATGCCCGACTCACCCATTACCAGTCTTTGTTATTGGACACCGACCGAATTCAGTTCGGTCCCATGGTGACACTGAATCCAGCGACCCTCCTGCCGCTCCCAGGAAAGGCAGATCCTCACAACTGCCAGCAGATTCTTGCAGAGACACAGGGAACCCGGCCAGACCTCACCGACCAACCGATGAAGGATGCGGAAGCTGGTCTGGTACACAGATGGAAGCAGTTATCTGCTCAATGGAGAACGACGAGCAGGAGCAGCCATCACCACCGAATCTGAGGTAATATGGGCGAGTGCACTTCCGGGCGGAACATCAGCTCAGCGGGCAGAACTGATAGCTCTGACTCAAGCTTTAAAGTTGGCAGAGGGGAAGAAACTAAACGTGTACACTGACAGTAGATATGCCTTTGCTACTGCTCATATACACGGAGAAATTTATAGACACCGGGGGCTACTAACCTCAGAAGGAAAAGAGATCAAAAATAAGGCTGAAATATTAGCTTTGCTTAAAGCTTTGTTTTTGCCTAAAAAGTTAAGTATCATGCATTGTCCCGGTCATCAAAAAGGGAATACTCCGGAGGCCAAAGGGAACAGATTAGCAGATGAAACAGCCAAGAAGGCAGCCCTAGGGCCACAGCTTTTGATAGTGACTCTATTGCCCCAACGAGCCGACCCACAACATGATGACCATGAGGAACACTGGGTCTATACAGATAAGGATTTAAGTGCCATACAGAAACTGGGGGCCACTTATGACCCCAAGAAAAACGTCTGGAAATATCAAGGAAAGACTATCATGCCCCTCAAAAATTCAAAACAACTAGTGAAGTCCCTACACAGACTGACACATCTTGGGGCTAAAAAGATGAAGGAGCTCTTAGAGCGTGGGGAAGGTACTTTATATCTTCCAAACAGGGTTCAACTTCTGCGCCAGGAAGCAGAAAACTGTCAAGCATGTGCCCAGGTAAATGCTGGTAAGATCAAAATTGGAACAGGGATCCGGGTAAAAGGCCATAAGCCCGGAACTCATTGGGAAATAGACTTCACTGAAATCAAACCTGGTATGTATGGCTACAAATATCTTTTGGTTTTTGTTGACACTTTCTCTGGATGGACAGAGGCATTCCCGACTCGGCATGAGACTGCTAAAATGGTTGCTAAGAAACTACTGGAAGAAATCTTTCCCAGGTATGGGGTACCTGGAACCATTGGGTCAGATAACGGGCCTGCCTTCGTCTCCCAGGTAAGTCAGATGGTGGCCAATACATTGGGGATTAATTGGAAATTACATTGTGCTTATAGACCCCAAAGTTCAGGACAGGTAGAAAGGATGAATAGAACCATCAAGGAGACTTTAACTAAATTAACGCTTGAAACTGGCACTAGAGACTGGGTACAACTCCTACCTTTAGCTTTGTACCGGGCCCGGAACACCCCAGGCCCACAGGGACTAACCCCATTTGAGATTCTGTACGGTGCACCACCACCTGCTGTTAACTTTTATGAAACTGAAACCTATGCCTCCCTCACCCCATCTATGCAGACTCATTTGCATGCCTTGCAGCTGGTCCAGAACGAAGTCTGGAAGCCTCTAGCCGCCGCATACAAGGAGGAACTCAAAACCCCCTCGCTGCCACATCCCTTCAAAGTCGGGGACACCGTCTGGGTACGCAGGAACCAGAGCAAGAACCTCGAACCGCGGTGGAAAGGACCCTACACCGTTCTGCTGACCACTCCCACTGCAATCAAAGTGGACGGCATCGCCGCTTGGATCCACGCCTCCCACGTGAAGACTGCGCATCCACAGGAGCCCACAGGCACCTCTCCAGATCCAGAATGGAGGTTGCAACGCACCCAGAATCCGCTAAAGATAAGACTCACTCGCTGTTGATTTTTCTTGCTTTGTGCTTTATCCTCCCCATAGCAGATGCCAGGCACCCCAACCAGATTGTGCACCAGACATGGCAAGTGTTATCAGAAACAAAAAATGTAGTTTGGGAAAAAACTGCCACAGAATACCCCCTTTGGGCTTGGTGGCCAACCCTAGAGCCAGATCTCTGTCACCTGCTGGTGGGGGCTCGTCACTTTGATGGCCCGAATGAGTCAGAAGCGTGCGTCACCAGTGGACGCTGCCTTTGCATACGTCATCCAACAGGGTGTAGAGACCCGAGAACTCGAGCGGAGCTAAGAGGAAAATCATTCTATGTATGCCCCAAAGATAGGTTGCAAGTAGGTGAACTAGAATGTGGTCAACAAGAACATTATTACTGTTCCCGCTCAGGGGAAAGAGGATGTGAAACTACAGGGGATGCCTACTGGAACCCTAGCTCACCCTGGGATTTGATCCAAGTAAGCAGAAAAAAACAAAATGAACCCCCACTCTCTGCCAGCTCTTGTAGGGGCCTGACATGGCATGGGGCAGGGCCATGTACCAGCTTTGCCTGCAACCCCTTAAATATTACCTTTACTCAGGCAGGCTGAGCCTCAAAGGATTGGATGCAAGGAAAACAGTGGGGACTACGGGTATTTTTCGAGCGAAGTCCCTATGATCCTGGAGTCCTATTCCAGATACGATTAGTAGTGGATACCAACCCCCAACCAATAGGTCCCAATAAGATACTCCCAAGTCAAAAGGCTTCTCCTCCTAAAAAATATAAACAGGCACCCTCAAGGCCAACGCCTAATCCTACTTTACCAGGGCCAGGAGAAAGACTAATGGACCTAGTTAAAGGGGGATACCAAGCCCTCAATTCCACCCAGCCCAATCTCACTGAGTCCTGCTGGATTTGCCTCCAGGGAAGCCCCCCCTACTATGAAGGAGTAGCTATCAATAGAGATTTTACCTATGGCACCTCCACCAGCTGCCACTGGGAAACTAGCCACAGGTTGACACTGCCTGCAATAACCGGTTCAGGAACATGCATAGGAAACTCCCCTAGATCGGACGAGCTCTGTGCACGCACTGCAACTGTTACCCCTTCTGACCCATCCACGTACTTAGTGCCTCCAACAGGACTCTACTGGGCATGTGACACTGGGATTACACCGTGTGTTTCGGCGGCCATCTTCAACCAGTCTAGAGATTTTTGTGTGTTAGTCCAGATCTACCCACGGCTACTCTATTATTCCTCAGAAAAATTTGAGGGATATTTCATGGGCAGGACTCGATTCACCCGGGAGCCAATCAGCATTACCCTGGCAGTCTTGTTAGGAGCAGGAGTATTGGCAGGAGTGGGGACCGGGGCTGCAGCTCTGATTGAGGGCCCCCGACAGCTAGGGATTCTGGAGGCTGCAATCCAACAAGACCTAAGAGCAATAGAAACCTCCGTAACTGCTTTAGAAAAATCCCTAACCTCCTTATCAGAAGTTGTCTTGCAGAATAGACGAGGTCTGGACCTATTATTCTTGAAAGAGGGAGGACTTTGCGCGGCCTTAAAAGAAAACTGTTGCTTTTACACCGATCACACAGGGGTAGTAAGGGAGTCTATGACAAAGCTTAGAGAAAGACTAGATGCAAGGGAAAGGTCCCTGCAAGGCTCCCAAAGTTGGTTTGAAAGCTGGTTTAATAAGTCTCCTTGGTTAACTACCATATTATCTACTGTAGCCGGCCCCTTGATTGTATTGCTGTTGATCTTAACATTTGGACCCTGCATATTTAACAAATTAATGCAATTTATAAAAGAAAGACTGTCCGTGATCCAAACTATGGTCCTCGCGCAGCAATATCAAGTACTCCCACAGCACCCTGAGCCATCAGCTGAGCAAATGCCGGACTCTGAGCAGGTAGATCAATGGATATAGGATTATATCCCGGATAAAGAAAAGGGGGGGAATGAAGGACCTCAAGACCCCAGGCCCAGCATTAGGTGACCTAACCCCTAGGCCTCAAAGCTGCAAGACGCTCCCTCACCCAACCCCCATGTCAGAACCCCTCCAGCAGCACGTAGCACCTCAGGTGTTGCACTTGAGACCACAAGATGTTCCATGTAGATAACCCTAACGGGCCCCCCTACCACAAGATGTTCCTTTTAGACAGCCCTACCGGTTAAACTTGAGAACTAGGTTTAAAAACAGGAACTGAAAGGACAGAATGCAATTTTATGGTTTTTCTGAGAACAAAAAGTTGAAAAAAACAAGTTTACCCCCTAGGTGACCCAACTGCTGGATTCAGAGGGACCAATAGAAAGGCTGTTGCTGTGCTAAGCTAAGAACTAACCCACTTGTTCCCTATAAAAGATCTGTACCCCAAAGCCCGGTGTGCCAGTTCACCGAAGCTCCGGCTGAGGTTTCGCTGAGCACCCGCAGGCGCCTGTGTGAGAATAAACGCCTCCTGCTTTTTGCAGCCAGTGTCTCGTGTGGTTCATCCCGGGTTTGGGATCTGTGGATCTTTCAATAGCTCCTTTGTTACTCAGCAACAACCACCCAGAGCATGACCATAGTGAAGAATGAACACTATACTGATGATGCATTTTATCTCTTCCTTTAGAAAACATTCCAAGACAAGATGGGTTAAGTATTAACATTGAAGCTTTTTGCAAGAGTTGAACTAATAATGTAGAAAAAAGTAATCAAAAACTGATTTAAATCTTTGTTCCTCCAGAAATATATATTGGCCCTGGTAGGATCCAAGTTCTTCTTTTTCTTCCATCACAATGGAGAAACGTTTTCTCTTTTTATCAAAAGTCTGATTCCATCTCTAACTTCCTTCTTAAGTTCCTTATTTCTTTGGTGACTCTACATTTCTTGCATATTTTTTTCTGTCACCTTTTTTTGGTATTTTTTTCTGTTTTAAAAATTTTGTTCTAGTGGGCTGGGGTTGGGGCTCAGTGGTAGAGTGCTTGCCTAGCATGCATGAAGCACTGGGTTTGATCCTCAGTACCACATAAAAATAAAAAAAAAAAATTAAGATATTGAGTTCACCTAAAACTAAAAAATATATATTAAAAAATGTTCTAGCATGGTATTGGCACCAAAGTAGACTTGTAGACCAATAGTACAGAATAGAGGACACAGAGACAAACCCACATAAATACAGTTATCTCATACTAGACAAAGGTGCCAAAAACATACATTGGAGAAAAGACAGCCTCTTCAATAAACAGTGCTGGCAAAACTGGAAATTCATATGCAACAAAATGAAATTAAACCCTTATCTCTCACCATGCACAAAACTCAACAGAAAGTGGATCAAGGACCTAAGAATTAAACCAGAGATACTTCACCTATTAGAAGAAAAAGTAGGCCCAAATCTCCATCATGTCAGATTAGCCCCCATCTTCCTTAATAAGACTCCTACAGCACAAGAATTAAAATCAAGAATCAATAGATGGGATGAATTCAAACTAAAAAGCTACTCTGAGCAAAAGAAACAATCAGCGAAGTGAATAGAAAGCCTACATTTTGGGAGTAAATTTCTACCATATGCACATCAGATAGAGCACAAATCTCTAGTATATATAAAGAACTCAAAAATATTAACACCAAGGAAACAAACAACCCAATCAATAAATGGGCCAAGGAACTAAACAGACATTTCTTGGAAGATGATACATGATCAACCAATAAATATATGAAAAAATGTTCAACATATCTAGCAATTAGAGAAATGCAAATTAAAACTACTCTGAGATTTCACCTCACTCCAGTCATTATAGCAGCTATTTAGAATACAAACAACAATAATTGTTGGCGAGGATGTGGGGGAAAAGGCACACTCATACATTGCTGGTGGAACTGCAAATTGGTGGAGCCAATCTGGAAATCAGTATGGAGATTCCTTGGAAAACTTGGAATGGAACAACCATTTGACCCAGCTATTCCACCCCTGGTCTATAATCAAAGGACTTAAAACCAGCGTTCTACAGGGACACGGTCACATCAATGTTTATAGCAACACAATTCACAATAGCTAAACTGTGGAACCAACCTAGATGCCCTTCAGTAGATGATTGGATAAAGAAAATGTGGTATATATACACAATGGAATACTATTCAGCATTGAAAGAGAATAAAATTATAGCATATGCGGGTAAATGAATGGAGTTGGAGAATATAATGTTAAGTGAAGTTAGCCAATCCCCCCCCAAAAAAATTCCAAATATTTTCTCTATAAGGATGCTGATTGATAATGGGCATGGGGGAAGCATTGGAGAATTAGATGAACTCTAGATAGAGCAAAGGGGTGGGAGAAGAAGGGAAGGGGGGTTGGGTGTAGTAAAGATCATGATATGAGATGGATATCATCACCCTATGTACATGTATGAAGACATGAGTGCTGTGACTCTACTTTGTGTACAACCAGAGATATGAAAAATTGTGCTCTATATGTATAATGTGAATTATAATGCATTTTGCTGTCATATATAACAAATTAGAATAAAAATAATAATAAATTTGTTCTAATTAGTTATACATGACCATAGAATGCACTTTGACACATTATACATATATAGAGTATAATTTCTTATTCTTCTGTTATACATGATGTATAATCATACTGGTCATGTAATCATACATGCACATAGGGCAATAATGTCTGATTCATTCAACTATCTTTCCTACCCCCATACCCCTCCCCTCCCTTCACTCCACTCTACCTAATCCAAAGTAACTCCATTCTTCCCTAGCCACCCCAATCTCTATTGTGAATTAGCATCCATATATCAGAGAAAATATGCTGCCCCTTCTTGATCATTACCGCTAGCATTCAATCATGTAGTGATACTTCTCACCTTAATAAATTATGAAAACATCTTTCCCAGTCTGGGTAAATGTCAAAAAAATGATCTATACTTATTTACTTCCCTCTCAGTCATTTCTGGTTTTGTTAACTTCCCTACTCCATTGAAACTGCTGTTGCCAGGGTCACCAGAAATGTGCACATGCCATATCTAACCTTTCTCCTCATTTTAGACCTCTTCTTTCCTAGAGTTTCCTATTGGCTAGTAGGTCATGCCTCACCCCCTTTTTCTTTCCTCATAACTGACCCTTCTCTCTCAGTCACCTTGGCTGGCTTCTCCTCTATTTCACTTATAAGTATTGACATGTTCCAACCTTAGTATTAAGCTCACTTTTCTAGACATAAACTTCATGTGTCCAAAGTGAAAATTTTAGTTCTTTGTCCCCATCAAGCCCATTTTTTTTCCCTCAATTGTCTAAGGAAATACAACCATCATCCACTTTTTTGTTGAAACCAGATGTAAGAAGCCAACATTGATTTCTTTCTTCTGTGCCCTACTCTATCAGCAATCCTCCTTATAATTTGTACAAAATAAACATGAACCCATTCTACCTCCTCTAGTTCTACCGCTATTGTCTTAAAGGAGGCTGCTGTTATTTCTCTCTTGAATAACTGTGACAGTTTTCTGAGATTAGGTGTCCACCCCAGCTTTTGTTCTCTTCTAATCCAATTCACACTCAGCAGGAAAAATGAGATTATCAAAATGTTAATAGAACCACATCACTTTCTTTGAAGAGGTCTTTCAGTGATTCCCCCCTGCACTTAGAATGAAATTGCAGTCTCTTCTCAAGGTCTAAAATTCCCTGTGTGGCCTGGTATGGTGGTGCATATCTGCAATCCTAGTGACTTGGGATATTGAGGTAGGAGGATTGCAAGTTTGAGACCAATGTCAGCAATTTACCAAATTTTGTCTACAAATAAACAAACAAAAACAAGCAAACAAAACCTGGGATATACTTCAGAGGAATAGCTCCCTTGGGTTCAATCCCCAGTACCAAAGATATGTATCTCCACTTTTTAAGTACCTAAGTGATCTTATCCTTGCCTAACATCACTCTCCCACCCCTTTGTGGGGCTCCAATCCTGCTAATCTTTACTGTTTAAAAAACTGAAACTCTTTCTCTCCAGAGCTTTTGCAAATCTTTTTACTTGAAATCCCAATGCTTATTACCCAAATGGGTCCTTTTTTCCTTGGAGGCATTATTGTCCTCTATCATTCTTATTCTCAGATCATTGCTTATAGCTTTGCTTCATAGCACCTATTATATCTTGTTTTTTTCCTTGTTTGCTCTAATCATGTAACATCATAAGAGTAGAGAAAATGTCTATGTAATATGTTGTTTCCTGACACATCTTAGGTGTTTAATAAATGTTGAATAACTAAAAAATTCATCACTTTTTGTTGAGGGGTATATAAAAACTATTGTATACAATTAATGCCAACTTTTTTTTTTTTAAAGGAATAGAAAGGTAGACTGATTCTGATAGAATTAAATGAAATGCAAAGCAGAATAAATACTTGGGTGGTCCAGGAGAAAATTCCCATTCAAAATTATTTATTTATTTATTAATTATTATTATTATTACTAAAATTGATGCACACTAATTACACAGAATGGTGAGTTTCATTGTGGCACATTCAAATCAACATAAAATATAATTTGAAAATCTCCATTTTTTATTCCATCTGTCTTTTGCCACAGAGGCAATAAATAATAGTATATATTTTCCATGATTTTAGGCACTTTGAAGAAATAAAAAGTAGAAATAGTAATCTATTACCCCTGAATATTTTGTAATCTAGTTTTTTAAATTATACAAATCAACTTATGAGGCTAATTTTTGCTTAAATTATTTGAGTCATCATTGTAATAGTCCACTGGTAATGTCCATAGGTTATTTTCTTCCTTGGCTGTTATGTCCTCTTCTGTATTTGTTGTTTCACACTCTCTGCAAAACAAAGGATAAAGGAAAATTGTCTCAGTTAACCTAGAGCACTTTTCACTTTAGGCATTATCATGTTTATTTTGGATTGAAATTGTTCTTCTGACCCAATGTCCAATGAACTATGGATTAAATAACTATTTTTTTCGGGTAGGGGACAGGAATTAAACCTTATGCTCTATGGCTTCCATTGTCCCTTGGTATGTATCTGTATGCTAGCTAGTGATAAGTTACCAACAAAGCCAGTTGCTGTACCATTTTCTCTTTGGAAAAATGATTATGTTTTCAACCATAGCGCTTAACTTTTTACTAACTTGCTCTCATGAACTTCTCTTAAGCCAGGAACCTACACAAGATCCTCTTGTCTTTTGGCATGAGGCCCTGCTGTTTGTTGTTCATTTTAAATACTCAAAAGTGTGAGGTTATGCATTCACGGGCAGGAAAGAATGATTTATATGTTTCTTTCCTTTATGAGGATTAAAAAATAAAATTTTGACATTTATTCCCCTGTTTCATATCAGAAAATTCTGTGACATTCCTTTATTTTCTCTGAAATTTCAGAGGCGGGTAATGGTGATTTTAACAATTGTTTTATATATGGATTTATTTATTGATTTATATATGGATTTATCATATCATATATGATAAAAAACATTGCCTGTCCATGTATTGTTCCACTTAATGTGTGACCAAAAATGAAGGAGTAATCTATTATTTATTTTCCACATTTTTAAGCAACTAATCTTTTGAGTCTTACATATTTACAAAGGAGCAAACTTTGGAAACTTTTGTTATAAAATCTGGTTCACCATTAAAAATATTAGCCTTCTGAGATATAATTTACATACAATAAACATACCATTTACAAGTATAATTCAATGAATTTTTAAAAATGAGTCTACTCATGTAACCACTACCACATCAGGATATAGAATGTCATTATTCCAAAAAGTTCCCTCTAGTCCCTTTGTAGTGACTACTTGTTAGCTTTCTGTCACTATATTTGATTTATTTTTCTAAATTCCAAATAAATAAAGTCATATCTTACACAGTCTCTTGAGTCTGATTGTTATTTAACATATGGTTTGCAGTTCATCCATGGTGGTATGTGTATCAACAGTTACTTTTGCTTTATTTCTGAGTAGTATTGCATTGTAGGGATATACCACTGTTAATGTATTCATTCACTTGTTGGACTCTTTCCATCTCTAATCTCAATCACGGCATCTTCTTTTTACAGGACCTGAATGGATAACACATGGGTCACCTTCCAAGTATATGTTCAAATCCATTATAAACTGCCAAACTCTTCCCTAAAGTGTTTGAATTTCCTATAGTCTTGTCACAAATGAATGAGAATTCAAATTGTTTTATGTCTTCACCAGTATTGGGTACCTTCAGTGTTTTTTCTCCACTCTAATGGGTGTGTAATAATATCTTATTACAGGGTTGAATTTGCATGTATTTTATCACTGATGATGTTGTAAAATGTTCTTCTTTATTTGAATTTTATGTAATGCTTGCTGTCTATGTCTGAGAAATACTGACTCTCTAAGGGTAGAAAAAATGAAAATTTAAGTAAGAGTGAAGTCCAGAGAAGAGCAGAGAGAAAAGACAATCATGGGAATGAAAGAGAAGAAATAAATAGTTGCCTTTGGAATTCTAGTTCTTGAATTGTCTTTTGCTTTTCTATTTTATGGGGAAATCTGGTTATGGCTTTAGAGGTTTGTGCTTTGCTGATAATAATGAAACTATAAGAAAATGATGCATATGTATATGCATGTATACATTTTGATCTGATGGAATCAATTAAATAGTACAGGTTATTAATTATAACAATACAACTGGATCTAAGAGAGAGAAAGAGAGAGAGAGAACGAGAGAGATAAACAAAGACACACAGAGAATAGGCTCTTCTGTTTTAAAAAATCTACAGTTTTCTATTTTTCTTTAAAATGTAAATTTTTACAGAATATTACTAATAGATATATTTGCTCTGAGACCAAATATAGACAGTGTGATTCTGACTTTATTTAACTGATGAACACTGAACTTATTCTATTTGAATTTCTGTTAGATATGAATTGAATGGATATTACATAATAACATCAACATTTTAAAATAAATTATAAGCTTAAAATTCAAGGAAGATAAGAGAGCTATACTGAGTTACTGACATAAGATTTTCATAATTTATTTGTAGCAAAATGTAGACTGAAATGGAGATGGGAACATCAATAAATTTTAGAAATATCAGTTTTTCATTTTCTCTTCCTCAACGAGGCAAATGAAGCGTCAGTGGATGTACTCGGTAGCAGCATATTTGTTGAGAAGCTTTCATATGTAAATCGGTACAAGAGAATTTCTGTCTGTATGTTAGCGTGACATGGTAGTTTTAGGCACTATGTCTTGCTGATTACCACATAACCCAACTGTCACATAAATTATCTTTATAAATAAAACTTTGCATACATATGCAACATCTCGAATGGGGCAATAAATTGGTCGTGACTCCTTGTCTCCAATGGCGCCACTTCATCACTTCCTTTAGCAAGTTGGAACTGGGGGCACGTTGGTGAACGCCTTTTACTAATCTCCTATCATGATGCACCTCATATTTCAATATGCAACTGGCAGAGTTGGCCTGTGAAGGAAAGAAAGTTCAGTTTCCTGCGCTGTCAGTTTTTTTTTTTACCTTTCTGCCTACAGCAAACCTAAAAAAAAAAAAAAAAAAAAAAAAAATTACTTGGGAGAAATGTTAAGCAACCAAACCTTTTATAAAACATGTCAAGATTAATTGCTAGTTTCACTCATGAGCTGTGTAGACTGTTTCCTAAGATTCTCATCTTATTAGATACAATGATTCATATTCCCTTTCTTGGCAAAACATCTGCTTCTTTGCAGATATCCCCATCGATAATGTAGGCAGCCATGGGGTTCTGCCAACCCTGAACTCACTAAAAAATGCAAAGAGTAAAATCCTTTCAAGAAACCTCTTTGGTCTTTGGTAGCTTCGACTATGGGATGCTTGGGTACTTGAACTTTACTTCTACTTAATTATATGTTAGGAATGATCTAAATCTTAAACTTGTCTTTTATTGAACTCAAATTGGAAAGCTGTTAATGAGTTTCTGAGCATTCTTGCCTGCATTCTTCTTTTCTGTGATCATGTAGAGCTAATTCTGAAGTATCTGTCTTGAAATAATTTCTTGATGTTTTCGTCACATAGTACCATTGTGTCAGAACCTGAGACAGGGCATTTCAACATCAATTCTCAAACCCCTTCAACCCTATTGTTTTTTCTGTGGTTCACTAAACTGCTTGCTTTCCTCTCTTCCCTTTTTAGTCTGTGAAAAGTTGTGTGATACAGTTATGATAATTAGAAATCAGTGAAGTTCTATTGTGGGTTTTCTGAAAAGTTTTTGCTTTCTTTCTACAAAGGAAGAGACATAGTTGAAATCATCCTCTCTCCCTTCTTCCTGTCTTGGGAGTGGATGTGATGCTGGGAGATGCAACAGCAAACTTGTGACAGTGAGGTGACAAGCTTGAGAATCAAAGGTTTCCTTACCCTGATGTATCTGGACCTCTGAACTACTTCCCCAATCCTCCGACTTCTATAATTTGGTCCTATGAGAAAAATACATCCCCATGTATTGAAGGCATTCTGGGGCAGGGTTTGGTTTCTTTGCAGCTGCAAATCGATTGATAAAATTACCACTGGATCCAATGATAGAAGTTGGCTTTACATTTGGACCCCAAATGGTCCATTGAATTGACAGGGGATCTTTCATCTAAGAATAAGATCTAAAGAGTGGTGAAAAAATAAAATAATCTTTATTTTTAACATTCTTGAGATGAACCTTTTTGATACATGATACTGGGTAAGTGCTAAAACCAAACCTCGTATTTGCAACTATGATGAAAGCTTATTAATATCAAACTCTTTAGAAAGACATTGAAGTTCTTCTCCACTAAAAGGATGGCATATTCATAGTTTCTTAGGAAAGCAACATGGATTCTGACCTTTGCTTCTTTCTTACAACTTCTCAAAATAATATAACTTTTTATTTGCTTTACTCTAATTTCTTCTATTCAATACCATCCACGTTCCACCTTCCTTACATGATAGGGCATACCTGACTGTGCAAACTCACAATGATCATTCTCTTCCCTAAAGTAAACTTATTATAGTTTGGATATGAGGTGTCTTCTGAAAAGCTCTTGTGTAAGGCAATGCAGGAATAATCAGAGGTGAAATGATTATATTATGGGAACTGTAATCTCATCGGTGGATTAATCTGTTTGATGGCTTAATTTGATTGGACTACAGAGTGGTAACTGTAAGAAGGTGGAAGTCGGAAGTAGGTCACTGAGAGTGTGCCCTTGGGGATTGTGCTTTGTCCCTGACTCCCCATGTCATGCCTGCACCTGAGCTCAACCCCCACTTGGCCCCACTGCTTGACTTTCTGCCATAACATTTCTGCCTTGGAGCTAGCCTAAGGTTTGAACCTCTGAAACTGTGAGCCCCAAATTACCCTTTTCTCCTCTAAGTTGTTCTTATAAGGTATTTTGGTCACAACAATGACAAGTTGACTAACATAGACCCAAATTATGTGATAAATCTTTTAATATTTTTTTTTATATTGTGTCTTTCTATTCTGTTTGGCTTTTCAACAGAATCCCATGCTCTCAAGGAGTAAAGAATGTGTTTCATATTGAATATGCCCAGTTTACTACTTCATAGTAAATGCCCAATAAATGCTTGTTAAATGAAGGTGTATTGTTGCATATACTTCCATGTTTTATTCACTTAAGCATTTTGAGCAGCTACATGATGCTGCACATTAGTCTGCTTTTAAACACCCATTTGTTGGGTCTGGAAGTGTAACTCAGTGGCAGGGCATTGGCCTAGCATTCAGTAGGCTTTGAGTTTGATCTTGAGCACTGCAAAAACAGAACAACAAACACCTATCTGCTAAATAAAAATATGTGCAGTATTTAAAGTACTAATATAGAATCACAAAAATCCAAAGGGAAAAGTGCAATAGAACTTGAGTAGATATTAAATAAATAAATTCAAATGACCAAAACATTCAAATAAAAAGAACTCCAACTTTACTGATATCAAAAATATCAGTAAAATGAGAATAAAATGAGGCTGATTATTTGTTTCTTCGTTTTATAGTTTGTTCTAATACCTTAAATCCATTTTGATATTTATGATCATACATTAATATAGTAATAAACTATCTTATTATCATTTATATAGGTATCCATTATTCTCTACTGACTTAAATATTTTTTTCACAAGGTACCATTTTTTTTCACCTATCAAGTTGAAAGCCATTTTTGCTGGAAGCTAAGATTGGCAGTGGTTCATTCTACTGTCTTTCCTATTCCCATGTATGTCAAAATACACTCTACTGTCATGTAGATCTAAAAAGAACAACAACAACAAGAAGAAGATTGGCAGTGGTGCAGTTTGTAGGCCACACACTCACATACTATCTTGAAGGGGCATTTTTACTTACGCAAAGCAATGGAGGCGATTTCCAAAGTTTTTGGTGCCTGATCCATTTTTTAGGAATATTCCAATGGAAAATAATGAAAAAGGAGTAAAAATTCACTCTGAGAAACGTTGAACTATTGAAAAGATCCTGCCTATTGGGCAATATGTAAAGTGTTAATCTGAGACGAGGTTACTATGAGAAAGCAATCAAAATATTTTCTAGGAGTACTAGACAAGGGAGGGGCTGGAAGGAGAGTGCTTCTTAAAATCTGACAAAAAAAGAAAGAACAAAGGATAGAAGAGGATGTGGTAACACCAAGGTGGGGAAGAAACTACTGATAATGTTAGCATTTATCTGAGTATCTTGTGTTTATTATAATGGAAGATCTTAACATTTGTTATACTGTTAATAAAAACATTTTAATCCAATATCACTTCTCATAACAATATCTATATTTTGGTAAAAACAATGGTTAAGATCTTAGTATATAATATTATTTAGTGTATAGATTCTTGGTCATGTACTGAGCATTATATATGGATTTCTCATTAATTCTTTCCACACCCCAAGAAGTAGAGAGGTAGATTCTAATGTTGCCATTTTACAAATGAGAAAACTATGGCTTCAGAAATAAAATAGCTTTGCCAAAATAATACAATTACTGAAGAATGGTGTCAGAATTTAAATTTGTGTCTATTTGGCTACTGAAGCCAAATTTTAAACCAATTTTTGGTAATTTTTCATACTTATCTATGCATATTTTGAGGTTAGTTAATTATTCAAAACTCAGGTACATATTTATGTGGGAGGCTTCTTATATAGTTGAAGAGATCAGTTGACTCTCAGTTCTGCCTCAAGGCTGGGGCAAGTTACTTAACTTCTCTGAGCCTTGGATTTTCTTATAAAACATGGATAATGATTCCTATCTTAAAGTATTATATGACAGCTTAAGTTTGCAAAGTATCTCTCAGTGTCTGACATATGAATGAAAATGGTAATCTTTAATGCTATCATTTTATTATTAACTTTGGTTTAAAAGGCTGGAAAGAGCCATCATTGTTTACAAAGTCCACATAGGAGGAAATATATTTTTAAAATACAAAAATCAAACATTATTTATGTGGTACTACCAATTATGTATGTGGGGCTTTTGGTAATGGCTTTCCAAATATGAGGTCCTAATAGTATACACTTTCCATCGTATTTTTGTTAATCAATACCAGCGGACAACTTCCAGTGTCAACTGGGACAGCTCTAAGGTACAGGTATTTTAATTTCTTTGTGATATATTTCTAGGAGTAAGGTTTCTGTGTAGAAAAGCATTTGCATTTTAATTGGTGCAGCCAATATGGAAAGCAGTATGGAGATTCCTAGAATACTGGGAATGAAACCATCATTTGACCCAGCTATCCCTCTCCTCTGACTATACTCAAAGGACTTAAATACAGCATACTACAGGGATACAGCCACATCAATGTTTATAGAAGCACAATTCACAATAGCTAAACTGTGGAACCAACCTAGATGACCTTCAGTAGATGAATGGATGAAAAAAAATGTGGTATATATACACAATGAAATAGTACTCAGCAATAAAAGAGAATACAATCATGGCATTTGCAGGTAAAAAGATGGAGTTAGAGAAGATAATGCTAGCGAAGATAGCCAATCCTAAAAAACCAAATGACGAATGTTTTCTCTGATATAAGGAGGCTGATTCATAGTGGGGTGGGGGGTGGGAATATGGGAGGAATAGATGAACTCTAGATAGGGCAGAGGGGTGGGAGGGAAAGGGTGGAACAGGGGATTAGCAAGGATGGTGGAATGTGATAGACATCATTATCCAAAGTGCATGTATGGAGACACAAATTGGTGTCAACATACTTTATATACAACCAGAGATATGAAAAATTGTGCTGTATATGTGTAATAAGAATTGTAATAATGGGGCTGGGGATGTAGCTCAGTGGGGCTGGGGATGTAGCTCAGTTGGTAGAGTGCTTGCCTCGCAAGCACAAGGCCCTGGGTTCAATCCCCAGCACCCAAAACAAACAAACAAAAATCAACAAATAAATAAAATAAAGGGGGCTGGGGTTGCAGCTCAGTGGTACAGCACTTGCCTGTTGTGTGTGAGATTCTGGGTTCAATTCTCAGCACCACAGTAAAAAAAAATAAAAAATAAACATATCATGTCCATGTACAACTAAAAGTATTTTTTTAAAAAAGAATTGTAATGCAAAGAAAAAAAGCATTTGCATTTTTTAATTTTAGTAGTTTTTGATTATTCCACAAAACGTATGAGAGTATGCTTTTCTAAAAATTCTCCTATTGTTCATTTTTCATTTTTTACTTTTATAATATGAGAAAATATAAAGCAAAGTAAGAGAGCAGCAAAGGAGTATGGGAAAGTAAGCTATGCAAATCTATATTAGGCATTTTTAAAACCACTAAGATGAATAAAACTAAATAATAATGATGTATTCTTTTTCATCTAGTAGAATAACAAGCTCTTTTGAAATTCTTTCTTTGGATTTTATTCTGCAAAACCTTAGCTCACAAGAGGCCAAAGGGTAAGGGCACCCCCTTTATCTTTCTACTGTCTTGCTTTTCCCACCTCCTCTGCCACCAATTGTTTATTTTGGATGATGAGGCTCGAGTTAGAGTTGGGAGAGGAGGAGAGATGGATGTATTAACAAGTTATTCTTGTCTCAGAATCCCCTGCCTATCTTTTGGAGAAGTTCCTTGAATAACTTCAACAAGATTTTCATTGAAAATGACTGAACTAATATTTCAGGGAGTAAAATTATGTGCTGTTATATGTGGATGTCTCATTATGTTACCTTCCTGGTCACTGAAATGCATTGAGTCTGGAACCTTTTGCCTTTCTGTAGCAGACATTTGATATTCACTACCACCTATCAAATGACAACACTTACTGTTGGTTTGTGTGATTAGTTGTGGTTAAGATAGTAAGCATTGCACACATGTAACACTTCTATGATGACAGCGAGAAAACCCCTGGCACAATCTTCATAATCTTCCTTCCTGGAGACGGTGTGTTGACAATGTAGTTTACAAGATGCAAGAAGGCTGGATCTTTCAGTGCTCCTAGACCCACAGGGGACTTGGCTGTAAATAAGAATTAAAATAAATTCCTGAGTGCCAAGTTATAGAGATTTTTATATTTGTTATCACAGCGTAGCTTAGCCTGCCTAACTAATATGCTATCTTGTTCTACTGTTAGACCTGTCCTGGGGACAACTCTTCTGTGTAATTAATACCTCATGATTAAAAGAGAATAAAATCATGACATTTGCAGGTAAATGAGTGGAGTTGGAGAAGATAATGTTAAGTGAAGTTAGCCAGTCCCCCCAAAACAAATGATCAGTATTTTCTCTGATATAACAGCAAATAATTTTACTCCTTGAAATATTAGTTCAGTCTGACTCATAGTGAGGTAGGGAGGGGAAACATGGGAGGAATAGATGAAGTCTAGATAGGGCAGAGGGGTGGGAGGGGAAGGGAAGGGATAAGGGGTTAGCAATGATGGTAGAATGTGACGGACATCATTATCCAAAGTACATGTATGAAGACATGAATTGGTGTGAGCATACTTTATATACAGAGATATAAAAAACTGTGCTCTATATGTGTAATAAGAATTGTAATGCATTCCACTGTCATGTATTTAAAAAATAAAATCAATTAAAAATACCTCATAATTAACAGTTATTTCAGGCATAAGTTAACAGAGGAATACATAAAGCTAGAGATCACAATTGACAGTTGTTAGATGAGTTCAGGGAGAAAAGAAACTTGGTTGTCTCATCCATAACACAAGCTAACAGTCTTACGGTGCAGTTTCATGATTATCAGAGTTCAGGCGGCCGTCAGCCATATAGAGGCAGACAGAGAGCTGTGAAATATGGGATTTCAGTCCTGGTGTCTGCAGATTTGTGCCAGCTTTTCCATGCATACATGAAGATATTTTAAGATTTTTGTAACGGAAAAAGTTTTAATGCATAAAATTTTTGAAGTTTTTGTTTTATTTTCTCCTAATACACAGTAAAATGCTTTTGAAAATGAAAACCAGTGTGTTAATAGCAGTAAATGGATATCAATACAGCCCTGGTGTCAGGGCTTGTGGTGACAGTGGTGGGACATTGAGAGAACCCCAAGAGGGTGCCATTCAGGGAGGCAAAGTTCTTTCAGAGCTGACTTAAGAAGTTCAGGTATTGACTTGAACTTTGAACAGAGGTGGGATTTCCAAAGGTTGGGCTGGGGATAGGCAACCTGGGTGGAGGAATCAGAGTTAGCAGAGGCAGGAGAGTGAAAGGGAGTTATGGGTGAGGTAACCAGGGAAAATCCCTTTCCCACGGTCTTCCTTCCTCAGTGCATAGGGAAAGAGCTACCTGTGCAGCTCTGACTTGGGGACTCTAATTGAATCTGCTTATTAGGGAAGCAGATTACTGCCTGGAAAAAGCTATTCCTGCATCTGCAGTGCTCTCTTGGGCTCTCCTTTCCAGAAGCTTTAGCAGAAACCTGCCAAAAAGATGTGGCACTGTCTGCTCTCTGAGCAGCCCCTGCCTTTTCTGGCAACCGCCTTCCCTCTCTGCTTCCCTATGTGAACTGATCTACATTCATCCTGTCAGCACCCAGCAGAGGGCTGATGGGGAGCCTTTGGTTTAGCAAGAGGAGAGAAGTCCTCATAAAGTTGTAAGTTAGGCTTAGGGGAACCCCAGGGCTCTGCAGTGGGCATATGGGCATTGATTGTGTTAAGAAATAAGATCACTCTGTGCGCCCTGTTCACCATATTCTTTAGAAAGTTCTTGAATTAAGGGCAGGACAGGACTTGAGCATTCCTTGTTCCTAGCTAACTACTTTTCAAAACCAACAAAATTCTATGAATAACTCTTATCAATGGATAAACCAGTTTCTGAAGCTACAAAATAAGGATACTAATGATATAACAACCTCCCTTGAGAATAGTTAAGTGATCAGTGATTGAAAAGACATTGCATAATTTTAATACATAAGTTCAATTTTGAATCAACTCAGGCAAGAGTTTGAAACAGATAAGCCTTTAATAACTATAAAGTACTGAGCCCTATTTTTACATTCTTTATTTTTTTAGGGTATGATTAAAATAACTTGAAAATATACTGAAACATTCTGAGTTCCTTAATTCATAAATATGCATAGACATATATAATAGGGCTAATGTATTCAGATCAGTAATAATATGTCATCCAGTTAAATTCAGGGAAGAATTTTCAAGCCCAAAAGAAATAATCTGTCTTAACTATATGCTATTAGTTGTATACTAGCTTTTGAGATTTCAGGAGAGAGATAAGCATGAAAATGTAAAAGTGGAAAAAATTCCCCTTTTTACTCTAAAAATGCACTAGGCATGAGCAAACCTCCTACTGCTCAGTACATATCTATGAACAGCGGGATAAAAATGAATACTTTAAAGACGTTCTTCTAGATGGATTCTTTAGAGTTCAGCAGTGTTACTCTATGTACAAAGCAATCAGGGGGTAAAGAAAGGACCCTTTTCTTTTACAAAGAAATAAAATGGATTTTGTATTTCTGGAGACTTCCTTCTAATTTTTTTTAAATGTCTCAAGATTTTCTTTAGACATTTGAGACCCTCACCTGACATTTTGCAGGTACTTAAAGCTCTATTTTCTTTCAGAGAATAGGGACATGAGATAATTACAATATCCTCTGTTAATGTCTATAGTAACTGATTAACAAATTAAATCCATATTAGCAAACAGTATTCTAATGAATATATTCCCAATTGATAAATATCCCAAAGCAATAGAAACTCAAATATGTTATATATATATATATATATATATATATATATATATATATACACACACACACAGACTTAAAGTATTATTTAAATATTATTTAAGATATCTAATTTAACTACTTATATTTAAATATTTCATACAACTTAAAGTAATTATTTAAGCTACTTAAATATCATTTGAAGTATTTAATTCTACTTGTTTCTAAAAGTTATTTGAGGCAGGTAATAGCATAGATAAAAGCATGGTCTTCAAGGGTAGACAGATTATGAGAAATTAATCAGGTATTTTCATCTTCTCAGAGCTAAATTTTTTTTGTTTGTAATAATAACTAGTAATTCATATTTCACCTTGGTTTTATGAGGAATAATACATTCATCAAGGTCATCAGTGACCTAAAACTTGTCTCAGCCAATGGTTTTCACTTTTTTCAATACTTCAGTAGTATTTATTGGAGTTGATCACTCTTTGTTTGTTTCTTTTTTAAAAAAAAATTTTATAGTTGTAGATGGACATATAGTTGTTTATCTTTATGTATTGCTGAGGATTTAACCCAGTGCCTCATCCCTCCTAGGTAAGTACTCTGTCACTAAGCTATAGCCCCAACCCACTCTTTGCTTCTTGAAACACTGTTTTCTTTTCAGCTTCTGGGGTGCCCTTAGCCTGACTTCAGGTTTCCTGTAATCTCATTGGCCACTTCCTTTAGCCAAATTCTGTTTTAGAAAGGAACAAGCAGTCTCATCAGCTCCTACAGAACTTTATATACAAGCTTATCAACCTTATGTTGATAAGACTCAGGTTTCTGTCACCAGACCACACACTTCTCTTAATTTCCAGAAATGTATATATAACTCCCTACCACATCCAGATGTCAAACAGACATGGTAAACATAACAGAAAGATAATTAATGATAAGCCCTGTAAACCTCTTCATCTCAATCATCCATCCAGTTTTTCAGACTTGAATCCTAGGAAATCATTGCTTCTTTTTCTTATGCCCATGATACTTCTGTAATTTCAGTCAGCACCATTTCCAAAATATATCCTTGATTTATATCCATTTCTCAACAATTCTTCAGCTACATCCCAGATACCCTTGTCACTTCCTTAGACAATACTTAGCAGTCTTCTTTATCTCAACACTTGCTCCATTGCAGTCTATTTTGCAAAAACAGGTAAAATGATCTTCTTACAACATTATATATCTTGCCATACCCTGTTTAAGGACCTTAAGTGATTTACAATTACAATTAGATTTGTACCCAAATTCCTCTCCAGGCTACTCATGATCTAATCCCCTGCCTCCCTGACAGACCTCATCTCCCTGCTCTTATTCTTCACGTATTCTCCTTCAGCTCTCCAGTCTTTGTTCTGTCTCCTGCATATGTCAAGTTTGTTTGTTTCTAGGAGGTTTCACTATGTGCTTGGATTTGGAATAGCTGCCTTCCTGTCATTCATGCAGGTGTTAATTCAGAGGTGGACTTCCATAAGTTTTCTTGTGAAAACAGCTCTCCAGTTTTCTCTCTTCCATGTTCCCCTCTGATTTCTATAGAACACTGATCAATCCCTGAAATGATTTAGTTATATCTGTATATGCTGCTTGTTCTCCCTGCCCCTACTACCAGTGTAAATTTTCAGTTCATGTTCGGTTTTCCTGCCTATTGGTCTGATCGCAGTGGCCATTACCAGTTTGATACATCTTAAGGACTGAAGAAGTGGCATCTGGAGTGGTATTGTTACTTCAGATGAAGTTCAGACATTAATGCATGCGTTAGTGGAAGTGGTCTGTTAATAATTTCTCTTTGTCTTTTATTTTCGCAAAAGATGTTACATCTTGATTAGAATGGTTACTATGAGGAAATATTGGTTAATCCTACCTCATTAGGAAAGAAAAAAGCTTGTAACTACTGGATTGTTGGTATCTATACATCTTCAATTACCAATGATACGTAGAACCAAAAAAACCACAAAAATGCAAGGATCTTAAGATGCTTAGTAAGAGGTCATCCTCTCTCAGTAAAGGAAATTAACTAGAAACATACCACAAATGGCATTAATTAATTAGAAAAATAAATTATGTTACTAAGTATTTTTCCTTCTATAGGCATAAACAATTTTTGTTTTTTGAGTTCATACTTCTTTCCCTTCCCAATTTCAGGTCTCTTTACCTTCATGAAATGTTTGATTATATTTTTAGTCATTTGAGTTTTTGGTTCTTCTTGTTAGTGTTGTTTGAAAATGTGCAATGTACTCCATTAGTTATATAGTCTTTTACATGGGATTAGAATTCACTTCCAAAGTATTATAGTCCAAATATTGATTTTTTATTTCTTCATAATACCAAAATTTATTAAAGTAAACCCCAAATGAAAGGAGAGTTTTGAATAAAAGCAGTTTTATTTCAGAATTTACTTTCAACTAAACTTTAAGCCACTTTGATTGATTGCCAAATTAAATTTAGATATATTCTGAGCCTGTTTTTCTTTAGAAAAAATTTAAATTTATTTTTTAATTATACACCACAGTAGAATTTATTTTGACATATTTATACAAACATGGAGTATATCTTATTCTAATTAGGATCCCAGTCTTGTGCTTGTGCATGATGTGGGGCATCATTGTGATATATTCATATATGTTTTCAACCAAAGTATTTAATTTTATGCATTAGATACTCTGCATCTATGAGTTCCATGTAAATGCGAAGGTCAGTTGAGAATCTGACAGTTCATGAAAAACAGCTCTGACTCCATCTTGTGTTTACATTTGTGTAAAACCAAACTAATAAATGGACATACATATAAATACAGAAATGACACAAAGAGTTCACATTTAGTATTTTATTTTCTACTTAAATGGTTAATGAAAATATCCCTTTATTTTAGCATTGTATTTTCTTCAAATTTGGTATATGTAGACAGTTGAAAAGATTTTAACTGTAGGAAAAAATACAAGGGATGTACAATAAAGGACAGAAAAATAAAGCGTCTGTTCTCAAGTCCCACTTTGATTAACTCAATGAGAATGAAGAAAAAACTGTAATGAACATCTGCTTCAGGCTTCTAGGATGGTAGGAAAGGAAGAATGAAATAAGAATTGCTGGATCAAATGCTAAGGAACTTGAAACCACAGGATATTGTAGTCCTTTGGGATTCTAAATATTCAGGCATCTGTTAGGTAGCAGATTTAGCCAAACATGGATCATCAAAGGAATTCCAAAATTATGTTGAGGACAAGTTTATAATCCATAAAGAAGAAAATAAGTCACTGGGGAAGTTATCTTAGAAGAAAGTAACTATTTGAAATAATTGTGTTACTAAGTAGAAGTTTTTTTTTGGGAAAAAAAGTATGTTCAAACCTTTAACCCTCTAACTTCTCCCTTCTCATCACCACCTTGCCAAAAAGAATGCCAGATGGTGCAGAAGAAGCTTACTTGAGAAAATCAAATGGGATACGCAGAAATGAAGCAGCTTCCATCATTTGGTGTTAATGGACTATCCCAAATGAAATATAATTTAGGATAGTTACCTCAGTTAAAATTTGGTGACATTGTAGAGTCACAAAGAATGAATGGTTTCCTTCCTTCTTTCTTTCTTTCTTTTTCCTCCCTCCCTCCCTTCCTTCTTTCCTTCTTCCTTCCTCCTTCCCTCCTTCCTCCCTCCCTTCCTCCTTCCTCCCTCCCTCCCTTCCTTCCTCCCTCCCTCCCTTCCTTCCTCCCTTCCTCCCTCCTTCCTTCCTTCCTCCCTCCCTTCCTTCCTTCTTCCCTTCCTTCCTTCTTCCCTTCCTTCCTCCCTTCCTCCCCCCCACCTCGTATTGTGGATTGAAACCAGGGACACTTCACCACTGCAATACATCCATAACTCTTTTTTTATTTTCTTAAGTTTGATACGGAGTCTCACTGATTTGCCAAAACTGATCTTGAACTTTTGATTCTCCTACCTCAGTCTCCCAAGTGGCTGGGATTACAGGTGTGCACCACAGCATCTGGCTTCCTTACTCTTTATACTTATTTTATTGCCTTAAATTATTCTTTTTTTAAATATTTATTTATTTATTTATATTTTTTTAGTTTTCGGCAGACACAACATCTTTGTTTGTATGTGGTGCTGAGGATCGAACCCGGGCCGCACGCATGCCGCTTGAGCCACATCTCCAGCCCCCTTAAATTATTCTTTAAGTCATAGATTTCTAAAAGCAGAACTTGAAATGAGAACCCAATCTTTATAGGGTAGAAGATTACAATCCCAAACTATGAAATTTTGAATGGCAAGGAATCCCATACTATTACCTTTCTGTCTTCTCAGAGACATTAAGAACATTCATCTCTTTAAATTCAACAAGCACTTGTTAACTATCTCCTCTGTGTTAAGTTGAAAGAATATATAACTGAAGAAAGAGAGGCAAAAATTTCTATTTCTATGGTTTTTCCCTTTTGTTTTCCTTGAAAGGAGTGGGATTACAAATTTGAAGAGGGAAACATCTCCCAGGGACGTTGTATCACATCAAGCCATCTATCCTTCTAGTCTTCTATTAAATGCTAGGAATTCTTTTAGTAAAATGCATATTATTTTGTTTTCCTATTTATCCATTTTATTTATTTTTATGATGCATATTTAAGGTGGTATGTTTCAATATATTTCATGATGTATTGTATGTTAATATATCCTCAAATGTATGTTGATGTACATTGTACCCTGAAACATACATTATTAACTTTGATTTAGCATTTTTTTTTCCGAAATAATAAACCAACAACAAAACGTGAACTTTTACTCTATTTACAAAATGTGAAAAAACTGGGAAGTATATGCATACAACCATCTTTTAATTTGTTTGTTTGTGGGCTGTGTGTGTTGTCACTGATCTTTAGTCCTTTGCATTGCTATTAGGTCCATGAAACCAAAAAAACCTGGGTACATAAGGATCATTTGCTGAAGGATCAGGAGAAGAACAAAATTTATATACAAGTCAGAACCTTGTCAGAACCTTTGTAAAATACAGCACAAATCAGGATTTAAACTTTCTGTGCCATCATATTCTTATGAATGCCCATAAAGCTCTTTCTCCTTCTTTTTGTATATTCTCTTTGTCTCCTCATACCAATTTGACTTCCCAATCTTCAGAACCACTTGGAAAGTTTACTACCATATTAGAGAAAGATGTTGCAAACCAAGTATGCTCTGATGCATCATTGATTTACTTGTAGATGGTACAATTTACAATTTAAAAAATATAGCTTTTGTCATTGGCATTTAAAAAAATTCTCTTGACTACAGTCATTTTTCATAGCTGATTGCTATTGTCCATAGACCGAGGGTTATTTAGGCTCTTTGGTTCTTTTCTTCCCAGTCGGTACTTTTACATCATGGTCATTTTATTGCTCTCTGACAGCCCTATTAGCTGTCCCTCAAATTAATAAATTCTGATAGTTGGCCGATTTAGTTTGGTGTGGAGAGGAAGTTTAAAACATTTGTTGACATAGGTTTGGGGGCCTATGCATAATTTTGACATTGGGAACTTGCAGCAAATTTAGCACCAGTAAAATACATTAAGGCTCTAGCCCTTCTGAAAGTTCTCAGGGCTTATTTTAATGGGTTGGGCACAGTCTTACTGTATGGCTCAAATGGAGCCTTCATATTTACTTTTACAGCTCACCTCTTTAAGAGAGAACATTCACAATGGAAAACAGCAGCAAGGGTTAGAAGACTTTAAAAAGGAAGCTGTTAGTGCAGCAGTAAAATTTGGCCAGGTAAATTTTTTTCTTTTTCTCATTAGGTTTCAATCTTCTTTAGTATTATGACTTATCCAAAACAGACTAGCATTGAATCAGAGCTTTCAGTTTTTCAAAAATTATGGCATGTTTGTCTAAGCTCTATTTTAACTTGCCTAACTTATACTCTGGGCATGAATCTCAATAATTCTTTTATTAACATTTTAGAATAAGAACTTTAGAATTAAATGTTTGAGCTATGTCATTAGTTAAGTCTTCTAAAGATTTATTGAAGCAAAGATTATTTGAATTTCTTTAATAGCTCCATCAGCATAGAAACATGAGCTCTTATGTTTATGTATTTTTCTTTAAAAACATTTTATTATGAAACTTTTCAAACATAACCATAAGTAGAGAGTAAAATAAACCCCTATGTATTTTCTGGCTTAAATTTTTCTGGCTTAAATAACCACCAGCATTTTTCCATGTGTGATGATATTTTAATAATGATTAATAGATAGTAACAGGAAGACTCATCATGTGCTATTTAAAAATGGCTAGTAAGATTCATAAATTTGTGAAGAACTATGATTTTTGGTGAATTTTATCTTTGAAAATAGCATATTATTTACTGTATGTTCCAGATATTCTACATTAAATTAAAAAGTTAATCATTATTTCTACTTTATCTATTGCTTAGGATATTGGTGGCATATGAATTTTCATTTTCCCAATGTCAGCTGTTCTTTTATGTATTCCTGGTTCAAAGCCAGCATTGTCAGAAGGGAGACTAGTTGGCAACTAGCCTAAATACCACTGGGGATACATTGTCTCATCTGGACTTATATTATTAAATACCACCTTAAAAATCTGTAGATAATTAGTGTAGCAATCTTGAAAATATTAATTAAGAAAAGAGCTAATAATTACTATGCTTGAAACAGAAAGTGATATAATTAGACTTAAACTGTGAGGTTTTTATTTGAAATTGATTAAGACTTTGCATGAATTAGTTGGCAAAGAGAAATTCCCCATTTCTATTATTAAGTATGTACTAGTTAATTGATATATAAACAAGCTCAAATGTCTGTTTACTTACAGATTCTTATGTATAATTTCATCTTATTTTAATTATCTGTATGTATGATGATTTATTTAGGATAATGGAATTTAGCACAGCTGACCAAATAATACTGAGGAACACTTGAGAAATTTGATTATGCTCTTAAAATGCTTATTTTAGGTATACAGACAAGTTCTTTACTCAAATTTTAAAACATTTTCTACAAATCTACTTTGTTTATTCTAAATATTTGCCTGTACATTAAATAATGTTTTGAGCACCCCTCCCCCCACCCCCAGCAACCTCCATCTCAAAACAAAGAAACCTGTAATGGTGCATTTGAAAAAGGAGGATCTTCCTCAAGCTGCCAACTTTAGTAGCTTGGCACTAATAGGCTGGGGTGAGAGTTAAGGAATGTGGATTGCTGCTGACACCACCACTGTTCTTGCAGATGATGATGCCCCATGAAACTCACGCCCTGGTCTGCCTGCAGAGAAGGTAACCGCATCAGTCAGTCCCTGTTGCCTGAGTCTATGAAGTCATCATTATTACCTCATTTTTTTATTCCTACATAATCCAGGATGAACTTTAGAAGGATTTCTGCTTTCCCCATGACAAGTTATTGGTCTGAAATGTAGAAATAACTTGAGAGAACTTTTATAAAACTATTCTTTTCTGTTCATCCTAAGTGAGTAGATGAAGCAACATGTTAATTTTCTAGGCAATAGAGCAACCAGATCAAACTCAACTTCAGGTGAAACGAAGAACTTCTCTCAATGCAAGTAATCCTCTGGATAAAAAAGACAGATGAAATAGTGATGGGTCAAGAATGAGAATACTTCGAGAAGGAAATATGGCATTTAGTGAAAATAAGAAAGTTTTTTTTTTTTTTTAAATAAGAAAACAATTACTAAACTAATGAAAAAGTGCCGGAGATCATTAATATACCAACGCAAACAGGCTATGTTAGAAATAATGAATTTTAATACCTTACAAAGATGGTAAAGAATATGGACACAAAAGTTTGATGAGAACATGAATCCAATATTAGCACCTGTTAGCTTTGATATTTTAGATCTTGCTTCTATCCATTAAAGTGGTCTATTTTATTTTCCCTATAAAGGAGCATATAGCAAGTATTTTAGGCTTTCTGGGTAATGATGCTCTTGCCACTCTCAACTCTGCCATTGTGAAAGTTAAAGCAGCCAGGCAATAAATAAAGGAGTGAGCATCCAGTTTCAATAAATGTCTTTATAGACACTGTAGTTTGACTTCCATATCATTTTTATGCATTGCAAATATTCTTTTGATTTTTAACACTATTTAAAGTTTAAAAGCAATCAAATTTTAGTCCACACAAGAAAAAGCCAAGTCAGGCTGTGGCACACTTCCTATAATCCAACTTACTCCTCAGGCTGAGGTGGGAGGATCACATTCAAGGTCATCTTGGGCAACATGGTCAAAGTAAATTTAAAAAATAATCAATAAAGAAAAAACAATGTCTGGAGATTGTGGTAGAGCACTTACCTAGCATGTGAGATGCCCTGGGTTGACCCTTCAGAACTACAAAAAAAAAAAAAAAAAAAGGAAAGAAAGAAAGAAAAGCTGGTGGGCTGGATTTGACCTGTGGATTATAAATTTCTGAAAGTGGATTTTAAACAGTGATTTTCACAGTTTTATCAGCAGAGCCAGCAGTGCTGTAACATTTTCAAAATGCAAATTCTCAGGCCTTCCATTGGACCTCCTACTGAGTAATTAGAAACTCTGAAGAGGGTTCTGCAAACATTTTAACAGATTTTCAGGTGATTCCAAGGCACACTAAAGCAAGAGCCATTGATCTGCTGATAATCCTTTTAACCACTTTGAGTTCTTGTAAGAAGTAATATGTAATAAATTGATGTGTTGTTCAGCTATCTCAGAAGTGCTTTCCTTGTTAGCTATTATAATTGAGATTGAAATAAATTGGTTTTAATTTAGATCAATAATCTGACAGAGAATAATTTTTTTCTGGAAAAACAGAATACTTTTCACACAGACACTTCCTTTGGTCTGTTAGTACTAAAGTTGGAAAATTGATTGAAACAAAATTTTTAAAAATATTTTTAGTTGTAGATGGACACAATACCTTTATTTATTTATTTTTATGTGGTGTTGAGAATAGAACCCAGTGCCTCACAAGTTAGGCAAGTGCTCTACCACTGAGCTACAACTCCAGTTCCTGTAGAAACAATTTTTGGTGTCAGAAATCTTATAGTAGAATGAGTACTTGCACAGAAAGAGAGAGAGAGAGAGAGAGAGAGAGAGAGAGAGAGAGAGAGAGAGAACACACAAAGCACGAGTTTAGATTTGGACAAAGGGACCTACAACACAGTGTTTCTTCTCTTTCATTTCTTTATGAACATGTGAATGGAATATACTTGGATTACACCTGGCCATGTCTGCCTGGGTTAGCAGAGTCAGCCACTGACTGTCTTATCATCTGTCTGGTTCAGATATGACTAACTTGGCAAATGTTGAAGACAAGTTTAATGTTATCTTGTAAAATAATTTCTTTGTGCTTTTGTACAACTGATGTCCTGGAAACTCTCATCATTATTGAGTTAATCATTTTGAAATTTAAGCAATTAAATAAAAATTAAAGAAGAGGATACTTACAGAAAACCACCGTGTACATTTTTTTTACTTTGAATTTATTATTGAGTGTGAAAATTACTAAATAATTACAAGTGAACAAAAATATGAAGTTAAGAGATAACATTTTTCATAAATAGATCTTTTTTTCTTTTGTACCAGGGGATTGAACCTAGAGGTGCTTAATCATTGAGTCATGTCTCCAGATATTTTTATTTTTTATTTTGAGACAGGGTCTCACTAAGTTGCTTAGGGCTCACTAAGTTGCTGAGGCTGGCTTTGAACATATAATCCTTCTGCCTCAGCCTCCAATTCCTCTGGGATTATAAACATGTGCCACTGTGCCTGACTAAATAAAGATTTTTTAGCAAGCTATGTCTTGATAAAAGACCTGGGAATAAAAAGGGAATAAAGGAGATTCTGCTTTTTTCACATCTGGATAAATTAAATACAAATTCAGTTTTTGTGATGATTTATCTGGACATCTGACTACAATGGCTAATCAAAATATTCCATGCAAAACATTTTGTAGTTTAAAATTGCTTTTATATGTGCACATTTTATTGCAGATGCTCATAAAATTTCCTTGGTAATAGTTGGCCTTGAAACATCCTCACGATGTCCAGTGAGTCTGCAAAAGCAGATGAAGCCCTTCTGTAAACTCAAGTGAACTAGAAATTAAAGAAGAATAAAAATGCTTAGGCAAGTTCTCAGTCTTAGAAATGTTCTGTTCCAAGTTTTCCTATGTTTTGGTATTTTAATAAAGACCACATGATATGAGGCATTTTCTGGCTCTTCTCACTCTGGTTGCTATTTCTGCGACAGTCTTAGTTTATAAAGGTCAGACATTTTTTCAGACTTTTATGTTGTCATTTTAGCCAGAATAGAGAAGAAAAAACAGCAGCACCAATGTCACAGCATGCCTCTTTGCAGCATGCTGATGCATTTTTTGACAGCTGGGTATTTCTGATAGAATATTTAGATTTCATTTTTTTGTATGTAATGTAACATTCGAAACTTTAGAATATTTGTTTATTCACCAAGCTGTTATGTCTGTAAAAATAGCCCCAATGGAAAATTTCTAAAAATTATTGTTCAGGCTTTGCTTGGTTTACAGTGAACATTAAATAGAAATAATCATCAAAGAGTACAATATTGGGTTTAGCCCCAAATGCAAACAACTAGAAAAAGATGTTTCTTACTTTCATAACTTCAGATCGCCTATTGGCTTCCATAACTGTACTATCTAAATCAAATGCCTTGAATTCTACAGTGGGAAGCCCAGAATCCTGCCCATAACCTGTAGCTTCTCTGGAGTGTGTACGGTTCCACATAAGCGCACTTATTTGTGGATTCTTGTGTGCTCTTGATTATTCTGACTGGGGCCATTTACCATTCATTCTGTGTGCTCTCTGTGCCTGAGCTGGCCCACTGTGGTGTACTACCCCTCTTCCTTCCTTCACATTAGCAAAGAGCCACAAACTGACCCTCATATGAATGACTGCCTTTTACTGTGGATTCAAGAACTGCAGAAAGTAATTGCAGATCAGAAAACACTCCCCACTTTACTGTCAGGTACTGATGTCAAAGTTTTTAGTCATTTGTCAGCCATCCATAAGGAGTTTGGCATGACTGTATACCCTTGTCAGCTCCAGTTATGTGCCAGGAGGCTTCTTGCTTTTTCCTCTAAATTTTCCTTGCAATGTTCTCTTCTCATTTCCAATCCCATCTCCTAGGCTGCCTGCAGCAAAGCCAAATTCTTCTCACTTTATTATGCACTGTAACAGTTGTGCTTTGTTTTTATCTCAACTACACATCCAGCCTTGACCAGGGATCTGGGCTTTTTCAACCAAAGGAGGAAACAGCCTATACAATTAAGGTGTTTTTCTCAAAAAAGGAGTCATCTCCTCCTCGGGGATGAATGACACCACTTTTCTGGAAGGCAGAATCCATCTTAGTCAGTCTTTGCTTCCAATAATAATGGCTCTTTTCCCAATGTATGTTGGTATTTCCATTCAAGGGAGCTACCAGCCTGCCCCATAGGGAGATCATTTTTATCCTCTTTTATACATTCTTCACACTGCAGACAGATGACCTTTATAAGGGGTTAAAGCATGAGTGGCATCTCACTGGTCTCAGGATGAAGTTCAAAATCCATAAGTTTCTGCAGAGCTCTATGATCCTTCTACCTCTGTACCAGCCTTGAACCTCATCAGTCTCCAGTGGGATGACTACTTTCTGTTTTCTCTCTCAAGTTGTAGCCTTTTGTCTTCTAGAATAGCTCATGTTCCTTCCCACATAGGTCCTGTACAGTATTATTCTCCTTGCCTGGAAGACCCTCCCAGTTCATCTACCAATTTCATACTCATCTTTTCATATCTCTGCTTAAATATTTCTTAAGTTTTCTCTGAGCCACAGCTGTCAGTATAGAACTCCGACATCTCTATCTTGGCACTCTGTCTTTGCCTTCCATAGAACTCATCAAAATTATAATGCACTTTTTGAAAACAAGGTGGTTGTCTGGTTGCTGTGGGAACTCCATCCAGGGCTTAAGGATTATCTGTGTGCCTCTACTTAAGGTTTCTACAAGGAAAGCTTTCTTCTCTATATTGATAGCCTCCTCTTCCTCATTGTTCCTTCAAACTTAGGGGTAGCAACTGCTCCCCTCTGTCCAACAGGAAATTGTCCAACAGGACAATTCTCCATACTCTCCAAATCTGCTAACCACTCCTCATCTCTTCTGTCCTCCTTAAGGCTCTTCCCACCTGTCTGGATTCTAATAGCCTCCCCTGTTTGGATTTCAGTAACATACTCCTAAACTCCTATCTTTTGTAAGGGCTTGCATAACTGCTAAATCATTTTCTGTTTTGCCTTTTTCCTTTCTATCATCTTCTTACCCTCACAATCTCTTGTACAGCCATACACATTTTTTTTTCCCTCACATATTCTCATGAGTCCTTTTTTTTCCTTCTACCCCTGGGCCCTTATGCAAGCTATTTACAAAAAGATGCAAGCCACCCTTAATCTGCAAAATCCTCCTTTTATCTATTCAAGCACTTACTTTCAAGTTTTTTCTTAATTTTAATTCCTCTGAGAAACCGAAGCTCACTCTACCTTTTCCCTTCTAAATAGGTGCTTATGACAGGCAGACTAATAACCCATAGAGAGTTGTACATTCTTACTGCTGGAGCCTGGTAATGTGTTAGCATACAAGGTATGGGGGAATTGAGGTTGCAGATGGAACTGAGGTGGCTAATTATGTGACATTGGAATGGAAAGACTATTATTTGTGGATTATTTAGGTCAGTCCAATGTAGTCACAAGGGTTCTTATGAGTGAAATAAGAGGTAGAATGGTCAATGCAAGAGAGACACAGCGTAAAAAGACTCCACTGGACATTGATGCTTTTGCTGATGAAGGGGCCACTACCCAAGGAATTCAGGCAACTGGGCAGCTACCACCTCTCTCCTATCCATTGTGTAATATGTCAGGAACTGCATGTGGGCAAACTAATCAGTAAGTGGAAATGATTTTTGTTGAGATATGTACAACTGAAAAACATGTTGTAACTAGGTGATTAAGATCAGATGGGCATCCTCTGGTCACAACCCTGGAAACTTCACCCATGGTGAGAAGAGGCCCAGCACTCTGTGAACACCTTCCATCTGCCTATCTAAATCAGTGTCCTTCCAGGATGGACTTTGGATGAAAATTCTCCATCTTCTTAGCCAGTGGGCTTTTCAAATAAAGTAGACTTCCTTGCCTGTACTTAAATTGCCTGTTGTGCAGTAAGGAGACAGATTTTGGTTCTGTAGCACCAAGTTGTGGCAATTCCTTATAACAGAAGAAACTAGTGCAATGTTCTTTCCAGGAGTTTCCATATTCTATATTTCTCTATCATGGCTTTTATTATCTTATATTTTAATTAACAATTTGACCATTTAACAGAGTCTAAAGCTTACAGGAAAGGGACAGTGGTTATCTTATCCTGTTAAATACTATATCATACTTAACTGCAGTGATAAACAAGAAGGTAGTCCACATACAGGATTTTTTTTTTCTGAGTAAATTAATGCCACAGCCAGAATTCAACCTCTTGATCATACTACCAATAAGAACATGCAAAATAAACAAATTTATTGGATCCCTTTAATATCTTCAAGTAGGAGAATGGTATATTATTCATTTGTCATTAAAATCTATTCCATGTGTCTCCGTAACACATTGTTCTGAGATGGCCAGAGTGGCTCAATAGATTCAGCAAGGAATGGCAGCTGCATGTGGGCCACATACAAGGCTTCAAATCCTCACTTGGTTAGTTTCTCCTCCCAAGAAAAACCTATGCTCATTCTGAAGGCAAATTCCTCAGTTTTATCTGTCTCAGCTATGAGTGAGGAAGACTGGATCATCCCAGTATCCCTAGAGCCGATGGCAAAGGGAAGAGTGTTCACAGATCAGCTTGCCTCTCTGTATGATGAAAGTTCCTGGTTACCACCTGCATAGCAAAACACAATAAATTATCAGGTTTTAGTATGATAAAAAAAAAAAAAAACAGACTTTTTATTCTTTCCTTTTTGGTTTTTCTCTCTAGTGAATAATTTGATGGGCAAATATCAAAAGCTGTTGGAACTTAGTACATTATCACTCTCTATGTCTTATATTTTAAGGTATAATGAAAAAAAAAGGAAAAAAATCTCCTAAATGATTCTTTTCATCTTTTACAAATACAGCAACTCTATCAGCTAAAATCACTAAGAAATTAAAGCTGATTAAGGAACATTAGGAAAGCTGTCAATGCATTTTTAAAAATCAAGGGTAAAGTTTTAGCATTCATTAAGCCCTCAGGGGAGGAAAGATATATTCTATCAAATCATAACAATTGAAATGCATTTCTATTATTTTTTACTCACAATTCTTCATGTACTTATACTAAATTTTAGAAAGCTTCAGTAACTTCAAACTGATAAGAGTGTAAGTGCTTTGGAGAGTGCTAGTGTGGGAGCTAGAAAAGGAATAGCATTTTGGATTTCTGGACAGCCAACTAATTATTTTGCAGGATATAATTTAGGTAATAATTTAGATGAACTTGAAAATTTATATACATGTTTTATGGGTTCTTACAATCTTGAAGATTCGATTTTAATAAAGTTTGTTTCCTTCAGAAAGAGTTTAACTTAGGCAAAATTTGGAAATCTGAAATGTAGTCATAACCTTTTGGATCATGGGAACACTTTACCAGAAAAGTTCTCTAGTTAAGCTTCTTCAAAAACTGTTTTGTAAGAGGAGTCCTAGAGGCTGGACTGCAAAAACCGTTTTGTAAGAGGAGACATAGAGGCTGGACTGCTTGCTGAAGTGTGAAAACCAAAACATCAAGCGGTATTCTTCAACTTCTGATTGAAGAAGTGAGGGTAGAAACCTAAAATGTGGCTCAGATGCAAAACTCATATGAGTGGACCTACCAGAAAGAAGTTTCTTCCCATTATATGTCAGCAACTTAAGATCAGTAGATGAAAGAATTGTAAAATGGTGTGGGGAATAATCCAGAAAAAAACAGGAATAAATGTGAACCAATATGAAATTACTTTTATATAAGAAATAAAAAGCAGTTAGATTTCTTTGAAAACTCTATCTTAAATGTATCATCATCTTTCCCAATTTGAAACAAGCCAGTAAGGGATTTACAAGCACATATCAACAAAAGCCCATGTTTCCCAAAGCTGTCATTTCCCCTCTATCTAATTAAACAGTACTTTTCCCCCACTCTTAGTCATTTTAAGGATACAAATAAGACTCAGTTCACTATGCCCTGAATTTCATGCTCCGAAGCTATAGTAATAGCCCTTTGTAATGGTTGGGTCTCCCATTTGTGCTGAAAGCCTTTCATACTGTTTTGTGATTTAACCCTGTTAAAGAAGCCATCTCCCCAGAATGTTTTAACACATTTTGCTGGACCAAACCAGCTTGCCCTGGTTCATCACTATCACAAACATGTGGAAATGCAGGGTTGAGAAAAAATGGAGAAAGAATTTAACTTCTAGTCTTTTAAAAGTAGAGAACTTATATTTGCTTTGATTATGCTGGTACAATGTAAATCAACAGAATTAATTTAAAGATTTGATATTTTGTATAGAAAAGACAAGAAATACATAGCTTATATTGAAATCTCACCAGAACATAAATTATGGAATATGATAAATTCCTTTCTTTGGAAAATAGAGAATGTCATTGCAAAATGATTAAAAATCAACTCCTATAAGAGATATGTCTATGTTAAGAAAGTCTGTTACAGCAAGAAAAATCTTAAACTAGTTCAGATCTAAGCATCAGGGTCTTGTGAAAGGATCTCCCTGCCTTATATCATTGCCTTGTCACTGAATGCTGGTTGAGTTTGGTGACACTTCATTTATCTAGAAATTTTATACCTGATAGGATTTTTCACATTAGAAAATTTCCCACTTATTTTATTCATGTTAATGAAGAATGCAAGATTGTTTCCTTTTTTGATCTAAAGCCATCAATTGTGAGGTTTTGAGTTCTTTTTTCTTTCTTCCTGATATCAGAATGATTGTTTTTGTCTGACAGTACTCTTTACAGTGTCATAGCTAATAGTTGGCTGTTTAGAATTTGTTGTGGGCTGTTGGAATTATAATTCACTCTGGTGATAGTGTTGCATTTTTCAACTTAAAATTTTTGTTGTATTTTAAAATACATATTTTCAATTTTGAAAATGGTTAATTGCAGAACATTTTTTTTTCTCCTCCAAATTGTTTGGTAGGAACTCAGACTATATTTTACCATGGGCAAAAGAGTTAAAAAGAGTAAATTCCTATGCCCAAAGACTATTCAACCATTTCATTGATTGTATTGAAATATTTTTAATAGAGCCACAAAAGCCCAAACTGGTAGAGTCTCTGGGTCCTTAGTTTGGGCATTGAGTTCTGTCCCTAAAAATTTTACTTCCTTCTTTTTGAGTTCCTTGAATTTGAGGAAGGCAGGATGTGAAAGAGGACAGTGGAGAAATGGGGAAGGAACCTGTGGCTGGGATTGATAAGTTCCTATGCTACCTATGACAGAATAATCTGTCAGCTCAGAATTAAAGAGCAAGACTGGGACAGCGCCCCATTGGAGAAGATGCAGCATAACAAAATCAACAGCTCTGTAATAAGCCTGTAGCCTGCAACAGGAAAACTTTGCCATTTATTATTAATGAGGACACCTCAATAGAAACTGGAACTTTCCCTAATTGATTAAAAAACTCTTAGGAAGTCACTTATGAGTTTGAACATCCCTCCAGCATATTTTCATGATAGTGAATGTGGGGAGCTCTGTCTATATACAGGAAAGATTTGCTCTAAGGATCCCATTTGAGGCTCTGGGTGGAAGAGAGTGTTGACTAGTCATGAATATATGGTATCCCATTCAAGAAGATTGAAGTTAAATAAGACTTTTAAATAGGAAAACAAAATTAGTTACTCTAAATTATTTGCAAATAATGTAAATAAGTAATTTTGGAATGTGAAAAAGGACTATTTTTTAAATGGAAAGTTTTTTTTCAAGCTGCAAGATAAATAATCAGCATATCTCCTAAAAACCTAAGTTTTATTTTAGCACCACCCAGTGTGATGTTATAATAGTCTCTAGATTTTGATAAAAATAGTTCATCTTCTTGTGTGTCTGTCTGTTTATTTATTTATTTATTTATTTATTTATTCATTCTAATTTGTTATATATGATGGCAGAATGCAATTAATTTCATATTACACATGTAGAGTACAATTTTTCAAGTCACTGGTTGTACACAAAATATTTGCACACCATTTGTATCTTCATACATATACTTAGGGTAATGCTGTCTAACTCATTCCACCATCATTCCTACCCCTTTGCCCCCTCTCTTCCACTCCCTACCCTTTGCCCTATCTAAATTTCCTCCATTCCTCTAATGTTTCCTGCCACTATCACCATTATGAGTCAGCATCCTCATATCAATGAAAACATTTGGCCTTTGTTTTTTTTGGGATTCTCTTACTTTACTTAGCATTATGTTCTCCAACTCCATCCATTTACCTGCAAATGCCATGATTTTATTCTCTTTTAATGCTGAGTAATATTACATTGTGTATATAAACCAAAGTTTTCCTATCCATTCATCTACTGAAGGGTATGTGGGTTGGTTCCACATTTAGCTATTGTGAATTGTGCTGCTATAAACATTGATGTGGCTGCTTCACTGTAGTATGCTGTTTTTAAGTCTTTTGGGTATAGACCAAGGGGTGGGATAGCTGGATCAAATGGGGGTTCCATTCCCAGTTTTCCAAGGAATCTCCATACTGTTTTCCAGATTGGCTGCACCAATTTGCAGTTTCAACAGTAACATATGAATGTGCT
>NW_025999924.1:10615147-10624864 GCF_001458135.2 Marmota marmota marmota | reverse complement strand
CCCCACCTCCAACACTCTTTGTTGTTTGTATTTTTGGTAGCTGCCATTCTGACTGAAGTGAGATGAAATCTCAAAGTAGTTTTGATTTTCATTTCTCTATTTTTAAATTCAATGATGATGATCAGATTTAACTCTCTCTGAAGGATATGTAATATATAACACTTAGTTGAAGATATACAATCCACTGTAGGTAAAGCTAGAGATAGAAAAAAACTGAAGTGCTATTATTTCTGTGATATTCCCTGGGTTGAAATAAATCCCCAGCATACCTCAACTCTCTAATGAATTTAGTTTTATGATACATAATTGAGCAGCAAAGAAAACATGTTTGGAACAAAAGAATGAAAAAGAATGGAATGCTTTAAATTGGTGATCGAGCAGAATTAATGACATCCAGAAAAAAAGTTTTCTCTTGCAGTTCTTATTTTTAGAACATTTTTTTACTCCCCTCATCCTCATTTCTGCCTTCTACTCAAGCCTTAGCTTCTCAGGGCTTGATCAGTTTAGAGAACAGGAAAAGTGAAGTACAATGTATTCAATAAAAATTACAAAAATGATTTAAGGAAGGTAAAAGTAATAACACAACTTGAAATTTGGACATCAAATAAAAACAATTGTCTAACTTCTTTCCCATTTCTAGAAAAACATATTGTATGAGAAAGTCTTTAGTATGCCTAACAGTGAGAATCATGATTTCATTTCTCCTATGAATTGCAACACTATTGTTGACTGCTGAAATAATATTCCAGTACTGCAGGAACACATGAAAGTTCTTAGGAGCAAAAACGAATGATATCTAGAATCAAGGTCAGATAGGAAAATGACATTCTAGGGGAACACAAAAAAAATTTAAAATTCTATTTTGACATTTAATAGAATAGTTCACAATTTTGGCTATTATAAAAATGACATGTATTTTTGTTTGCTGATTTCTAATATCAAATTATTAAAGATAATATTAATGATTTTTGGAGGTTATTTTCAAATGTGATGAAAGTTTTGTAACAGAAAAATTGAAGTGAATACAGATGTATAAAGAAAATTCACACAAGATTTTCTACTAAAAAATGATGTATTTAACTAGGTGATGTTTTACCATTTGTAACATATGAATTGCAATCAAATGGCAAAATGTACATAGAAAAATGACTGAATACAGTTCACTTAAAGAAAACTATCATAAAAGCCATGGTTAGAACTTGTTTCAGCAACTAAGTACAATGATTGCACAACAGCTATAAGTCAAACGATACTGTGATAAGATTGGATATAAGAATAAACTGTGACAGCTAAAAGACTCAAAGTATAATTTTAAAATACATTGACTAGTATATATATATTCTAGATTTTAATCTATCAAAGATTATTTGGATGTTAATTTTAGTTATAGCTAAATTTTATATATATAGTTAATTTTAGTTATAGTAGTTTATCAAATCACAACATGTGCCTTTGCAAAATGATCTCAAATTTTAATAAAAATCTTATAGAAACTTTATTGTTCATGATCAGAATAAACACAGTGATAATCATATCACAAAATGTGCTTCTGCAATTTTAAAATTTTTTGAATTAATGTGTTTTTTTGGTCTTAATTCTCTCTTTAAACTGTTTTGAAAATTGTCAAAATAGCTGTTTAGCAGAAAGTATAATGTAGAAAAAGAACATATTGCTAAAGTATATTTGCTTGGAGTTCATAGTTGCACCGTTCTGTAGTGCACACTTTCATATACTTTCTTGATCGTGGTATTAAAATTGAATATTAAACTAGTAAGCACTGAAGCTAAGAAAGACAAGAATCATAAACAACAAAGTTATCATAAGAATGTTACTGATCAAAGGTTGGATCATTTGGTTTTTAACTTGTTGAAAGCACATACCGAAAATATTTTTGAGCCTCAGAAAATTTGTTAAATCCAATTAAATATAATTTTATTTTAAATGATAAAAACTCGAAATGAGTAATTTTTGGTAAAAATTTTACTTTCCCAAGTATGTTATGAATAACTTTGGTTAATTTATCATATTTTTAAACTTAACATGTTTTAACAAGCTACATTTCATTTTAATTTTCAAATTACAATAATGGAATCTCTAGTAAATCTTAATGCCAGTTATTTCTGTCTGAATTAACTTGCAATCTTTATTGACACATGGAAAAGTGAAGGTTTCTTTTCTTGCTGATAATTACATTGTTCTGGCTGTTAGAATTACAGTGTCACTTCTTTGTTCAAAGCTGGTCAGGGCAAGTTTTTGAACTTGGATTTATTACCACTTACTCATCTGAGGTCTACCACCACCTCCAGAGTTGTGACGGAGACTCTTCAATTTATATTTTAGCGTATTAAACAGACAGGAACATCATCAGGTATAAATAAAATTTAGGAATATTTATTTATGGACGAGGAACATGTTTTACTACAGTGTGCCATTTTAAAAAAAAGTAGTCTTGCTTTAGATTTCAATTTTCTGAAATAGAATACATTCCCTGAATTTTATGTTTTTAGTTCACCTAAGAAAACAAGCCAATACATTTTAACAGATACACATTATAGCATTTTCAATCAAATTTGTCCTGTAATATTTTCCCACATCCTTAAGTCCATGCTATTTTTTCTTACTACATTTATACTTTTGCTCCCACTTTACCTGTCTGTCTTCCACCCCCCACCTTCCTCCCATTCTCTTTCAAAGCATTTTTCCAATCAGCACATGAGGTACTGAAAGAATATTATTTAGTCTTGGCTCTCCCCTCAACTTTATTCAGCAAAGCTACTGACTTGAACAAAAGCAGTACTGTACCTGCTCCTGGTCGCCAGAAACAATGACGAGCGCCTTGATAAGATTAGATGTAATTTTAAATGCAATGGGGACAAAGACTCCCTCCCACTCACCCCACTCCTAACCCCCTACTGTAATTCCACCACAGTGAACAGTTGAAAAATCCCGGGCCAGAGCCAGATTGCTCCGTAAGCGGCACCTCAGACATAGAAACATGATCTGCATCATTTTCAGGCTTGGCAGACATTTTGTGCATAAAAAAGAGAAGAAAAGAAAAGGGGGGAAAAAGGCCATCTTTGAAACCAGACACAAGCAAACTTTACACATTCCTAGTTTTATAGTTTCAGGGATGACTTAAATTTAAAATCATCAAACAAAAAAAGAAAGAAAAACATCATATTGAAAGCACATTTTACAATCAGTCTCTTAACTTGTTTTTGAGCAGCTATTTCCCTTTATATATAAGGTGAATTGTTCTGTGGATTGTGTTGTGTTCTAAACCACAGGAGTAAGCATATGTGGCTTCTTTATGAATCTATGAAGCTAGAAACCCAGTGAGCATTTTTTTAACAGATAAAAATTTATCCTTTAATTGTGTAAAAACATCTACAAAGGATCAGAGTGCTTTCCTTTGTCATCTATCATTTAGATAAAAAGGTTGACCCAATAGATATCCTTACATCTATGTTTAATATTTCTTTGGGGGAAAAATTCTATTGACTCATCTTTTCATACATTAGTGAGGAAATAATAACTTTTCACTCAATATCTATTTATCCACCCATCATTTGCATAAATACAAAACACTGATTTTTAGTTCCTAAGAAGAGAAATTATATAGGCAGAGATGAAAATATAGTTGTTTGTTTACTTAATCAGATGCAATTCTGTCCACACATAGGCTTTTATAACATGATATTAAGTTTGAATTTTTGTGAAACAAATCATTTAAACTGCATTATGTAAACTTTTTAATCTAAGGTAACTCTTTTATTAGGTGGATAAGATCTTAATTTGTCAGTTCTAAGATGCTCTTTTGGTATCAAATGTTCTTTATAAGGGGGCATGACTGCATGCTGACAAAAAGTCAGATGTTGAAATGGGATAAAGAGCCTTAGCTGACTAAATTTGAGAGCCTCACTAATCTCTGAACTTGTGATCCCATAGTAGCAGATACTTTTGAGTTAATGCAAGAGGACAAATCTATACTCTTGGCTAGTTATGGAAATCAGTGGTGTTTGAATATCGAGCCTAACCATTAACCTGAGAAACAAACTCATGGGTGTGCTCTTATTCCTCTTATTTCTTGTCATAAAACTTCAGAAACCTGAGAAAATACCTTTAGGATCTTAATCTCTGTTCAACCCACCCTAAATTTGTATGCTGTGTGAGAAAGGAAAGAAGCCTGAACAGTAAGAATTTCCACAAGATTTCAGTTAATTAGCTTCCACTAAATATTAATGAAATGTACTATTATCCTTAAAAGCAATTAACTATATTGATTTTTTCAATTGATTGAATTGAAAAATTGAATTCCCTTTCTGCCTTTTTTTCTTTTTTCCCTCCTTCCTTCTTTCTTTCATTCTTTTCTTCCTTCCTTCTTGTTTTCCTTGTTTTAAAATCTGCCAATAGTGTCACAGATATCTTTAATGATCTTCTGTGTCTCTTTTGTATCTCCTTCCATCTGTTCCTGGGAAAATGTGGATAGGACCCTCTGCCAGTCTCCCCACAGGTGCTGAGCACCCTCTGGATATTTCCAGCTTCTCAGCAATCTCCCTGGGAAGTTCTTCCTTTTACTCCTCCCTCTCTCCTCTCTCCTTCAGTCTTCTATCTTCCTACACTGTGGCAGACTGTCTTGTGGATAGGGCTTGAATAAGAGATGAATACAATACTGTTCCTGCTGTCAAAAGGGCCATAGCCAGGACTGGAGTTGTCACTCAGTGGTAGAGAGCTTGCCTCCCACATGTGAGGCTCTGGGTTCAATCCTCAGCACCACATATAAATAAACAAATAAAATAAAGGTATTGTGTCCATCTACAACTAAAAAAAAAAAGTTTATAACCTGGTGACAAGACTGTCAAGAAAGGGTTTACTTGTGACCTTGTTTTCTCACATTCAGGTCCTTATCATACTGAAGATTCCAATTTTCTCATTCCTTCTACTTATTGGAACCTGTGACATGAATGCTAGCTACAATTACTGATAATAGTTTAAAGTGGTGCTCATCTTAGCATTTAAATTTTAATTCTTGCTTTCAAGAGTAAGATAAATAGTAAGGACTTTTGTTAGCAAAGAGCACAAATGAAAGAGGAATGCATTTTATATTAGGGAAGCTTCCTCAGGACAATTTAATCATGATAAAAATGTATTAAACTTAAGACTAACCCCATTTTCTTGATCCAGAGTTTATATAAATCCATCAGAATTCAAACTCAGAGGAATAAATTACAATATTTTATTTTTTTCATATTTATCATCTGCAGTATAGTCTTTGTATGAAAGAGTAATAAACCTGATTACTATCTATATGCCAATAAATACTCATCATTAAACAAGGAAATTTAGACATTTATTGAAAAATTATTTTGCATTACTAACATATCTTTGTAAGAATCAAAAATGGTTTCTAGCTTTAGTAAACCTATACTTAGAAACTCTCCTACCTGTATATTTGTATTAGCATTAATATATTTTATTAGCATTATTGTGAATCCATTATTAATAACTGTTTACTATGAAAATATTACAAGATCTACAAATAAGAGAAAACAAAAAAATAAGATGTTATCATATTTGTAGAACTTGACATCTGCTTTCAATTTTTTATTCAAGCATTTTTATATTTTTAAACAAGTGAGGTCATTTTGTACACACAGTTTTTTTCTTTTTCTTTTCTTTTTTTTACCATTTTATATTAATAGTATATTTCACAAGTGTTTAAAATTCACAAGAAGGATGTTTACAAATATAATTCTATCGTTATAATGTCTGCATTGTGTGCAGGTAGAATTTATTCAGACCTTTCCTTCTCATTTCTTGTGTTCCTCTTCTCCTTGTATTATTACAGGTTCAGCATCCTTATTCTGACAATCTAAAATCCAAAATGTCCAAACGATGACATTTTTGAATGCTGACATGATGTCACAAATAGGAAATTCTACACACAAAACTTTGTTTCATATAAAAACTATTAAAAGCATGGTAAAAATTACCCAGGCTATGTGTATAAGGTTTATATGAAACATAAATTGGTGTTTATTATTGGTCCTACTCACCAAGATTTTGCTTTATGTCTATGCAAATATTTCAAAATCTTTATGTATATGAAAATATTTTGAAACACTCTGTTCTCCAGCATTTTGGATAAATGCCCCTCTACCTGTACTAATGTCTTCTATTTTGGCTCTTTAACCTCCAGTTTCCATGCCTGTTAGTCCTACCCGGTCCAAATGCAAAGCCTTTTCTTCTTTTATCTGTCTGTCTGGAAATCACATTCATTCTATAACATGAATTCTATAAGACTCAAGTGATAGGCCACTTTCTCAGCAGAACCGTGCAATCAGCTTCATCCTCTGCATTCCTATCATTCCTTTAGTGTGCTTTTTGGATGGAATTTACCACACTGTGTACAGAGTAATAGTGTTCTGGATCAGAGATCAGACTCTGCCAGGCCAGTAAGTGGCATTAGCAGTGTAGCCTCCTAAGTCTGTATGTTATATGCTCTGGAGAGAGGAGCCTGTAGATAGCATTTGGGAACTCCTTATTTTTTTCATAGATGCAGAAAATCCTGCGTGATTAAGTTCCATATTTAGCATCAGACTGAGAGTCCTGTGAGAAAGCACATGAATTCAAATCAAAGCTGTGATTCAAGCAGAAGCAAATAAGACTGAAGAAATGAGGGTTTCTCCAAAGAGATTCAGTTAAGAAAGTGATCACAGCTCCCCAAGAGTAAACCATCCCAGAGGCTGACTGAGTAGAAAGGTTGAAATGTTGGCAGGAATGATGGTTGCCATTGTACCTGGAGACTGTGCCTGCTCTTGCTTGACCTTTCTTGACCAGCCCTGCTCAACCTGGGATTGCTGTTGTAAATAGAAAGACTTGGGCCAGGAGGGATCTAACAGCTTGGCTGTAGAAACCACTCTGACAGAATGAGTCAAACTCAGAGTCAGAGGCACATAGATACAGTGCAGCCTGTGCTTGCTGAGGTCCCTGTGTGGTTCACTGTGGCTGGCAGCAGCATTGAGAGCAGCTTGAGAAGAGATATTCTGGTGGCAGAGTGCTGAGGTCATGTCACAGAAGAACAGAGCAAGTGCAAAAACCTTAAAGAGAGAGTCTTTTGGAGAAGCTCCCCTCCTTACTACCCCCCATCATCCCCAAATTGTTCATTGGCATGTGAGGAATCCCACATTTCTTAAGCATGCAATGTAATTTATTTTGAACTGTGATCCTATATCTCTTTACTTAGACCTGATGATGAAATATAAAATGAACATTGAAAATTACTTGGATTATATAATAAATATTTTTCATTTCTTAATATTCAAGATCCTATGCCTAATTCATGGAGAGAAAAAAAGGTGAATAACTGTTTCCATTTTAGGATAAGACCTAGTAGATTCATCCAAAGGTGTAGTCTTTCAAAATTAATGAGCTGTAAAGTGCTACTTTCCCTGACTGTTGACAGATCAGAACCTTAATCCAGGACACTCAGCTTGGGTGGGAGAGGGGACAAGGAGGAGGTGCTGGGCACACCAGAAACAGTATTGTCTGAATTGCCTGTAACAGACTTGGAATGTTCATTCACTTATCCATGCATAATAAATGTGTACAAAGGGGTTTTTCTCCATTTCTCACTTGAGTTCCATTACTTTTAACATCCTATAGTAGATAAATTTGCCATAAAAATAATTAGAAAATGATAATTTAGAGATGAACAGCCAGGTCTTTTCTAAAGCTTTATTTGCTTTTAAAGATAGCTTAATCATAAAAGTAACTAATATGTATAACATTTCATATTTCATAAAGAACACACACATTTAATTTTTATAGAAATTTCACAAGCCCAGAATTTTTGTCTTAATTTTATAGGTGAGAAAATGAATAAAAGATATTAAGTAATATGTCCACTTTGATTAAGACAGGGCAAGAATTTGTTCAGTTATCAGAAAGCAAATATATAAACAAAACTATTTGTTTTTCCTCCCCATAGGGCAAATATAACACTTAAAATTTTTCAGGGAGATGCTGGTGATATGATGGTGTAACCTCTGCTTACAAAGACCTTATATTTGAATGTGAGTAAAGGAAACCATATATGTAAGACATGAATCATATTAAAAAGTGTAAAATAATGTGATATACATTATAGACACAAATTCCGAGGTCGTACGGAGTAATATTATAGTGATGTTAAGGCTATCAATTCTGGGGATACTGCTTTCTCAATGGGTAGGAGAGGTGTTGGGTGACTACCTTTGAATCGTTAGAAGTTCACTATAAAATAATTGTAGAGAAACTTGGAAAAGAAAAGTGGGTGTCTTTGAATAGTGGAAGATTTCAAGGAGAGTGAACCTCCTTTACAAAGTCTAATTTCTTTTTTTTTTTTTAAAGAGAGAGAGAGAGAGAGAGAGAGAGAGAGAGAGAGAGATTTTTAATATTTATTTTTTAGTTTTCGGCGGACACAACATCTTTGTGTGTATGTGGTGTTGAGGTTCGAACCCGGGCCGCACGCATGCCAGGCGAGCGGGGTACCGCTTGAGCCACATCCCCAGCCACAAAGTCTAATTTCATTATTGGTGAAATGAAAATGACAAAAACTAAAATGCTATTTCATTTTTACTGTAAAGGATGATGTTTTTAAAAAAAATATCTTTTTACAAAAAGCATGAGAGATTAATTGAAATGCATCAGAAATTAAGAAGGAGTCCCTCTTAGTTCCGCAGTTTTTGAGCCAAGCATAGGACAATGACGCCTCCGCTAGCCTCTTAGTGTCATTGGAAGCAGTTGTAGAGGAAGTGTCTTCCCTTCTAGGAGAGCCTGAAGCAAAGGGAGAATGCAACCCGCACCTCCTGTAATGCAAGGTGATACTTGTTGAAGTAGAGGTTTTATTTTACAACAGACCTACAGCATATATTCCCACAGGTGTAACACTGACCTACACAGAGGGGTTGGGAGATATATACTAATTAGGTTCTGAAGGTTTTGAAGTGAAAAAGATTTTTAAAAAAGCTTCATCTCTCAAGCCCCAGGGTAGCTATCATTTACATAGACAGTGATGAGTTATATAGGTCAGGGAGTCTCAGCTTGCTGTTCTTGGAGAAATGGTGGAAGCAAGTGATCTGAAATAAATTGTTCCATTTAGATTCCTCTTTTTCAGTTTTGATGGGGTGGGTGGGGAATTCTCCAAAAAGTTTTAAACAAGGAAACATACTTAATTGCAGAAAGCTCTGTTTTTTTCCCCTTTATTTTTGTAGTCAATAATTATATAGGTGGATATTGCTTAAAGTTTTTATTCCTAGATTCATTCTTCATATATTTTCTTAGATTTTGACTGATAAGCCCAGACTAAGAATTTGTGCAAGTAAAACCATCATTTAAAACAACAGCTGGTTAAATTCTGGCATCATCCTGAATTATAACCACAAAATCCAAATACTTTGATAAAGTTGTTGGCTCAGTAATTTATAATAAGTTTTATGAAAATGTAATGTTTCAAATGAGCATTACTTTTGTGAATGATATTAGGATCCCACAATTTTTACCATTATTTCCAGCTACTATTTTGTCTTTAAAAATGTTGTATACAGTGTTAACCGGAAGTCAAAGGGAGTCTCATCTGACTTTCCCATTACTTTAGTGTACATGTGACTTTATCCAGACCACTTAGTTTCATGTCTACGTTTTCATCATGTCCAAAAAAAAAAAAAAAAATATATA
>NW_025999924.1:10606769-10615129 GCF_001458135.2 Marmota marmota marmota | reverse complement strand
AAAAAAAAAAAAAAAATATATATATATATATATAAATCCTTCCCTAAGCTACAAGATCTAGAATGGCATATGAGAAGGTATTTGAAAATGAATTCTGAAAATGGTGAAGCCTTCACATACTTGTATGTGACTGTATAATGAATGTATACTTTATATACTCTGTATATAATTATGATATATTCACAATTCAGAATATAATATGCGTTTTTTATTGATGGTATCAGAAATATATAGGCATTTGTTTAAAACTAAAATGAACTCTTTCCTGTGGCTATCCCAAGAAGCAATGTGGTGTAGTGAATAATGCTCGGGCTTTGATGTCCTGTATAACCTAGCTGAATCCTGGCCCTGCTGTTTACTAACTAGATGATCTTCTGCACATTATTTAACTAATAATAATGAGTCTGAATTTCCCCTTGTATATAACAAGAGTAATTATATCTATATATTTAGGCTTTTGCACAAATTAAGTGAAGTTCAGTGTGGGCCATAGCAGGTATTGACTACTAACAGTATAAGCACTTTTAGGAAGTTAATTGATATGTGAACACAGGAGTTAATTAATCAATATCTAATAGAATTTTTCATCACTTTAAAAAATATGATTATCGTGATAGTCTGAAAAAAATTATGCTCTTCAAAATGCCTGAAATTACCAGGAAAGAAGCAGTATTTTTTTTCTTTTTAGTTTTGACGTTCTTTAATACCAAAACATTAAAATTGTACATATGTATTAGATACCATGTAATGTTTTGGTACACGTATATTGTGCATAATATTTAAAACAGGTTAAACATATCTATCTCCTCAATCATTTACCAATTCTTTATGGTGACAACTACAGGTATTTAGTTTTTATTTTTTTAAAAATAATTAGTTGTAGTTGGACACTATACCTTTATTTTATTTATTTATTTTCACGTGGTGCTGAGGATTGAGCCCAGCGCCTTGCATGTGCTAGGCGAGCACTACCACTGAGTCACAACAATTATTTTGCCAGAAATAAAGTATATGGAATAATTGTAATATTATTTGAAACAATTTCTCCTACTTATACTGATTTCCACACAGAACACGTCTTATTTCCTAAGCTCTTTGGAATGAATGAGTCTTTAAGTGTTTACCTTTTATACAAATTAGTACAATTATATGCTGATTTTAAATTATTGTTTTGTTATTGTTTTATGATAAGTAAACAGTTTAACTTGTACTTCAAGAAGTTTTACTTAAATGCAAATTTCTTATTTGTTCTTTTTAGATATACATAACAATAGGGCATATTTTTTATTGATTTGTTCTTTTTAAATGTACATGACAGTAGAATTTATTTTGATGTATTATATATACATGCAGTATAACTTATTCTAATTAGGATCCCATTCTTCTTATTGTACATGAATGTGGAGTTTCACTGTTGTGTATTCATATACGAACATAGGAAGGTTATGCTCAACTCATTTTGCTGTCTTTCCTATTCCCAGTTTTAAAAAAATTCTTTTTATACCTTTATTTTGTTTAATTATTTTTATGTTGTGCTGAGGATTGAACCCTATGCCTCACATGTGCAAGGCAAGCGCTGTCCAGCAGAGCCACAACCCTAGTCCTAAATGTAAAATTTTAAAATTAAAAGTAATTGATGTGTTTATTATTAGATTTCCAGGGGGAAATGAGGCAAAAACTTTATGATAATAGAAATAATTTGTCATGAGATGTATCATTATTATAATAATGGAATTCTCAAATATTTTTATTACTTTGGAGAATTAAAAAAATATTTTGCTTGCTTGTATTAAGAATATTTTTGCTTCTATTTCTATTTCTATGCTCCCAATATAAAATTAAGAGTCATATTAAAAATGAAATAATAGTCATATTAATCATAATAGTCATACTAGAAGTAGAAAAAAGTCATATATCTTCATAGACAGTAAAATAGGACAGTTGACAGATCACAGGTGCTCTTGACCATTTGTAATTTACTTAATATTTGAAGAAGCTAACTGAAGCTCTATGCTAGGTTTTGTCAGCTGTAAAACAAGCATTCAATATAGTTAAAAAGTGGTTTTTGGAAAAACAATTTAGCTATGAAAGCTAATTCTAGTACATAAACATACATTAATTTGGTTATTGTAGATTAATTTTTTAAAATATATGGAAAAAGCTTTCAGAAATAATTTTACATATTTGTTCAGCACATCTTTATTGTAAACCAAAATGATATAAGAGATAATTACTAGAAAAAGCAAGTGTTTCATTAGGAGACAAAAAATTATAACATTTATTTGAGAATTATGATAACTGTGTTAAAGGGTTTGAAATGCAAGTATTTCCTTTTGGTTGGTAATAAAGTATATGATGCCACATCTACCCTTTCCCTATCTTAAAGTTATTTCCAAGAAATTGATTATTCAAGTTCACAGTGGAAAAATTGCCTTTTAATAATAATAGTTATTTTTGAATTCACATATGATATTTGTACATATTTGTGAGATGTACAAATGTGATGTTTTGATTTATGCATGCATTAGGTAGTGACCAACTCAGGGTAACTGGCATATCCATCACCTTAAATTTTCATCATTTCTTGATGGTGAGAACACACAATTCCTATCTTCTATTTTGAGATATGTAATGCATTGCATATTATTATCTGTTACTGGAGACAAAGAAGCCCCAAAATAAAATTTTTCTAACCTGAAAGAAGAACCTTGTGACTGGACTAGTTTCTATATTTTTAACAACAACAACAAAATCATTATCTTACTTGTCCAAATTAGAATAGATGTGGCTTTAACTTTCTATTAATGTGAACTAGTGTTTGTAGGGCATGGTGTTGATTGTTCTCTTCACATCTGGAAAAACAGAAAGAAACTTTGCATCCAACTCAGAAAGATCTAGTACTACAAAAAGCAATCAAAAAGTGCTTGGGAATTGAGAAGGGCTCCTTGTCTTTTTATTGTTTCCCTCTATTTCTTTTTTCTTGGTCAGTGTTAACGATTTGGGCAGATTCCCTGGAAAACAGAGCTTTGTGTGTGTGTGGTAGGCATTTAAAAATTCCTCTTGAGTCATTTCTGAATGAGAGTAGATAATATGTAAGGATGTCAGGATGTCAGGACTCTGGAACATTTTTTGTCTGGTAAAGGGTTAATTTTCAGAATTCCCACCAGTATCTGCTATGAATTGCTGATGCACTCATGAATTTGGCCATGAAATATTAGTACTTGCTGCTAAAGTTAATTTCAAATAAGCAGAGAAGGTACTGTGTTAAACTACAGTTCAAGTTGAGAGCAATTAAGAAGAGTCAAATCACCTTTTTCTTTTTTACAAAAATGAATTTAATGAATATGCCTATTTTATAAAAATGACTGATACAGAAAAAGTGAATGATACTTATATGCCTTTTTAGTAATTTCAATTGCATTTTAAAATATTTTAATTCATTAATGAAAGGAGACAAGGTGAAATACTGACATGTTTTATCTCTGTAGTTATTAATATAGCAATTTTCAATACAATCGCTAAAAAAAAACTTTATTTTATAAAAATATATATTCTCATAAAACAATATTAGTCTTCACATACTGAACTTAAAATTGTAGTGTTTTTTTTTTTTTTTTTACACAAAACTCAAGACCCTTATCATTTCAAAATTTTGCAAGAGGTGAATGGGTCAGGTACATGTCTATCATTCATAACGGGAGATTCAAGCATACCAAACTTTAAATCAGGAATTGAGAATGTTTTGATGCATTATGAGGTTCATATTTTTCATTTTAACTTTTAGAAATTATAGACATAATATCAAAGAGTAAAAGCATTTTGCATATGCAAATAAAAATGGAGGAAAAAGCTAAAAACTGGGTGGATAAAAACCTACATACTCACACTTATAACACTCATGCATGTACATGCAGGCATTGGTTATCTATTTTATACCTGGTCACAAACATTAGCTTCTATAGAATACTTCACTTTTCCATTAAGGCTGCTACTTGTGACTCAAAGTTACTAAATTAAAAGCACCTGTGCTTTTTAGAACAGTCACTAAATATCTTGTGTTTTATAATAACCTCCAAATACAAACTGGACACTTTGAAAACATTGGTAGGTACAAGAGAATCAAAGACTAATATCTAATTTAAGACAACTAAGCTAATACATCTTTTTAGTTTAATAAGTACTTTTACCTTAACGTTTCTGATGCCTAACTACTATGAATTACTTTTTACCTAGGCAATGTGCTTATTCTGCATGTATACAATCTTGTGCCTACCGATAAACTGATCTTGTGCATAAGCGATACTGAAACTGCAGCAGTTTTAAGAGTTAAAGTGGCCAGATAAATTAACAGGGCTGATAGTACTAAGTTACACATTTAAAAGTGACACCGTTGTCCTTTGATATCATTTCCCAACAAGGTTATCATTGAAACTTCTTCCATTCCAAAGAATTGTATTTCTCAGTCAGCTAAAGTAGCTGACAACATAGTGTGAGTTGACATGCAGCTCCAGTTTCTTCCTTTTTTTTTTTCCTTTGAGTTCTCTTAAAAGATTTCAGTTATCTGTCATTAGGCTCCAGTTTAGATTCTCCTGAGCCAACACAGCTTGGAATGTGTTGGTGAAGAGGACACTCCAGACAGGACAACATGCTTGTCTACAGGCTGAGCTCGAAGGAGAATGCTAAGAGGTTGTAGCAGTATTGCTTTGGCTGGGGTAAGCCATGGGAGGAGAGTGGATGCATTGGAAACAAATGCTGGTGCTGAAGGGTGCACTTCAAGCTTTCAGTTTGTACACAAGCCTCAGAGCAACAGCACTATCTGGCAGTTGGCCTTCTTATGCCTCATTTTCAACCCATAAGTAGGAGTGAGGTTGTTGAGGATATCCTCACCCTTAGAGTTATTCACTTTGCATAATGACTCTACTTAGCACGTTAGGAGGGAGTGCTGATGTCCAAGTGAAGATATGCTCTATGGTCATTACTGTGTACCCTTCAATTAAGAGTCCAGATATGAGTTCTTTTAAGATAAACTGAACGTGATTATGATGCACATTTGTCAAAATTCATCTAACACTTAAAATAGGTGATTTTATTGTAAGTAAATTATATCTCAGTTGAATTGTTATAAAAATGTTGAGGGATCTCAATATAAAGAATTGTTAGATGAAAGTCAAAAACTTGCTGTCATCAGAAACATGCTAATTTCAATTATTATTACAGGAATAATCTTTCATGAGTTGAAAATTCATGAATCATTAATAATAAATAGTAATACCATTTCATAATCAACTTGTTTTGCAATGCTTACATAAAAAAGCCATGCCTCCTTTACCCCTCATTTTATCCCCAAGGATTTTTTTGGTTCACAGCACATAGTAATCCTTAGCATATAAAATATCATGTATTACTGCCTTAAAATATATTTCAAAAAATATAAAAAGGAAAGCCATGCTAGAAATATGTATTTAGTCTACAAATAAAAAGATAGTTTTGAACTGTTTTGCTAAACATCTTTTAATGCCATCATTCTTAACTCTTTTGGTATATTCCCTATGTTGGATGGTAGTGCACTAACTTGGATGATTGATATCACAAGTAAAAATCCAAGCTTATTAGAGTGGACTTGATTGTGATTGACCCTTAAAGGCAAATCAGGGGATTTCCTGACCATTTCATTTCATGTAGTTGATGCTTTTTACAACCTAACACATAGCTATAGGCTTACTTTGTATGATGGAAAGTTAATAAGCTTTAAAATTTTGCATTAATGAAGGTGACAGAGGCTTTGCTCTTTGTCCATGGACAACATGCACTGTGTTGCGTGGGGTTGCAGGTGTTTGGTATGATCTAATGGAGCATGCTAAAAGAAGGACTGTGTCTTGATTTCTGCAGAATCTTTACTCAGTCCTATTATTTTCGTAAAACTTTGAAATCATTTAAATTATGAACTCAAAAGAGATAAAGAAAAAGGGAAAGAGAATAGGAGAATTTTCTGAGGTGTGATAGAGGATGGTGATAGCAATGGGTGGATAAAGTAAACACTTAGGGGAGATGTTTGGTTGGAAACTTTTAAAATTTATTTTATGTCTGAAAGAAACACAGTTGAATTTGGCACTGAACTGAGTGTCTGATAACTTGGAATGCCACCCTGGAGAATTTGAAGATGGAGGGAGAGATGCCCTTTCTCTGTGGTGTGTTGAACTCACCTAAACACACTGAAAGGGAAGGGATGATAGCTATCATTGTGAAGTTACACACACAGACACACATTGCTGAAGTTTGGAGCTAATGTTCTTTCTCTCCAATCATGCCAACTCTGTTTTTGGGGGAAGGGACGGTACTAGGGATTGAACTCAGGGTCATCCAACCACTGAGCCACATCCCAGTCCCATTTTGTATTTTATTTAGAGACAGGGTCTCATTAAGTTCCTTAGTGCCTTGCAGTTGCTGAGGCTGGCTGTGAACCTGCGATCCCCCTGTCTCAGCCTCCTGAACTGCTGGGATTACAGGCATGCACCACAGTGCTTGGTTATGCCAACTCTGATCATAGACTCATTTTCTAAATAATTTTTCTGTTACAGTATAAGCTGTTTCATGGCTGAAACTCTGTACCACATGCAGTATCTAACACATGATATAGTATTCATTGAATACTCGTGGAAAGATTGAATGTATAAATTAAGAAATAAGTGCATCATATATGTGTTTAAGTGCTTACTATGGTGAAACACATTAATTGTCCTTTGGTTGCCATGTTCCCTTTCTCCCTACTAGAATGATCCAAGTTTAAGCTGAGCACATGACTGCTTAGGCAGTTTCCATTTTCACTTGTTCTTGCAGCTAGTTTTGATCATGTGACTAAGTTAGGCTAATTCTGATATCATCAGAAAATATGTCCACAGATTTTTATATATCCATATCAAGAGAGGCTACTGGCCTTGGGCTTCCACTTTTTTCCCCCGCTTACGAGTTAGCATACTAACTTAATATGAGGAAGCTAGCCCCAATTAAATGACAGGATATGAAGATAGATGGAGTCTGCACCTCTGAATGAAAACTTGCAACACGACCATCTTTCCAGCTTGGGCTATCTAAATTGGAGAAAGAAAGAAAAGTTAACATCTATTTGATTTATATTATTTTATTTGGGAGTCTTTGTTATAGCAGCTTAACATACATTTTGACTGATACCTATCATGTGCTAATACAAGCTGTGAGTATATAGAACATACATGCATGCAATCACATACCTCATAATTGAATTAAACTGGGAAGGAAGAAAATTAACTAAATGATCCCATTAAAAAACTCATTTGCTATTAATTCACCTCACATGTGAAACATAATGCTATGTAATATTCACCATTTTCTAGTGCTAAATGAGACCATTATGGAATATAAGAGTCAATACATTAACTTTTTACCTAATTATTTTGGGCATCATTTTCAAAATTGAAGATCTGAACTCTAAAATTGTATTTATTTCTGGAATTTTTAGAATCCTTTTTTTATTGGTTATTTTATTATACATGACAGTAGAAGTCATTTTGAAATAAACATAAAAACATGAAATATAATTTGTTCTAATTTGGTCTCTAGTATTTTTCTCCCCCCTTCCTCTCTTCCCTCTCCTGCCCTCTTCCCTCTACTCTATTTATCTTTTGCTACTTACTTGTAGTTATTTTTAAAAATTATTGTCCTATAGATATACATGATTGTGAGATTCACTGTGGTATACTCAATTAAGTACAAAGGAAAGTTAGGTCAGATTCATTCTGCTATCTCTCCTTATTCTATCTCTTCTCCTTAATGTTAGAGTAATATAAATTTTTTTAAGAATTGGTGAGGTAATTTCTTAATATCTCACACATGACTAAAGTATTCAAAATAAGGCTCATAAAAAGAAAAACCTAGCTTTTTCTAGGTTTTTTTTTTGTTAGCTTAGGGTATTTCCTCCACAGTTAATCATGGACACATAACCTTATATTCTATCACTTAGAAGACAGAATAATAAAATATTGACTAGCTTTCTTAGCAAAGATAAAAAAAAATTAGGAATTAGACTCTGTGTTGTTTTCTTCTAAATTTTACTGTACAAAAATTTCACATACTCAATTCACAGAATATTTATTTTACTCATGAATGTGTCAGAGATTTACATTCTTAGTTTTATTTCTCCCAATGTTTGTTGCTCTGAAATTATTGTAAAAATTCATAGATGTTATAGCCATTTTGGGGAAGTCAACTGTAATATTTCCATGAGTCACACAAAGAGATTTTCAACATGATCCCTGCTTTAAGGTGCCTGAAGAGTCATGTTCAAAGAGAACCACCAAAAAAAAAAAAAAAAAAAAAAAAAAAAA
>NW_025999924.1:10556706-10606747 GCF_001458135.2 Marmota marmota marmota | reverse complement strand
TGTATATATATATATATATATATATATATATATATATATATATATATATATATATATATATACACACACACACACACACACACACACACACACACACACTGAAGATTGAACCCAGGGGTGCTTAACCACTGAGCCACATCCCCAGCCTTTTTTTTATTAAATATTTTATTTAGAGACAGGGTCTTGCTGAGTTTCTAAGTGCCTCCCTAAGTTGCTGAGACTGGCTTTGAACTATCAATCGTCCTGCCTCAGCCTCCCAAACTGCTGGGATTAAGAATTTTAACCAGTTTGGTGGTTTTTCTTCCCTCTACTGAGTATTCTTAATCGAGATCTGTCTTTCCATGGTTAACCCCAAATCTTTCCTGGCTCTCACACGAAGAATGTTTATGTTATTAATTATATAACTAAAGAAAGTAATAGTAGTAGTTTTTATTTGATAATACCTTTCACTAATTGCTTACTGTATTCTGTGTACTATCTTAAATAATTTACACATTCTAGTGAACTAAATGAAACTGACAACCTTACAGGTTAAAAATGATAGAAGAGCAATAATTCCATAACATTCACTAAATCCTCACAACAATTATGTGTTAGTTATTGTTAATAACCCCATTTTCATGCAAGAAAATCAATGCACAGAAAGGTAAACTTTGTGTTAGAGCTAGGATTTGAATATTATCTCACAGATAAGCTGTAAAACACTTGCTGTCTGCTTACGCTGAAACCAATTTTTCTCATGTAATCTTCCTAACAACTTCAGGAAGTAGGAATATTTCTACTTTACAAGTGACAAAGTGAGGAGCAGATGAATAACTTGCCCATAATTATAAACACACACACACACACACACACACACACACACGTCAAGATTTGAACATACTGTTGACTCTGGAATGTTTCTGCTCAACCTGGATGCAGTACTTGGAGAGAGGAGGTGGGATGGGGATCTTCTTGGCTCCACATTGATGTTTTCAAGAGATTGTTCTACAAATTTGTTTTCATCATCCTACTTTCTTGCTTAATTTATGGATGCTTTCAGCATCCAAAAGTGTTCCACATCTATAAGAACATTTAAAGTTTTATCTTGACACTACAATTCACCACCATCCTCTCCCTCCCATCACTACTAGACATCGCCTTCAACCCCATACTGACATTTTGGTTCCTTAATCCCATTTGATTTTACCTGTCTTTTGTCCTTTTCCTTTTCCACTTTATACACAAATCATAATAGATGTCAGTCAGTTATTTCATCTCCTTCTTTCTTATAATTTTCAATTTCCTACCTCCAGTGACACATTTGTTTCAGATTACAAGGTAATTCCCAACCTTGGCTCAACCAAACTATTAATTTTCCCTAATTCTGTTTTTAGGCAATATGAATACAGCTGGAGAAAATTACAGAATCAGGTGGATCAATTTCAATACAAATGTATGATTTTCAACCTAAGTTGGAACCTCTATATTATACAGTAATATATTTTAAAAAAACTGTAACTCATTCATTTAATATTTATTCAAGTTTCTAAATACCTATGGAACTTTTTAAAAGCTGTTTCTTTTGTTCTCAAACTGCCAATCCTTTTTCTATCAGTTCCATTCTCCATTCCTAGTTCATTGAAAATTTAAAACTTTGTACTCCTTAGTTTCTCCACCAGGCTTGCTCACTTTCCTGAAACCAGTAGTCTCTCATCTACTCAGAAAAAAATGTTGTCCTCTTCCTCCACCCCCATAAAGTTAACATTTCCCCAAGATTTTGTCTTCTCCTAGAACTTTGATCCTTAGATTGCCATTTCTTTTGAATCATGAATTGCCAGCTGATTCTTGACTGAATCTCTTGCCACTTAAATACACAGTCAAAGCCAAAGTCCCCCCCTTTACAAAAGGAAAAAGGCATTACAAAACAAAACAACAAACAAACCAAAACAAATCTGCTCTTGCTCTACATTCTACAAAGTCTTCTATAGTTATTTAAATTCGCCATATTAATCAATCACATCTGTCTGTCTTCTCACAAAATGCTTCTTACACTTCTCCAGATCTTTCTCAACTCTCATCACATGCTGTTTGCCATTTGTCACCTCACCCTGCTCCTCTTCTCTGAGCTTAACTTTGCTTCTGCTTTGATTCATGCTGCTTGATTGTTTATCTATTTATTTATTTTGCTAAGGACTGGACACACTTGAGTAGATTCCCTACTGGAGTACAATATGCCCATATAACAAGAATGCAAATAAAATTTCACTCTCTGCCACCTTCACTCCTTGATTAACCCTCAAGTCATTCCAAGAGTGATCTACATTTATTTCCTATGCTTAAACTGTGTTTGACATTTTGACGTTTTGCAATCTGGCCTGTTTTTATCACTCTGTGAAACTACTCTTGCTCTGTGAATCCATGATCTTCAAGTGGAGTGTCCAAATCAAATGTTCTAATCTTCCTTTCTTCCATGTGGTCAAACAATCCTTTTCCCCATTCCTCTTTTCTGAGTTCTTTGTTAACATTTATTTATGAACTCTCTTAAGTTTTTAAGCATGTTTTATGTTCAAGGCAATTAGTAAGTACCAGCATTAAAGACACGCATGAAATACTTCTTTTCTTCAAGAAAACCGATTTTATACATAGGGGGAGAGTCAAAAAAGTCAACTTTTAAAATAAATATTTAGCAAAGGGAAACCCAAAGAGAATGTGGTAGTATTAAGATAATAAAAGGACAGTTTCTCAGCTTGGAAAGGTATTTCATATTTCATCTCTCAGCTTCATCTATTAATTTATCCTCTCTTCCTGCTCCTTAAATGTAAGTTTTCTGTGAGTTACTCTTTTGCCCCTCTTCTTTTCTAATTGTAGTATATTTTCTCTGTTGAAATCTCATCCATACCCTATTTTACCTTACCGTTTAATGTGGCAATCAATATCAGTATCTCGGTTCCACCTGCCAACTCCAAGATCAACTGTTGACTCATGTGATCTCTTAATTGTTGAATAATACATTCATTTGCTTATCTATATGATATTTTTTCTCCGCTTGAGTTACGTTTCTTCACTAATGACATCATTCATCCAGTCTCCAATTCAGGGACCTCTCAGCATCTAGGAGACAACTCCATTGTAGATATGTTAGTGTCCCCAACTGGACAATGAATTAAAGAGAGGAACACTGCTCCTTTCACTGGTGACTGGACTCTACTTGGCCTATTTAAGGCTTACTGCTGTCTGTAAATGATGCATGGAAATGAAGAAACATTAATAATTATTAGCAGCATACTAGGAATCAATGCAAAGTTGAGTCCTTGTGATGGGGAGAAATTCCATGACATTAATACTGAGTGAGGGAAAGAAGAAACATCAATTCATATTTTGTGTTGAGTATTTTAGTTTTTAAAAATTGATATGTTGCTCAATTTGCATGTAGAGATAATCAGGTTGTATTTGGAAATACTACTCTGGACTGGACAAAGGGACTTGAGAGCACTTACTGAAGAATGGGAAGGGAATGGCACCTTTAATACTTGGATGCAGGGAAATGGAAAAGGAAAATTGGGTTAAAACTTTTAACAATAGTTAATAGCCTCATCTTGGTACTATTGCAGACATCCAAGTAAATTTTTGATGTTTGTTTGAGGTCAAAGTTGGATATCCAAGAGGAAAAACCCCTGTAGATTTGTTTAGAAAACTATGAGGTGAAGGTAGAACTATTAAACTGTAACAGTGTCTTGTCACAAAAATCCAAGTTGATAGAATAATGGTCTGTTAGTGTGATTAATCTAGAGAAAAAACTGCGATGTCTCTTTTCATTGTTGTATAGAACTACCAAGAAAAAGGACTCTTATAAAGAGGTGAACAGCTATGTTGAAATAAACTAAAGCTCAGTCTGACAATGAGATGGAAAAAACCCCACCACCAATCAACTTTTTCTTTGATTTAGTGACAAAAGTGACAGCAAGAGAATGATAGGACAAGTGTTAGGCAAACTAGGGGAAACAGGCAATAAAAGGAGATAATGAACATAAAGTACATTTCAAGGAATTTTGCAGAAAATGGAAGAACAAATATAATTAGTCAAGCAGGAGCAAAGTCAGGATAATTTTATTTAATTTTAACTGCTTTTGTTTTCTCTTTTTTTCTTTCTTTTATTCGATAGGGATCAGATGGTAGGGAAGTTCTTCCTATCTTGGTAGGTAAACAGAAAATAGGTGGAGTAGATGACAGGGAGGAGAAGGGATAATTGAGCATGAACAAATGGAATGAGTAGTTAACCTGGAAGATGCTCTGTAGTTGAGCATAGCCCACCCCGTAAATGTTCAGTAAGTCTCTTCCTAACACCAGGCTGCAAATAATTCTTTCTTGAGGGCATAATGCTACTTTGGTGGCCTGAGTCCTAATTCTAAGGTGATTTTTTTTTCTTAAATTGGGAATGTTCAAGCATGTAGAGCGCTAATCCTACCTCTGACCTTTACATACCTTCCTTTGTGGTTTTAAGGAAAATGGGCCAAGACAGTGAATGGAAACATGGAATTCACAGTTCAGAGGCTGGCTATGCATACAGAAAGTGTGATTTGCAATTTGACTATTTTACTGTTTTTATTTTTTTTTTGCTAACAGTTTTTTTTTTTTTTTGGCAGAGCACAAAGTATTTGCTTCAGTACCTCCCATGGGGATTTTACTATGCATAAAAAATAAAATAACTAAAAATCTTCTGTAGAAATTGAAGAAACATCATTTACATTTTATTGTAACATGTCTTTGTGAATACTAATTCACGTTTTATTGTAGTTTGCCTTTGTGTACACCAATTCATTTATACTCATGTAATCAACTTTTCCATCTAAGACCTTATACAGAATTGACTGGTGCTACTAGGTTTTATCATGCTGGCATTATGCCTGTGTTTAATGTGGTCTTCTCTAAAAGAAGTTTTAAAAAAACTGCAACATGCTTTAGTAGGTATTTTTCTGATACTCAAACAAATTCATTTTAGAATTCACATTTATTTTAAAATACATGTTTTAAAACTTAAAAATTCAAACTGATTCCCACAGATACAACATATTTAATTTCGAAGCCTATAAAAAGCCCATGACTCATTTAAGCTATTTCTCATAAAAAGTTAACATTATGATATAGTGAAATGAAACAATGTTTTGCTTAATACTTAATACTTCTGCATTTTCAAATTATGTTCTGCGTAAAGAAATCACAAGTTTTTTTTCACTATGTAGAAATATATGCATTTATAATTCAGAAAAAGGTCTAGAACTTTGTAAAAACATTCAATCCTGAAGAAAAAAGTGGATGTTTCTTGATGCTGTCATCATTTGTAAGGAGATTAATAGAAGTTGACAACATGTGCCATTTACACGTCATTCTGGTTGGCAAATTCTTTTGATATGCAGAATTATTTGTCAGGTAACATTTCTAGTTCTTTCTGCACCTTTAAGTGGATCTATCTGCTTTGGGTCATTCCTATGATATCTGATAGAGTGGCTTTAGCACAGTTTAGTGTTATGTATTCTCCTGTTTTTCCTCTTTATTAAGAATATTGTTTTTAGAACACCTATTATACTTTTCTTTGCAGCACTGCAACAAAAATTAGGTAAAAAATGTGTCACATAATAGATTCTAATCACCAACTTGAGTATTGAGGAGCTAACTTCAATTATAAGTGAACTCCTTTTAGTATCAACTTTGTATTTCAATTTAGATAAATTATACAGTATCTACAATTTTTACATTGGCTCATTGAAGACAAATTACCATGACCTTTTAATTCTTCGCAGGTTTCTGATTCCCAGGGAGTTTACAACTTCAACATTTGACAAACTAAACAAATAAAACAAATAAATTTTAAAATTATTTTTCACTAGTTCCAGGATTCTCACTTGCAACATTTTTATTGCCTTGAAGGTATATAAGATTGCACAGTTTGTTAGTAGAAGGCAAATCCATGAACTTAGGTAAGAATTTTTTTTCAGAGACTTTCCCTTTTTATTTTCTTTTTCTTCAACTCTAATTATGTTTCTTGAAATTTGCAATAGTTAATGCAGTTTTTTTCATTATCAAATTAACAATACTTCTATTTTGAGTAGGTATAGAATTACCATGTTACTGTTTTAGAAGATTATTCTGTGTGGTTTAAAAAGTTAAATCTGGGGAGAAAATGTATTTTTGTATCATTTTCCATTGGTTGATATAGAAAACTATGTCTCTGATATTCTAATTGAATATATAAATTGTTATCTATTAATTTCTGGCTTTCTTTTGTAACATAGTCAATGATCTCTTTGGGAATTTATTGTCTTTTAACATTGCTATAATAATAATTAAGAAATGATTTTACTTTTCTTGGCTAGGAAAAAATTAAACCATACTCATATATGATTTTAAACCTCAATTTAATAGTTTCTAAAACTATTAAAGTGCACTTTAACATGTGAAAGAAACTAAATTTCCAGTGTATTATAATATTGTAACCTTTAGAGTAGTCCAGATATTTCAGTAATTATCAAACCTTTCTATACTCTATATTATTGAGTAAATATTTACCAACTTTTTAAATTCAAATTTGAATTTTTTTAATAATTTCATCTAATTTTTCATTAAATTTAATTTTAACACATTGTATAGGATACAATTCATTTTAAAAGAAAGTTCTCTTTTATGTTTCTAACATATGGAAACTGCCTTTAAGTTACATTGATTAAAAGATGGATTCCTTTTAGCTTTGCTGGCTCCACTTTCAAGATCTGGCAATTAAAGAGTTATTTAATTGAAGAAGTTCAGAGTCGGATCAGAATTTCCCAGTGGCACATATCTTTAACAGTAAGTGTGGAAGCCAACTCGGAAGAAACACGTTTGAAGTGGCAGAACTAATCACGCAGAAGCAATTTGCGATTTTCTCTCTCAGCCTAGATAAAGCAGAGCATTATGACATTGGCTGCGCCGAACAAGGTCAATTTACTGTGAAAAGCCAGCTACAGACTACAACTTCAAATACACTTTCATCCTGCATAGCTAAAACCAGAATTTACCCTATTGCTTTCACTAAAGAATAGGAAAAATGAAGTGTACAATTCAATTAGGATGCACCCATAATTGTCACTTAAAAAAACAAAAACTGTTTCAGAAAATCAGTTAGTAAGCAGATATGAAGATTTCTCTTAACTCTGAGAATGAAGTATAAATCCTTGATCATTCACATGCTCTGCAATGAAGTTTATTTTTTAGTGTTTTAAATTTAATCAATGAGTCTACCAATTGTCTGTTTAAAAAATGTCTAGGTTTATTTCTTTTTATTCCATTAAAGTTGGGGGGGGACTTTTAAAAGAAATCTCTCAGGAATTTTTACAAATTGTCTTTATATTAACCTCATCAAAGAAAAAAATTTCAGTTCAACATTATATGATGTGCTATCTGAATGTTTTACTATTATCCCTAATATAGGATATACTTCATAAAAATTATCCTGCCTCTTCTGTTGGACTAGATGTAGAAGCCTCATTTCTTTTTAGAAATGATTATATTTATGGGAGCAATCATATAAATTGTTTGGCTAATCTCAGTGAATAAACACAGTCTACTTTTAGCAAAGGGGAAAGACTACCTTCTTTTCTGGCTGATGTCCAGAGTAGATTATTCTTAGGAAAAATGAAATGAGTGTACCTTAATAAGCTGTTCAAGGATCCTGCCATCTGGGATGTCCATGTTTTAGTGCATTTAACTTTATTAGGTGCATCTGATAGACTTCCTTTGTCCACACTCTATATTGATAATGGTGTTGATAATCAATTGTATTCAAAATATCATGAAAGTGGGATGAGACTTGTTCTGGGAAGTCAAGCTAGAAAGTAAATGAAGTTATGATTAAATGTCATTGTTAGGGTAGCTCATAATAAAAATGTACAGCCATGTCTGGGACATAATAGCTCTAAAAATTAATGTACTCGTCAACAGTTTCTGGATTATCATCTGGTGCTCCTGTTAAGTTTGGCAAGTGATGGAAGTCCATGGTATTGACATTCACTCCTGGAACATTGGAGAAGCAAGTCTTTTAATGTCTTCATTGGCTCATGGAGATGCTGAGGTCAAGCATCTCCCTAAGCCAAGGATCACTGGGGTCCTGCTTTTGCTGACCCAGTGATTGACAGTAACACAATATTCTTTTAGAGTTTATGACTCTGGGTAAAGGACAGAGAAAAATATGTGACTCAGAACAAAAATGAAGATGAAGAAAATGAGATGTGGGGTGCTTATATTAAACTAAAGGGCAGAATCACTTGCTGCTATGGTAATTTAAAACTCAAATCATGATGATTGAAAATAAATATGAGGTCCTCCCCTGTCAGAATTAATGTATATTCTCAATGGCAATCAACAATATATTTAAAAATTTAAAGCACATATGTGAAAATTCATTTTGTGTTTTTTTTCAAATATAAGCATTTAAAATTAATTATTTGTTTATTCAGCAATTTCTTTTTACTTTGTGAAATATTACCTCCTAGATAATCCTTTGTAATGCAGGATCTATTGTGAACTTTTACAAGGGCTGGGAGATTGTAAGCATTATATTTCCTTGTAATATAGCATAACTCAATTCTATTCTGCATGACAAAATACAATCTCAGTGAATTGCATATGTTGTGTTTTCATGTAAGTAATCTCTGAATTAAAAAAATAAGTGATTTTTAGATATAGAATATTTATTTTGAATGCAGGTTTAATGAATGCATATTATTCTGTAACTGTATATTAACTGTACTGTGATGGTTGTACACTAAAATAAATGATATCAATATAGTTATGTCACATAATTCTCAACCTTCATTGGAATTATCTGGCTTATTTTTTTTTAATTTTTTATTGGTTGTTCAAAACATTACAAAGCTCATGATATATCATCTTTCATACATTTGACTCAATTGGGTTATGAACTCCCATTTTTACCCCAAATACAAATTGCAGAATCACATCGGTTACACACTCACATTTTTACATAATGGCATATTAGTGACTGTTGTATTCAGCTACTTTTCCTATATCTGGCTTATTTTAAAATACATTGCATCTGGTCCCAATCCACAAAACTGTGATTTAATCTGTCTGGTGTATTGCCTGATTACACTATATAAAGAGTTCAATGTGCCAACCATTAATTGATCTAGATAACTCCAATTTACTGGTAGTTTACTATAAATTTTGGGACAGATGTCACAGACCTTAATAATTGTTTTCTATTTTTCCCCAGATTTTTTCTTTATTTCTTTGCTTATTCTGTGTGGAGCCTAAATTATTTTTATTGTGTGCCCTTGTGTGGTGTAGACCAATTTCTTAGAAACTGACTTTAGTACAAACATTTCAGTATTGCCTATATGAAAGAATCTTAAAAGTGCTTTTGAAATGCACCTGCACAGATTGTTTCTTTAAAACATTTGCTGTTTATCAGTCACTACCAAGGCAATTTTATGTTCAATAAAATTACTTTTAAAATGGTATATATGAAAGTGTTTATTAAAGTTAAAAAAGCTAAAGAGAACAAAGGTGAAGCATCTGTATTTAGGTACTATTTTTGATCAACAAATTCACTAACTTGAGACATGTTTATATTTACATTCAACCAGAGTCTCATCATTCTTATCATGAAGAACTTTTAAAGTATCTTCTTATGTAGTTTCATTGACATTTTACACTTAATCTACCCTTAATCAAACTTCTTAATGTTTTAAAGTTCAGGATTTTCATATTCGTGTGTGTGTGTGTGTGTGTGTGTGTGTGTGAATTTATCTTCAAGAAGCTCTCTTCACTGTTGTGCATATTTTCCATTTGGATAATTTAATCATGACAAGTTAATACTCTTGATTTAGTGCCTAAATAAGGTACATCTTCAGGCTTGGTAATTATCAAGCAAGTTATGGAATTATTTCACTTTCTAACCTGCCACAACCATGATGGTTGACTTGCATAACATAGTTTAAGTGCTCTTAAAATTGCACATACCCCTTCAAAGAGGATTGCATTCATGAGAGAAACCAGTAATCTCTGACTCAGTCAACTTTCTGCCTCTCATGTGCAAACCAACTCACCAGCAAAGATTAGTCTTATTTACATATTGAGGGATAAAATTATCTTTCATTTCTTACAATCTAATTGACAATATGCCATCTGCTAATGTACAATGTAGAAAATGAACAAAGCCAATTAATCATCTTCTCCTCTCATACACAGGAAATTATTTTCTCTCTGTGAAAAATGCAAAAACTATTGGGATAAATCAGATGCAGTATTCTTGACCATATCAGGCATGCAACATTTTTGTTTTAGTTAACCAATAAAATATGCTTATTCAATATTTCATGGAAAGATTTTTATAATTGAGTATAAAATTGATGTAATAACTACACAATACTCTTATATGGCAGAAATTTCCAGATTTATAAAAAAGAGAACATGAGGGCCAGTTCTATATAAAAAATGTAGAAACACAGAATGATATAGACATTAATTTATAGAAGACTATATAAAATTTCCACAGGAGCAGGTACCAATACTTCATAACTAATGTGTTGAAACTTTGTAGAAAGATTCATCCTCTTCATTTGTGATATTAAGCTAAAAGTATGTTGTTTTGTATGTGTCTGAAAGCGAGAGAAGTAGAGTGAGATGGAGAGGAAGAGGGCAGAGAGGGAGGGAGAGAGTGAAATAAAGAGAACTGCGTGAGACAAAAATTACAAGTGGCTTTTTTTTTTAAAGTAAGACTTACAATCAGAAGAAATGGTAAGATGACAATAAATGAGTGGTTATACTTTTAGAAGGGTTAGAGTAGAAAATAATTTTTGACAAGATATTTAGAACACCAGTACACCAAGTTAATTGATACTAAAACGTTGTCCTTCATTTCTTTTTAAAAAAAATTTTAAATTTATTTTTTATTTATATATGACAGCGGAATGCATTACAATTCTTATTACACATATAGAGCACAATTTTTCATATCTTTGGTTGTATACACAGTATATTCACACCAATTCATGTCTTCATACATGTACTTTGGAAAACAATGATCATCACATTCCACTATCATTAATAACCCCATGCCCCCTCCCTTCCCCTCCAACCCCTCTGCCCTATCTAGAGTTCTTCTATTCCTACTTCCTGTCCCACTATGAATCAGCCTCCTTATATCAAAGAAAATGTCCTTCATTTCTAAATTTCAGTGTTAAATAGATGTAAATGGAAGTTGCTTATTGGAGGGACACTGGCCTTAAGGACTTAGTTGTCTTTGAATCAGGACTATCCAGAATGGTAAGTAGAAAGAAAAAGACCTAAAAAAAAAAAAACAAAAAAAAAAAAACACTGAGTCCCTCTTTATTTTATCTTCAAGATCAATGTCTCCATCCACATTTAACCCTGGAGGTATTCCCCATTGTGAGAGTTTGTATTCCTCTTAGCCTCAAATGCATGAACACTGGGGCAGCCAGCAGATTGTAATTCATTACTAAATAGCAGTAGATACTTTTGATGTTTTATTCTTTACACTTTTCTAGTATTTTGCTTCTACTGTTCTGGAAGGTTAGCATTTAACTTGTGAGATCTGCTTATGTTCACTCTTTAAAAGTATTTGAAGCCTCTTTCTCCCCTTTTTCTTCCTCATGAAGGCTTCTGCTGGCACCAGCACAGTGAGGAAAGGAGATTGGAGTCTCCAGTACCTTGGTGAGTGAGAAATCAGCAGTTCCATGAAGTCAGGAGTCTTGAATTGATCTGACATAATAAGGGTACAGGACTCAATGGGTTAAAAATATGAAGTATTCTCATTCTCATACTATAACATGTCACAGTCTTAAGAGTCAGAAAAATTATATCTTAGAATGGTGTTGATTTTTGAAAGGCATTGATTATAATACTACCAAGGAGTGGGAAAGTTAGAAAACAGCATAGCCTAGTGGAAAGACAGGCTACGGAGTGTCAGGATAGCTAATTCTGGCTTTGACTTTGTAACATCACACAATTTAGTGGACTTCTCCAATTCCAGTGTTATTTTTTTGCAGAATAAGATTTTTTTTTCTTACCACAAAGAAGTACTAGGAATGAGTGTGAGATTAAGGACTGTTTGAAAGTAAATTGCTGCTGATAATTAAACTTGAAACTCCTCTGTGTCCTTCATGAGCATCTGGGGACTATAATGCACCTTCTTCTCACCTTCCTGTCCTCTCTTCTTTCATCTCCTAGGATCCTCTTTCTACAAAGAGCTGACCAGGGCCACTTGTACAGTTGTGCCTGGTGTGTATGCTGGTGTGCGTAGTGCAGGGGGTGCCACTTGTGCTGGATGCTCAAGTGAACTTCAGGTAGATGGCATTAAAGTGTTTTGTTATTAAAAAAATCCACATATTACAATAATATTCTGACAGAAGTATTTTGACAATGGAGTACATTTATTCTAATTAGCATTAAATTATTGTTCTGGTAAGCTGTGGTTCATCCAAACTGTATTCTAATTGGATGCAAATTTGCCTTCCTTACTAGACTGGCTTCATGAAGCTGGGAACTGTTTCTGGTGTACTCCACTCTCTCCCACCTTTCTGATGCAATCAGAGGGACATACAAACTGAATAAAGGAGATAGCAACATCTGGATGGAGAGGGTTGGGTGAAGTTGGGAAAGCTGATAAATTTTAAAGTTATAGGTATTGTGAAAGTTTTTTTTTTCATAAACTCAAGATATTATTACTAGTGCTAATATCTCTAAAGTCTCAGTAGCTCTTGGGATATTATAATGAGACATTATTAATTATAATTTTTGCTAAAAACCTAAAAAGATATACCTATACCTATATGTACCTCCCCTCTCTCTACAAATACTTTAAAATACTTAAAAAAAAAGCATTCTTACCTTTTTTGCTGTTTTTTTTTTAAACAATATGTTCATACTTGGAGTTGATTATGTAGACAGTAAATGAGGAAGGTAAACAGAGAGGATCAGAAAAACTTGCTAAGAGTTAAGCCACACATTTAAATATGATGAATCAAAGCAGATATTTTCAAAAACATCTTAAAGAGATCCTGACAAGATCTGACTATAACCTGACAAAAAATATTACTCCATCTAAGGAAGGAAAGTGTCAGTCAGAAGAGGGCTTGATCACCTGTGGAAGGGTTGGAAACAGATTCCAGAGTTAAACCTTTGCCTCTCTTAGAAGAATCTGTACTTTATCTATCCTAAACTTGTCTCCTTGCCCCCTGCATCCTGCCCCCTATCATTTAGTGTCATTCTTTTCAAAAGAGACTGAAGATTATAACATGGCCATGTTAAAACTCCAGGGGCAGGCTGGGGCTATAGCTCAGTGGTAGAGTGCTTGCCTAGCACATGTGAGGCCCTGGGTTCGATCCTCAGCACCACATAAAAATAAATAAACAGAATAAAGGTATTGTGGGGAAAAAAGTAAAAAGCAAAACAAACAAACAAAAAAACCCCTCCAGGGCCTTTCTCTTGCCCTGGCCTACAAACCTCATGGCACTGGTCCTATATGTCCATCCCACTGCATCCCTTAGCACCCTGTCCTCTGTTCCTGTCTTCCAGACCTCTGGCCTTCTGTGTGTTCCTCCAACATGACACCTGTTCTCACTTAGGGTCTTTGTGTTAGCTGTCCCCTTTGCCTGGAATGCTCCTCCACATGGGCCCTTTCTTTAGCTGACAGTTTAAAGGTCATTTCCCTACCATCTACATTACAGAGGTCCAGTCACTCTCTATTATGCTAATGACCTGTAATGACCTCCATAATTATCAGACACCTCTCACTCTCTGACTGCTTGTTTGTTTGGGACACACTTCCTAGTCAGTCCCCAGAATTTGTTTGCTCTTCTTTATGGGAACATAGCTAGAGGATGGAACACAGTAAGGAGCTTAATGCCTGGTTGCAGACACAAACAGATGGATAATCAGGCCAGAATCATGGACAAAAGCTAAGGTTGGGGGATCCAAGGAATGCCTGGAAACCTGTAGGAGTTGCTGAGGGTATGTATGGCCTGGTGAATTCCCATAGTTTTATTTCCAAGGCAGAGTAAAGTGAGCCATTGAGAGGCAGCAGAGCCCCAGTGTTGGTCCTGGACCAGCCAGGTTAATGCTGGGAGACCTATGGAACTTAGGAGGTGGACACATTCGATTCAGCAGTTGGCTGTAACAGAATGCATATTGTCCCAACCTCAAAGAATTTTTCCTCTGAGGCGTACTTTAAGCTCTTAAGCATTTCTTGAGAAGACAAGAGTAGATCCCAGGATGTAGGCTCACTTTGGCTATTAACTGAACATCATGCTCTCACTCTGTAACATTTTTATTTGGCCATGCAATAGATCAAATTATGTTCCCTTTAGTCTAGGCAGAGTTTCAAATATTTTTGAACCCAATCCAAACTTCTTCAACTTCATTCTCCTGGAACAAGTATTCCATTTTCTCTATTAATTGAAATATTGTAGTTGTTGTGGAAAAAAAAAAAGCATGACCTAAGGATGCTCATGACTAATGCTGAATGTTTATTCATCTTCATGGTCTCCAAATTACTAGTGCCTAACAGCAGCCTAGCTGTTTTTCCAAATTTACTTCAAAACCAGTCTTGTTTTGTTTTGAACTTTGACTACTGCGAATTCCATCTTATCTCAGATTAAAGATGGCAGTAGGAAAACGTTAAAATTACAAGTCAGTCGACTTAAAAATCAGGAACCTACACAGAAGAAAGTTCGTAATTGCGTCCTGATAATCCCCATGGCATGAATAACTGAAGCTCGCCAGAATGCTCCAGGGAATCAGCAGGAGGAGAATCAAGGACTTGAGCTTTAGGCAGAAAAAAAAAAGTCAGGATAAGCTTGTGACTTACATTGCCACCCATGACTCAAAGAGCAGCTATTCTTTCCAATGACAGGTTTTCTAGTTTAAACTACACCAATGAAAGAGAACATGCCTTTCACTGATGCAGCATTGTTGCTGTGGTTTAACTTCTTAACCCCTCTTCCTGTTGAAGATTCCTTTATCCTGAAGAATGTCTACAGCTCTAGTCATTTAATACATTTCCACCAACTAGAATCAGAAAAATAAAATGCAGGGGAACATACTCTTTTGTGGTATGCATTGAAATTATTTTAAATAAATATGTATTTTGGTCCATTCTACATTGGAAAAATCCTTCGCACAATCTGTGTAATTACAAACAGTTTCTTGGTGTTACCTTGATTTACTGAAATGAACAAAGTTAATTAAAAAAATACTACTGTAATTATACTCATAGATACATAAACTTGTTCATTGAAATAATTTCATGTTATTTGCCAGAAAAGTTTTAAATTGTTCAGAAAATGAAAAGTTGTTTTGATATTAACAACTTATTTTCACTTTTTCTGTTTAAATCAATAAAGTGTTATTGCTGCCTTAAAGAGAAATTACCATCTGTTTGATTCTATGTATTTTCACACAGAACAGAGTATTTGTGTTCAGGGCTAGGATACTGGTTTTCAGTTCTAAAACTACTTAAATTGTATACTAGAGATGTATTTGTAAGGAAGTGTATTATAGTTAAAGAGTGTCAGAATTCTCACTCTAAGAAGATACATTATGACATTTCAAACAGGCAAAGGTAAGGCTGAGGATCTAACTCAGTAGCAGAGCACTTGCCTCGAAAGCACAAGGCCCTGAGATCAATCCCTAATAGTCACTGGGGGTAAAAAAAAAAAGACACAAACAAAATCAAGAAAAACCAAGAAAATAGGCAAAGGGGTAATGATTATAAGGAACCATGGAACAGTGTAGTCAGTACTAGTTTGGGTTGTAGATATCATCCAGGAGTGTGTGTACACTGGGCATATATAAAAATAAATACATGCATGAGTATAAGAATAGAGTTCTCTGTGTGTATATGTGTACACACACACACACACACACACACACACATTTTCTAACTCTGCTTGCTAACAGGGTCTGGAATCAGTGACATCCATGAGCAGCAAATGTAACTGGCCCTCAGACCTTCGTTTCTAATTCCACACTCCAGTTAGAGGAGCCAGGGTTTCCTGGAGGAGTGGCTGGTCTAGGGCTAAGGCAGGAAAAACATATCCTGAGACTGGAGCATCTTGAGTTAAAGTAAGGAAGTGAAAAAGAAAAAAGAAAAAAAAGGAGGAGTAAGAGAAAGGGGACCTGAGGTATTTTCAGGAAGAGACAATAAACAACCTAAAATAAAGGGTTTCCAATAGGCAAAATTGGAAAATAATTCAAATGACAAAATAAATATTAATAATATTGAAGTTACTTTACATTACTTCTAATGTGTGAAGTACAGAAAAGAAAAGAAACAACAGGGGAAAACCTGGGGTGGGCCACCTTAAACCAGCAATCAAGGTTAACATCACAGTAACAAGGTACATTGACCTCATGTGCCCTCTGGTATGCTCTGAAAAGAAGAGTGTGTTACCTCTGTGGCTTTATTAATAAAAAAAACAGAATGTTAGAAAATAGACAAACCCCAATTGAGGAACATTCCACAAACTTCCCAATATCCTTCAAAAGTGTGAAGATCATGAAAGACAAAGACTTAAGAAGTCTCACATATTGGAGGAGACCAAGGAGACAGGGCAACTGATTGCACTATGGATCTATGGACAGAATCTTGAAATAGAAAAGGGACATTACTAGTAACTTGCAAAAAAAAAGGTTTATAATGTTATACTAATGATAATTTCTTAATATTGTTGGCTGTTTCATGGTAGACGTGATGTTAACATTAGGGAGAGCTGAATGAAAGGGATATAAGGTAAAGGTATAGAATGTACTAAATAAATAAATAAATAAATAAATCAGGTCTTATTAGAGTTTCAGTATTAAATTATTTGACATCTACATTTTAAGAAAATTGTACTGCATTTTCTGGAACATGCAGACTTTACAATAGCATATTTCCAATTCTTCCCTCCCCTGTTTTGTGCTATTTTCATAATTTTCCTATTACACACACCATAAACATATAGTACATTGTTCCTATTTATCCTTTGGGAAGTAAAGTACATTTTAGACTAATTGACCAGAATAAAAGAAATACATTTTGTATTAACATTACACATTTCATTCTTGACACATTCTATTTCTTTCTATACATTCAAGTTTCTGATTAACATCATACTCTGAAGAAGTTCCTCTAATGTGACTGTTTCTTGTAAAGTATGTGTGCCAGCTCAATTCACAATAGCTAAACTATGGAACCAGCCTAGGTGTCCTTCAACAGATGAATGGATTAAAAAGAAATATTACTCAGCCATAAGGAGAAATAAAATTACAGCATTTGCCAGCAAATGGATGGAACTGGAGGCTTATTTCATGCTATGTGAAATAAGCCAATCCTCCCAAAACCAAAGGCCAAGTGTTCTCTCTGTTATGCCAGTGCTAACTTACAATATGGGCTAATAGGAAAAACAGGGGGGAATAGGCATAGAAAAGAATGAATTGGACATTACTTTCCTATGTTCATATATGAACACATCACCAATGTAATTCCACATCTTGTACAATCAGATGAATATGAAGTTGTACTCCATGTATGTCTAATATGTCAAAACACATTCTACTGTTGTATATAACTAAAAAGAATGGAAAAAAAAGGAAAAAAAAAGAAAAGCTGATTTCTAGGTTTCTGGGCCATAAGCTCTCTCTCTTTCTCATTCCACTCTGCTCTACCCTACAGAGTGCTGCTTTTACCTTCACTTTCAATAAATCTGTACTTTTTCAGTTTTTTTTAAAAGTATGTCTGCTAGCAAAAATGCCCCTCTATTTTTCATTGTGTGAAGAGATATTATTATTAACAGTAGTGCTGGGTATCAAACCCACAGTTCCATGCATGCCAGACAAGCACTCTACCACATTCACAGTCCTTCATTAATTTTTTAACTGTCATTTTTTGCTACAGAAAGAGTTCTGAAGTGGCAAAGTATTTCTGTTTTTCTTTTAGTATTTTGAAGACATTACTCAGTTGTCTTCCATCCATGTATGGTTTCTTACAAGGAATTTGCTCTCATTTTTATCTTTATTCCACTGCTGGTAATACATCATCTTTGTCTGGCTTTTCAAGATATTGTCTTTGGTTTTTGGCAGTTTCGTTACACCTAGGTATTCAACTGACTATCTTATTTTTTTTGTCTTCTTTTTTTTGTAAAATTTTTTATTTATCTTACATCATCTTTTCTAAGTTTTCATGTCTGTTGGTTGCTGTCTATCATTAGTTTTTGAAAATTATTGGTCATTATATTTTTAAATATTTTCCTGACCAATATTTTCCTTCTTTTCCTAGGATTCCAAATATACACAAATTGTACTCCTTGGTACGTTTGTGGGTACTCTTCTGTTCTTATTTATTTATTTATTTAGCCTAATCTTTCTCTGTGTGTCTCATTTTGTGTGACTTTTATCACCCTCTCTCCATGTTTGCTTATTCTTTCCTTGCTGCACTGAATATGCCTACTGATGAATCTGTCAAAAGTTTTCTTCATGTCTAATAATTTGCTTTTGATTTCTATCACTATAATTTGATTTTTCTTTAGAGCCAGTACCTTTGCTGAAACTACCTGATTAATCTGAAACTTCATGTTTTCTGTCTTTCTCATTAGAGCTTTTAACGTATTTACCATGATTAGTTTAAGTTTCCCGACACCTATGCCAACTGTGAGAGTGATTCTGAGGACAGTATTTTCTCTTGAGGGTTTTTTTTTTCCCATGAATTTTTCTATACCTTGCACTTTTATTGTTGAAAGCTGGTCATCTTGAAGAAAACAGTAGATACTGATGGGCCCCCCCCCCCCCCCACCACCACATCAGGGATTACTGTGGAAGTTTTATTAAATTCCACAGGAATTGAGCTGACTTTAATGTCTGCTGTTGCTGTATTTTCCCTAGTGCGCCATACTCTAAACACTTCTTTAGTGATAATTTGTGTTGAATGTGTGGATTGGTTTATCAGGGCTATTTTCTCCTGGTTACCTCTTTGCTCTTTGTTCCCTTTGTGCTGCTTTTCAGAGATAATTTGTACGTTGTAGACCACACAGCTCTGTATACTGATGCTTCTTAAGATGATGGAAGAAGACAGTAGGGAGTCATTGCAGATATTTTGTTCAGGATTGAATCTTGGGTAGGTACTGTGCACTGGTTCAGAGTGTGGCCTTCACAGTGTACTTGTCATTCTTCCAGCTATACTGTTGGGCCTGTGACATATTCCTGCCTCTTCTCCATGGACAATGTCTTTCTTCCTTTGTTTTTTTCCTCTGACTGCTTCCTCTAGTACCCCAAGACAGTAAGTAGCCTTCTTGCTCTTTCTCCTATTCATTAATGTTTCTTCCCTTGAGAGACAGGTTCTGCAGTAATTGCTTTTTCTCTTCCCTATTAGTACCAAGACAATATCTACTTCAGGATTCTCCCAGATCTTTCCTGTATCTGGGGAGGTATATGGGAAAAGACCTGCAAAGGGCTTTCCCTTATGTTCCCCAGGGACTAAGCACGTATCAGGTAGAATTAAAGATACCATCTTACTCCAGTAAGATTGGCAGCCATTATGAAGTCAAACAACAACAAGTGCTGGCAAGGATGTGGGGAAAAGGGTACTCTTGTACATTGCTGGTGGGACTGCAAATTGGTGCGGCCAATTTGGAAAGCAGTATGGAGATTCCTGGGAAAGCTGGGAATGGAACCACCATTTGACCCAGCTATTGCCCTTCTCGGACTATTCCCTGAAGACCTTAAAAGAGTGTACTACAGGGATACTGCCACATCGATGTTCATAGAAGCACAATTCACAATAGCTAGACTGTGGAACCAACCCAGATGCCCTTCAATAGATGAATGGATAAAAAAAATGTGGCATTTATACACAATGGAGTATTACACAACACTAAAAAATGACAAAATCATGGAATCTGCACGGAAATGGATGGCATTAGAGCAGATTATGCTAAGTGAAGCTAGCCAATCCCTAAAAAAACAAATGCCAAATGTCTTCTTTGATATAATGAGAGCAACTAAGAACAGAGCAGGGAGGAAGAGCAGGGAGGAAGAGCAGGAGGAAAAGATTAACATTAAACAGAGACATGAGGTGGGAGGGAAAGGAAGAGAAAAGGAAATTGCATGGAAATGGAAGGAGACCCTCATTGTTATATAAAATTATATATAAGAGGTTGTGAGGGGAATGGAGAAAAAAAAAAAAAAAAAACAAGGAGAGAATTAAAGTCCAGGCTTGCAGCTCCTATTCTAATCAAGATTTTGTTTATCTAAGTAATAATAAATAACAAAAATTTATTATTTACCTGTTCTGTTACAGCCTATATCTAGACTGGGGGCCAAAATTAGTTAAACTGTAGATTTACTCCTTAGAGTTCACAGCATAGTGAGAGAAACAACATGGCAGCGAAGAAAACATTGCAATGGCATCTTATATTGAAAGTAAGAGCAGAGATTTTGAGGTCACCCAGACAGATGCTCATATTCTTGTTCTGTACTTTGGCTAAGTGAGCTCAGGAAATTAATTAATTAAGTTTGAATTAGAATGAAATGACAATTGGGTTTTCTAAAATATTTCTTAGCACGAAGAACACATGCTTACTTCCTGTATCAGAGGGAAGAGAAAGATTACTACTTCCTTCAATCATCCAAGTAAGAACTAAGATTTGCTGTGATTGAATCATATCTGAAACAATTCTTGTAGCAGAGGAAAAGATTGGATCCTCATAAAAGGGTACATCTTCTGTCTCACTAGGAAGAAACAGGATGCTGTGGAGACAACCACCAAGTCTCATAACTTTTTCATCATGAATCTTGTTATTTACATTCAGCTATTTCTTTTCTTTCATTTAACATTATTATTGGGACATCAGCTTTTCAGTTTTGAGGGATTTTAGATGACCTAAAAAGATCACATTTCACATAATAAAAAGTCTCAAAACAGAAAAAAAAACATGATATTACCAGACATTTGGGGAATGGAGATTCAAATGGTAACTAGAAAAGTAGCAATGACTTTAAGAAAAAATGAGTCTGGGGATGTAGCTCAGTCAAAGAGCACTTACCTAGTGTAGAGAAGGCCCTGGGTTACCTAGAACCATATGTTTAAAAAAGAAAACAAAAGGAAGAAATAAAACAGAAAAATTTGGCATGCAGATTCAGAGCCTATACCAGTTTACTATTAAAAACAAAGAATATTTGGCATTAAAGTAGCAATTATTTGTGTTTGTGATTGGTAGGTTATCAACCAACTTGGTAAGAGAAATTAATTGTGTAGAGTCACAAGTAATATCAGTGTGTATTTCCTAAAATAATACTTAAGAATATATTTTTCATCACAAAATATTGTTTCAGTAATTTAGATGAGAAAAAATCCTTTGTGGAAGCATACTATGTAAAAGACAATAAGAAACAATTGGAATTTTTAACACATAAGACTAAAAATGATTAACCATATGATATAATAAAAACAGCCATTATCTATTGAATATCATCTTTAATAGTTTCAATTGGTAAATAATTATGTTAAAAATTCAAACTAGCTGAAAAGTTTTTATTGTATATTTGATAGATTACAGTTGTATACATTTAGAGTATACAACATGACACTTTCATTTATGAATACAATATGGAATAATTAAATCAAGCTAATTAACATATCCATCAGTTCAAATATTTATTGATTTTTTTTGTAGTGCAAACATTTGGAATTTATTCTCAATGATTCTGAAATGTCAAACCAGATTTAACTGATTTAGACAATGTGTGTATGTATTTTTACTCAAGGTTGGAAATTCTGCAAAAAATAATGCATAGTTTTTTTGACATTAAAAATTGGATAACTTGGCTTGCCAGTAAATGGATGGAACTGGAGAATATCATGCTAACCAAAATAAGCCAATTCCAAAAAACCAAAAGGCCATTTTTTTTCTCTAATGTGCGGAGGCTAATTGACAGTAAGGGGTTGGGGACTAGGTGAGAATAGAGGTACTTTGGGTAAGACAGAGGGGCATGCAGGGAGGGGAGGGGATATGGGGGTAGGAAGAATAGTAGAATGAATTACTCTATGTTCATAAATGATTACATGACTGATGTAATTCTATGTCATGTAGAACTAGAAGAGTGAAAAGTTATACTCCATGTATGTATGATTTGTCCAAATGCATTCTACTGTCATGTATAACTAATTAGAAGAAATTAAAAAAAGAAAAAAACTTGATAACTTGGCTTAAACACGTGATTCTCAGTAGATAGGATAACAGAATCAAACAAATGTCCATTAATGGATGACTAGAAAAAGAAAATGTCATCGCATATAATATTTGGTAATATTTCTAAAGTTTCTGATGTGCTTTACATGTCTATCATCTCTGGTTCTTTTTTTCTCCTCTTACCTGATAAAAAAATTGGGACTCATAAAAAGTTATCTGACAGAGAAGTGAATGCTGATTTGAAGGACTGTTCTTGGCTAAACAAATGGTCAGAACTGATTCTCCTGTTATCAAGCCTTAGGGAGCACACTGGACTTCTCACACTAACCATGAAAAATGTCTAGAAATTTGGTTACTCTTTTCAGCTTTCCACGTGTGTTCAAATTCATGGCCCTAAACTCATTTTTTATATATTATAAAAGGATATATTTTTTGTCACTTATTTGGCTCCCTACCCTTTGGTGAGAGGAAACATGAGGGGGATGGAGTTGAGTTTTTCTTTTCTCTCAGGTTGATGAAGTTCGAAGTAAACCCCACTCAGAATCTGATAAAATAGTTTTTGTTGAGTGCAGGTTTTTTTAAGAACAGAATGCTCAGGACATTTTTCAAAGTGGTTATTTTTCTTTTTCCTTTCTGGGAGCATGAGAAGATTTTTTTTCCCCCTAACATTCTCTGACAAGTTCTGAGAGAGAAAAAAATACAGAGGAAATGTGCATGTTTTCTCCATTCCTGTCACAGTACATTTTGTGCTACTATAATAAAATACCTGACTGAGAATGGGTATCATCTAAAGAATCAAATTTAATTTTTTGACAATTCTGGAGGCTTGAAACTCTAATATCAAGGTGCCAGCAGGTTGAATTCTCTGGTGGGTACTGTGTCCTCTGGAGGGGAGGAATGTTGTATCCTCTTGTGATAGAAAATGGAAGAGGAAAAGGCATCAAGCCTAAGGACACCTAATCCCATTCACCTCTCAAAGGCCAAACCTCTGAATACTGTTGCAGTGAGAACTAAGCAGAGGAACTTTGTTCAGCTCATTTGAGCCAGAAAGAGTGGTGGTTGGCAGGGAGGAAGAGAAAACACAACAAGAGCCAGGGACAAAACATAATACCCAAGGGCACACCCCCAGTGACTTTCCTCCAGTCATACCCCATTTTTCTGCAGTTACTACCCAGTAGTACATTAAATTATTAATATATCAAGCGGATTAATCCACTGATAAGGCTATAGCTCTTTTAATCTAATTGTCTCACCTCTGTACATTACTGCATTGGACATCGTGTTTCTAATATAACGAGCTATTCAGGGGACACTTCATATCCAACCACAGCACTCCAGCAGAAGTATAATTTCTGATTTTCTCTATCCATCCATCTAACTAATTTTGAAGGTAGGCACTTACTTTTTGGTCTAATTTCTCAGGTAGACCTGAGAAAAATGTTTGATTTTCACTTTCTTCAGTATTTTTGCTTAATGTCAAGACTGGAATGATAATGTCCAAGTTTTTCATGCTCTGGACTGGAAACTAGAAGTCTAATTAATCTTGTGTAAAAGTAAGGTTAGAAAATGATATATACTTTGGTCTCTTATAATCAAAAGGAAGCATTTTCTGTGCTTTTGGTAAACACGAAGTTTTTATTATTAACTTGATTCAGTATTTTCCTACAGTTTCACCATAAGTAAACTGTACCACACTCTTTAATGAATATAGATCATAAAAATTTTGCTCAATGCAATATTCTAAATAGCAAGTTTCACCAATATGCATGTTGCATATATATGGTTATAGCAAAAATTAAATTTGCTTAAATTTGTTGGCAAAAATTTTGTTTTGGTTGTAGGTTAGTCACATGCGTCCAGTTGGGTAGATATTTAGAATCAAAAGTTTGGTGGTTTTTAAGTGTTACAATTTGGTACAGAAATGGCTTGTGTTTTAATTTAGATGTTTATCCTTGGTTGGTTCTTAACTTCTCTGAGCTTTGCACGTTTCTTACTTGGAAAAATGGGGATAATAATACCTATCTCAGAAAGTCACAGTATTTTTGAAATGTTTTCACTAGTGCACTATAGTTTTGCATAATAGTGGTGCTTATTTTGACATTAGAATACATGCACTAGAATATAATTTGCTCCATTTCAGTCCCCAGTACTTCCTCTTTTCCTCCCTTTCTCCCTGTTCCTTGCTTCTACTCTACGGGTCTTCCTTCTATTTATTTATTTATATATATTTTTTTACATTGATGCTTTATAGATGTACATAAAGGTGGTATTCACTGTGATATATTCATATATGTACATAGCTTAATTTGGTCTATTTTATTCCATTATTCCTTTCTTATCCCACCCTTCCTTCCTCTCTGGATCCCTTTTCTCTCCTTCACTGATCTCACTTCCATTTTCACTGAATTCCCTCCACCTTTCATACCTTATTTTGGTCTATATTCTGCATACAAGAGAAAACTTTCACCTCTTGGGTTTTTGAGTCTGACTTATTTAATGTAGCATGATTTTTTCCAGTTCCATCTATTTATCAGTAAATGCCATAATTTCATTCTTCTTTATGGCTGAGTAAAACTCCATTGCACATATATAGCACATTTTATTGATCCATTGATCTGTTGACAGCCACCTGGGCTGATTCCATAACTAGGCTATTGTGAGTTGCACTACTATAGTGTTGAGCCTGCATTACTATAGTATGATGATTTTTTTTTTTTTTGGATATGAACAAAGGAGTGGAACATCTGGGTCAAAGACTAGGAAAGACTAGACCTATTTCTAATCTTTTGAGGAATCTCCATACTGATTTCCAAAGTTGTTGTACTTATTTGCACTCTCACCAACAATTTATAAGTGTACATTTCCCCCCATGTTCTCACCAGCATTTATTGTTATTTGTATTCTTGATTGCTATTCTAACTGAAGTGAGATGAATTCTCAGTGTAGTTTTGGTTTGCATTTTGCTGATTGTTAGGAATGTTGAACTTCTTAAAAATATAGTTCTTGACGATTTGTTTCTTCTTGTGAGAAATGTCTGTTTAATTTTTTGTTGTTGTTGTTGTTCATTTATTAATCGAGTTCTTTGTTTATTTGGTGTTAAGTTTTTTGAATTCCTTGAATATTCTGGATATCAACCAGCTGTCCAAGTAGTAGCTGACAAAATTTTCTTCCATTCTGTAGGCTTTTTCTTCAAGATCTTCTTTCCTTTGCTCTGCAGAAGCTTTGTAAATTTGATGTCTCCCACTTATGTTTCTTGGTTTTATTTCATGCATTTCAGGGGTCTTTTTAAGGAAGTGAGTGCCTGCACCAATATATTGGAATGTTGAACCCTATTTTTTTCTTTTAGAGTTACCAAGTTTCTTATTTAATTCATGTCTTTGATTCTTTTTTTTTTTTTTTGGATTCACTTTGATTTGACGTATGTGCAGAGAGAGAGAGAGATCTAGTGTCAATCTTCCACATATGGATATTCAATTTTCCTAGGACGATGCTTTTAAAAGTCTGTATATTCTGCAACTTTTTTGGGGGGGCATTTTTCTTGTGTATTGGATGACGGTATCTCTGGGGGTTTGCCTCTGTGTCCTCAGAAAGTTATTTTGAAGATTAAATGAGATTGTATGTACAAGGCTAAACACAATATCCAGAGCATAAGGAGTCTCAAGTCATCATTTTGTTCTGTGAGTTCTGCAGGATATCTGAGATCAGTAGGAACTGAATCCCAGAATTGGGTGAGTAGGGTATTAGCCTCCCCTTGGGGAGCTGGGAAAGATCTCACATTGGATGAAAGTTAAGCAGATGACCTGTAAGAGCCCATATAACTCATGTCTCATCTAATAAGAGAATTACATCATTAGACTTCTGTTTATATTTGAGATGTCAAATTTAATTACTGGTTTTAATAATGGTCTCTTTACCTCATTAAAGTCATTACTACATATATCTATGAGAGAATATTAATTAATTTGAATTTTTAACTTGTCTCCAAAGGTTTATGTTATTCACTAACTTATGAATTTCTTTAAAATATAAAATGCTTCTAATTCAGAAATGTCTGGAATATTCCATATTAACTGTGTAGTTTTAATTTTCTTTTAATTAAAATTAAGCATTTATGGATCATGAGGTCAGTGGTTTAGAATTGATATAGCTAGTTAATTGTTTAGATTTGAAAGGCAGCAACATTCTGGATGGGATATGTGTTCTTCATTTAGCCACAGTCCCTACCACTCCCTAGTGTCCTACACAAATCTCAGTTTGTTCATTTTTATTATGCACTTATCCTTTCTAGGCATTTGAGTTTGCAGCTTTTTCTTTATGTATTTATTATATTCATTGATCCTTTCCCGTTACTCAAATTGACCCCTCAATTCTTGAACTTAATTTTTATGGTCAGGAAAGACAAAAATTGAGTTACATGAAAGGTTGTTGAATTTCTGGTAGTGTTATGTGATCTGGTTTTCTAAAAACTTGCTAGTTAAAAAGAGTAGAAGACCTAAATACTTGAAGGCTGAAGGGAAACAATTGTGAGGTTGCAGGAAACTAAAAAGGGAAATGTAAGTGGTATATCATAAGTCAATAAAAGCTCAGAAAATGTTTTAAAAAGAAATATAGTCTGAAAAATTAGATCTACCATTAGTTATATAGATTAAAGTGGTGGAATTTGGCATTAAAATGATTTGCTAGAGGAGATATATACTTATGTGTACTGCCAATTAGTCTCAGGCATGTGAATGTGAATAAAGAGTAAAATTATAAATTCAATAGAAAAACATCTGGCATTTGGGACTAGGTTTTAAATTAAGCATTACTAATTTTAGCATGTAAAAATGTCTTTAAAAAAACATATTTAGATGCATGTCTTAAAACCAAAACAATATAGATGTGAGAAAAGTTTTGTTGAAAAAAATCCAATACGGAAAAATATATCTACCTTGCTATGTTATAAATATATTAATGTTCTATAATCTCATGTATTATTCCTTATTCATTCACTTGACATCTGGTCCAATTCATATAATGAACACAATACAATTAAATATTCTTGATTCAAAACATAGTGACTCACTATAATTCTGAATATATCATTACTTATTGGTGTTCATATTTCTTCTAAGAAAAACTAGATATCTCAATAACAAAAAACAACTAGATATGTAAAAATATTGATAAAATTCTTAAGTGCTATTTTAAATGCAATGTAATTCTTAAATTATCTAAACAGGAATAGACTCTGAAGGGTTCCTGTGAGTAAATTTTACACAGAACGTATATAGGATATGAAATGATACAAATATGGTACTGCTGCAGTAACAACTGCACGTTTTTATTACTATGTATTATTCTATCAATAGTTGCATTAAATCCTATTTAAGAGTCTAATTCTAGTGAATGTACCTATTTTAAGCGCAACTTCTTAAAATTTTATAGGCAAAGCCCTTCAATGAGCAATGAAAAGATGATTAAAAAAAGACGATTGAATAGAAAAACAGCTGGCAACAGTAATTCATTTTGGATATAGTTTTACTTTTTATGAATAAGTCTGCAAAATATCAACATAAAGAGTGTACCTTTTTTTTTAAATGAATGCAGCCTCAATACTGAAAGCCAGTTCAAATAGTGAACATTTTAAACTTCTTATGACATAGTATTGCACCCTTGTGGTTCACATAGCATATCCTGCATTGGTTTAAATTTTTACTACTCAGAGAACAGGAGAGTACAAGGCAAATCATTTGGTTTCTTTTAAAATAATCTGCCATTTTATTTTTCTATGCTATTTTGGATATGACAAAGGTAATGCCATACAAAGTGGCATCTGTCTTTATGAGTATTTCAAAGTTAATGTGTATTAAAATATCATTATCATTAATAAATGCACAGCTTACATGAGGCACTATCCAGAACTAGTAGAAAACATGGACCTTGATCACAAAGAACTTCCTTATTAAAGTAGGAACATTATAAGGTGTATTTACTAGCACATATAAACATTTTTCCAGCTCATTCTGTCCCATGGAACTATAGTGAAAAGAATTAGCATTTTTAACTGTTGTCCAGGATCAATGGTGAAGTAGGCAAATAACTTTCATGTCCCTAAAGTTGAGGAAACAGACAAGCAAATGGAACACATCAGAATTCTGCCCTCTCTCCACCATCTTCAGCCTAAGGAAGCATGATGTGCTGGAGAGGACCTCTATAAATTAGCTGATCAAATAAACAATCTTTTAAAAAGATTGATTTTCAAGATATAGACTGCAACCATTTCCATACAGAAATTCCATTACACAACATATACACACTGAATATGTATATTGAAGCATTACTTGGCACCTCACTAATATGTACAATTTTCCTATTTTTATGTACTAGTTAAAAGAAAAGAAAAAAGAAATGGCAAAATCATCCCCTTTACACAGGCAAGAATAAAAAGAAATGTTATCAGAATGAGCTGCCCAGAGAAAAGAAGTTCTGAAGTGTAAACATTTTGGTAAGTAAGAAGTAAGATTTCATCGAATGAAAATCACAGGAATAAGTTTTTAAAAGCTGAGCCTAAATAGTGGTAATTGTAAAATTTATATTTTCAAATTATTATCAAATTCTTTTTTTAATTAAGTAATTTATTTCATCTAATTTGTTATACATGACAGCTGAATAGATTTCAGTTCATAGTACACAAATGGAGCACATTTTCTTTTTTTCATTTTTCTGGTTGTATACAAAGAAGAGTCACACCCTTTGTGTCTTCATACCTTTACATAGGGTGCTGATGTCCATCTCATTCCACCATCTTTAATACCTCCATGCCCCCTCACTGAACCTCCCTCCCCTTTGCTCTATCCAAATTTCCTCCATTCCTCCCCATGCTCCCCACCCCCCCATTGTGGATTAGTATCCACTTATAAAACATTTGGTCTTTGGTTTTTTGGGGATTGATTTATTTGCCTTAGCATGATATTCTCCAACTCCATCCATTTACCTACAAATGTTATGATTTTATTTTCTTTTAATGCTCAGTAATATTCCATTGTGTATATGTACCACAGTTTCTTTATCCGTTCATCTATTGAAGGGTACATAGGTTGGTTCCACAATTTAGCTGTTGTGAATTGTTCTACTATAAACATAGATGTGAACACATCATTGTAGTATGCTGTTTTTAATCCTTTGGGTATAAACTGAGGATTTTTTGGGATAGCTGGGTCAAATGGTGGTTCCATTTCCATTTTTCCAAGGAATCTCCATACTGCTTTCCAGATCGATTGCACCAATTTGCAGTCCCACCAGCAATGTAAAAGTGTACCTTTTCCCCCACATCCTTGCAAACACTTATTGTTGTTTGTATTCCTAATAACTGCCATTCTGACTGGAATGAGATAAAATCAAGTTCTTGATCTAGGTTATAGTAACAAGAAAGAAAATACATTAATGGTTCATTAAAAAATTAATATCACTCAGCCTTAAAGAAAAATGAAATTATGTCATTTGCAGGTAAATGGATGGAACTAGAGAATTTCATACTAAGTGATATAAGTCAATCCTCCCAAACTGAAAGCAGAATGTTTTCTCTGATAAGTGGATGCTGAACTACAGTGGGGGTGGGGGGTTGGATAGGGAAGAATGAAGGAACTTTGGTTTGTGTAGAGAAGAGTGATGGGAGGGGTGGAGTTGTGGGGTTGGGAAGGACTATAGAATGAGACAGATATTATTATGCTATATACATGAATGATTATACTACTGGAGTGATTCTGCACCATGTACAGCCAGAGGAATGAGAAGTTGTGCATTTATGTACAATATGTCAAAATGCATTCTACTGTAAAATAAATAAATAAATAAATAAATAAATAAATAAATAAATAAATTTAATTATATCAGTGAGGATGGTAGAGGGAAGACTGTTGAGAAAGATCAAATACTAATTAATTTTTTTGTGGATTTAAATTTGGAAAATAAAATTTCAAATTTCACATTTTATTATAATAAGTGATACTTTATTGAGAAATTACAATGTCATTAAATGAATCTGAAGTATGTTCAGGCATGGTAAGTTTCATGCAGCATTGATAAAGAGGCTCAAAGGATTCACTTAAAATAATGGCATTTTGGAGTTTAACTTATCTCTTATTTATGGATTTACCAAAACATCAATATGGATTAAGTACAGCAAAGAAATGGAAAAGTATAGAAAAATATGAAGAATTTAAGGATATAAATTAAGTACCCATAAGGAAATTTCTTTTAATAATTTACTCTGCCCTTTTCCATTATTAAAAAAAAAAACTATTTACACACACCTAAATGTTATATATTGCTTATTTAATGACTGAGATGATAATGCATATCTGGTATTGTTAGACGCATTGTTTAATATAATTATTAGTTTAAACATAAGTTTTAAGTGTTCCATTGTATTTTCATTGGGTAGATAAAATTTTCAACCCTCAATTCATGGACATTAACTTTTTTCTATTATTTTACTCTTATATATGACTCTACATAAAAGTAAACATTATTAAATATAAATAATTGACAAAATCTTTGATAATGTTCTTAGGAAAAATTTTTAATTGATTTTATTTTTTTAAATACACGACAGCAGAATTCATTACAATTCTTATTACACATATAGAGCACAATTTTTCATCTTTGTATATAAAGTATGTTCATGACAATTCATGTCTTTATACATGTACTGTTTTTTGCATTACAATTCTTATTACACATATATACAACAATTTTTCATATCTCTGTTTGTATATAAAGTATGTTGACACCCAATTCCTGACTTCATATATGTACTTTGGATAATGATGTCTATCACATTCCACCAATCTTGCTAATCCCCTGCCCCCTTCCTTTCCTCCCTCCCCCCTTTTCTATCTAGAATTTATCTATTCCTCCCATGCTCTCCCTCCCTACCCTTGGGAAAATTTTTTGAGAAATAGGTCACCAGATTAAACAGTTTAACTATTTCAAGTATCTTAATTTATATTTCCCAATTGTTTCCTAGAAACCTTTCTATATTTAATATACCTCTAAAAGGGTGAAACAATCCATTTCATCTCACATTTACCAATATTAGGTATTATAAAATAGTTTGGGATTTTAAAAATTGTTAATAAAGTAATTATTATCAATTTACTATTTTTAATGTATATCCAATAGTTACTTCTGTGACGTGTTGAAATTATTTATGTTATTGCTTATTTTTTTTCATAGGAGTGTTTAAAAATACTTAAAAGCCCATTTTATACTTTCAGAGGATTGAACCTTTCTCATATAGCAAAATTAAAACTCAGTTGGTAGTTGGATTTTAATTTTGCTCATAGTGGGTTCATTTTGGCACACAAACTTTAAAATCATAGCACATTCAAATAAGTTTTTTTTTTTTGTCCTTGGAATTTTTCCATTTCTTTATATTTTGAAACTCTTTCTCTACTCTAAAAGTATAATACAGCTATAAATAGGTCATGCAAATATTTCAAAGAACTATGGAGAACAAAAGATACACATAACATTTATATACACACAGACACATATGCCATATTAGAAATTAAAATAACAGTAAATTAAATTTTCTCGTTATGATGCTATCTATTAATACATTTTAAATACTAAGTGTTTAATACATTGCAAATTTAATATTATGTATTGTATAGAGGAATCTTATAAATCTAGTCACTCATTCAACAATTAGAACCATATTAAGTGCTAAGGGTAGAGCTATGTCAAAGTAGAAACCCCTACTCTGGTGCAGCATAGATTCTAGTAACATAATTTTTACTAACATCTTTCACTAATCTTTCAGTATGCCTTTCTTGATTTCATTGTAAGGATTTTCCCAAACTGTTTTCAAAAATATGATTGCTTTTTGGTAACTCTTCCCTATTTTATTTGACTACTCTGATATATATAAATATAGCTGACACTGTGTACTTATAGTATATTTTAAATTGGGTGTTTTTTTTTTTTTTAATTGGTGCTGGTGATTCAAGGTGCTGGCCTTGAGCATGTTGCAACTGCCTCTACTGCACAGCTACACTTTTAGCTCATTACAATTTTGATATGCTATGTATTTCCTTCCGCATCTTTAAAAAATACTTTCCCGTTTTATTTGTAGCCATTTTCTGCTACCAAATATAATTTAGAATCACTACATTCTAAGTAGAGTAAAATGGTACTGCTCGAATTTGGATTAAGTATAAATTACTTTAAAAGTCTTAACTTTTTTATGTTACTTATCGTACTCTCCCAGGTTCTTGGAAGATCTTACTTTTATTGATGTCTCTAAATTTCTTAGAAAATTAAAAGAAAATCTTGTCTTTCAGATTTTGTGTATTGCGTGTTGAAGTTTTGCCTTATGTTCCATATTTTTATTGCTCTTATGAATTACATATTTTCATACGCTTAATGATTTATCAATATTATATGGAAAAGATTTTCTCTTTGAATTTAGGTTGCATCATCAATTTGTTATTCTATCTTATTTGTTCTAACAGAGTTTTCATTCAATTTGTGGGATTTTCTGCATAGTTTTTTTTTGTATTAGGGATTGAACTAGGGCCTCTGAGCCACGTCCCTAGCCCTATTTTGTATTTTATTTAGAGATAGGGTCTCACTGAGTTGCTTAACACCTCACTTTTGCTGAAGTTGACTTTGAACTCATGCTCCTCCTGTCTCAGCCTCCTGAGGAGCTGGGATTACAAGTGTTCCACACCCAACGATTTTCTGGATAGTTTTTTTTTTTTTAAATCAACAATCATTAAGATATCAATATGTCAAAGTCTTCAGTTACTACCTTTACTTCAGTGGAAACTTCAAGCAGTCATGTGAATGAGTGGCCAGAAAATTGTCTATAATCCACCTGCTGGGCAAATACCTCATGGAGTTTATAACATCATCCAGGCAAGGTCTTGCACACTTCTGAGCATTGCTGAAAAGATTATATTTATAGAAGGATTTTTAGTTTGCATTTCAAAATGTTTCAATTTCTACCTCAGATGTTATCAGAGATTTAGACAATATAAATTAGCATTTCAAGAAGTAGAGCTAGGCAACAATGATAAAATATTTTAAAAACAATTTATTTCTCCTCCCTTCAAAGGGAATCTCACCCCTCGCCCATACCTCAGGTGGCCATAGTGACTAAGAACCAAAAGCAGTAGAGGACAATAACCTTGCTTTCTGGGAAATAGATGCAAACAAGATTCATTACAAAAGAAATGAATGTAGAGGGAAAAGATGTTACACTAAACTAATTTTTATTCCCCTTTCTTGGACTCCCTTATACATTTCTTTCATATCACCATTATTATATTTTTCACTTAAAACCAAGAAATATTTCCATAATGAAAGCATAAATTAATTTTTGAAGACCTTTTAAAAAATTATTATGCAATCCAGCCTGTGAAAGACAGAATGATTGACAAAGGTTTCAGGAGCAATAAGGAAGTGCTAGGAAATACAGACTTTTAGCAGAAGTATCAGGCCATAGTCTTTGGAAAGGAAAAGGATTCAGTGTCCATGAAAGTTAGAAGTAAAAGTTTACAATGGACAAACTTGTTGAAAAATTATCAAGAATAATTTTTCAGCTGAAACAAAATTAATTTTCCAGGCTAAATTTACTCCTCTCCCTTAAAGCAAAAACAAAAACAAAACCCATTACTATTTTTTACTCTTAAATCCTGGGAGTTGGCAGATGCGAACTCACGGTTATGCTTAATTTAGAGATGTTCCAGGGTCTGGCTTTAGGTGAGTGCAGTTAAGTTTGTAGTTTCACTGACAGGGAGATGTAATAAAGATTTGAAGGTAACAGCTGGTTCCTTGAGAAAAATAGACATCAGGCCAAGAGATGCAGGGCAAGTGTTCTTAGGTCAGAAGAATGAGGGTAGACTTCCAATTATACTAGGATCCATATTATGGGAGACTTTTATATAGACAATTATATGTGGGAAAGGTTTACTTTAAAAAACACAGGTTTGGAGATCATGATAAATCTACTTCATTATGACAGATTTTGTCATATTGTTTTCTAAATGTTAAATTTAATCCAAAAATGTCACACGTGCTATTTTGAAATTCTTTTGTCATTTAAAATCAATGATATAGTCTGGGTCAACATATGCAAATTAATATTTGAGACTACTTCCCTCATATGTGTATCTTTTTTTATTATGATACTGATATAATTATTCAGCTCTCAAATCAATGAAATCCTTAAGTATTTAGATGTTACTAGATGCCAGACTCAGATACTACAAAATATTACACTGAAGTGTATTTTAAAAGTGCATATTTTTGGTCCAATTATTCATATGGAATTTTAATAACGTGAAACTCATTCTTATTCTGAATTATTACAAGTTCAAAAGGTTTTAGAAAACTGACACATTCTTTGAAGTGCTTTGAAAGATTTTAAAAAATGTATCTCGCAAAAAAAATTTTGTTTTTTTACATACTTCTTTGCTCATGGTCACACCAAGACACCACTTCAAACGTTAAGGGCAGAGCTGAGGACAGACAGGCTGCCACAAGAGAAGCAGGGCAGTCTTGAGACAGACAAGCTGCAATCATGAGGGGGGGACATTAAAAAATAATAATAATGAAATAGAGAAAAAAAGAAAAAAAACCCTTAAGTGTTTCTCAGACTGGAGGTAGAAATTAATTTACCAAGCACCCCAATTTCTGTAACCAGAGCCTGTAGGTCTGAACCTTGCGCAAGGAACAACATGAGATATACCCTGCTGGACCCAATGGCTCTGCTGACCATCAGATTCTCAAAGCAGAGCATGAGTTGCTGCAGCAGTACCTTTGAACTTGGAGATTAGGGATAACTCTGCTCATCAGTCAAGCTCTATTTTCAGGCACATTATTAGTAATATTAACAAAATGAATTTTAAATAAAAGATACTTTTCAAAGGAAGAATTTTTTTTTTTGTTTTGTTTTTAAATAAACTCTTTTGGGTCCTAAGATACTCTCAATGTACATTAGGGAAAGCATATAAAAATCAAAACACTTAAGAATATGTAAACTGGGCATGGTGGTGCACTCCTGTAATCCCAGCAACTGGGGAGGCTGAGACAGGAGGATTGTGAGTTCAAAGCCAGCTTCAACAAAAATGAGGCACTAAGCAACTCAGTGAGACCATGTCTCTAAATAAAATACAAACTAGGGCGGAGGATGCCCCCGAGTTCAATCCCTGATACCTCACTTGGCCCAAAAAAGAATGTATAATATGTTCAATAAATTTTAATATTATTACTCTTTAAAATATTATTGTACTTTGGATTTGATACATTCATGTGAAAGTACAGTTTATCAAGCATGGCTAATAGCTTTGGGCTCCCTGTGATAACACTGAAGTTCATATTGTGGGAACTACTGAACTATTCTTTGGTGCCTGGAATTATCCTTTTGGCTCATTTGATTTTATCCATGGAATTTTCAATTATGGATATGACTTTACTTTCAAGTTTCTAAAAATATTTTTTTTTTGAGGAAAGTTTATCAATCTTGGTTTTATAAAGAAAGTTATACTTACATTCAATAAGAGTCTCTTATTAGGATATCTGGTTGTAAAATTCTTAGACAAAAAGACTAATTTTATAAAGTTAATAATGTTTATTTCCAATGTTTGGCATTTCATGTATTAGGTAACAGATAATTTAAGACTTGGTCTATACATGGTAACATAAGACACCTAGACTAGAGGAGAAAAACATCACTAAGAAATTTTTGTCCGGTCAGTAGGAGGGTAGATGCAATAGATTTTGAATAATGTGATCAAAGATTAAAAGTCAATTTAGATTTTTACCACATATTAAAACAACAACTACCACTACCAGATTTTGGGGGGAAAATGATTTGGGGTCAGAAGTAGAGACCAGATCACAGAACTGGCTCAGCAGGAGAGAGAAAATTAATGTTGACAATTAGGTGGTGGAAAAGAATAGGCCAATACTTCACTAGTCCATCTGAGTCACTGAAGTAGCAGCTTCTAGGGTTCCATGTTAAATTATTCAGTGAAAAGATGATTATTTTTATGGCATTGGAGACATTTAGAGTCAAAGTTATCCACACTATTCAAAATGTGAATAAAGATAATGAATCTTGAAATAATAAAATGCCAGTTCTCCTGTAATGGAAGAAAGATTACATATTCACTGACTTGAAATTCTTTTAGATAACTAATTGAGTTTTATAATAATTTATAACTTACAAATTAAATGACATGAAATATAAAAATATAATGAAAATATGTTAGAAAATAAAAAAGTTTTGTCAGTAGAAACATGAATAGTTACCAAAACTTAGTCACAGAAATTAATAATTAGCAGATCATTTAACACTCTGGGAAAAAATTACAAGTACATATGCATATATATGTATATATGTGAACTAAAATACCCATATATATTCTACTTGCTGGTAATTTTAAAAAATATTATTATTATTTTTCAATGCACCAGAGTTAAAATCTTTATGAATTTTATTATTAGTTATCTTAATAGTGAATTAAAAGAAAAAATAATTTTCAAATTCATATTTTTCTTAACCTCCAATCATCACTTGCCTTGCAAATTAAAAACAATTGTTTTTTTGTATTTTTGTTTTTACAGATGATAATCAAAAGAAAGCAGCCCAACAGTGGCCTTCTGCCTTTAATGTGGACTCATTTTTGATGACTACAGCAACATTTTACTTACAGAAATAGCTTTTAATTTCTATTTACTATATTTCTAAAAAAATTTCTGACTCTTTTTTTTTATTTTTTTTTTTTATTTTTTAGTTATCGGCGGACACAACATCTTTGTTTGTATGTGGTGCTGAGGATCGAACCCGGGCCGCACGCATGCCAGGCGAGCGCGCTACCACTTGAGCCACATCCCCAGCCCTCTTTTTTTTTTTTGAAAAAGAATATCAATATATAATTGCTGTTAAGGAAAGACAGAGATAGAATATGGCACCTTCTATTTCTTTGTTAAATTGCTTGTTTGCACTTTCTCTTACTAATATATAAGAAGATACATTGTTCTATTACAATCCAAACTAAGACAACTAAAAGAGAAAGATAAAAGTCTATGGGATTATAATTAAGGAACCCATGAGGTGTTGTTGAGTATTCTAGATACTTATTCTTTAAAAATGCTGAAGAATTCATTTTTTAAAATAACAAAGCATGAATTAACAAAAATGTGATCTTATTTCCATGTTCATGTTATGAATTATTTCATCTTACATATTTAAAAGGAGAATGAAATAACTTTAATACACAAGCTATGGTCACAAAGTCTCATCTCTCTTGTAGTTGATTGATTGTTTTTTTCCACTTCCATTACCAACAATGACTATCCAAAAAAAGAATCAGTCTTTGGGACTCTGAAAAAGGATTTTGTTTGTTTTTGTTACCAAAGAGTGGGAAAAAAAGAATGTGTGTATATAAGTGGCAGATACTCAAGTTGAACTTGAGATCTTAGGTGAAATTTACAATAAGCATTTATAATATAGGGACAAGTAGGAAAAATATTTTGTGAGGAAAAAGCACAAACTTTTATATTGCTGAAAATTCACGTAGAGTTTTTCTGAGAAGATTGGGCTTATAAGGAAAAGTCTGGGTAAAATTTCAGGATTTAAGAGAATACCAATAAAGTGAAGACTGACATTAACCAGACCTGGCTATAAATACCACACAAAGAGACCAAACACGTCCTCCCCTGACAGGTCTGGCCACCTCCCCTTCAGAACAAACCTATACCAAACAACAGGAGAATGAACCATTGTTCTTTTAGGATCAAGGAAACTTAATATGCTAGTTAAAGAACTTTTGCTTTAGGATGATTTCGATGTGTGTATTACCTGATTACCATGTTAAGTATAGTTAAACCCTGCAGCGTACCAGCAGAGCCAAGAATCTGCACATGTCATCATTTAATCATCTCTATTATCTCCCTGTCTTATCAGTCAAAGTAATATGACTTCTTTCTTCTCAACATCATTTTGATGTGAAGGAGGAAGTCACTTTTATGTTGCTGAAAAACCTCTAATTACCTTTATTGAGAAAAGCGAAAATACGAACGTGAAATAAACATGCTTCTTTCTCTGTTCTATCTTATTTGCTTGGAAAATACTAGTGCACAGACCTTACTTCTGGTTGATAGCACTGATTTACATGTGTTTATTCTCCTTTTCAGTCTTCAAAATGTACATGTATTCTAATAGGAATATCATATACTGTAATTGTTATAGACTAATTACATGTTACTGAATAGTAAAATATTTTTATTATTTATTGTTCAATATTCCAAAAATGATCTTAAAGGTATGATTTCTGATACTTAAAGAAAATCTTTTAGAGTATTATCTGTAAGGACCAAAATAAATATGAGTACTATATGAAGGCAATATTTTAACACAATTTTCATTGACAAATAATTATTACCTGAAATATATATTTGTTTAAAGTTCTAAATTTTATTTTAAATTATTATGTGACTTGACTAAGAAATATCCAACAAATATTAATTGAAGATTTTGCATGTAAAAGGTATATGCAAGTTATGAAAGTTTTGAAATGTAGCCAGAAAACAAAGTGACATTGTTATTTATGTTTAATTTTCAAATTAAAGTATTTTTTGAAATGAATATTTGTTCATAACACTAAAATAATTTTTTTTCAATTTTACTAATGACTCAAACTACAAATGCTCTGCAAAGGAAATCACCCTATTACAGATAGCTAATTAATAAAATTGAAGTCATCTTCTGTAAAACCTCCAAGGTTTATTTCTTTTATAGAACAGAATTAATACATTATATACACTATAGTTGAGTGATTTGGATTACAGCATACTGAAAGTACCGGTAATGTTCATTACTAAAATATTTAAATGGGGACCTGTGTAGCACAAACTTTGAACCACATCTTATGAAGTTAAGGCAAATATGTTCCAACATCACTGAAATGCTTTACTCATGGGGATTTATTTCTGTTCCTAGTAATTCACCAACTCCTACTCTCTTTTACTTGTTTTGGCCACATTTGATATTGAGGATGCACTGTCTTTTATTAAGAATCAAACTCTTCTTCAGAAAAAAATTAGCAATGGCTGTATTCTTGTTAGCCTCTAGTAAAATATCACTGAAACAATTTACCGAATTCAGCATGGAATAATAAATAAATTTTCATTTTTTCATTATTGCTGCATGTTAGTTCTATTTTTCTCTTGGCATCTTTTAAACAACTTGAAGTCTGAGATTATTAGTTTTTTCATGTTTGCTTAGCCCAGAACCTGCTCCCCCTGGGAAATGTCTACTAAATAGTTTGTGTATGTACAAACAAATGGATGAGTTTGTGCTAGAGAAGTATTTATTCAAACAGGCCTTCACTATCGGCTTTGGACTGTTGTGTGGTACACTTGTTTCTGAAGTGCATCTGAGAGTTCAAATTAAATGGAGGTAAAATGAGAAATCCAAAGAGGTTTTTCAGATGTGCTCTACAGATCCTGGGAGGGTGGGAGTTAGAATGTTGTTTCAGAGAGCGAAAGGTAAAACAAGGAGGGATATCAGGTAAAGAATCTAATTTGCAAGTTGGCATCAATTTTTAAAGAAAAGGCTATGCTCTAAGGAGACAGGTTTGAAAATTCTGTATTTAGGAGGTGAGACAAACATTTGATTTAAATTAAAGCCTCCATGGTGAGAGCCTGGACTGCCTCTTTACCTTCCTGGGTGCATCTTCATTATGAGGCATAATCTTGGCACATGTTAGCTGCTCAGTAAGTATTTTTACCAGTAATGATGATGATGAATTGGCTAATGTCCTGTTTGTATACAATGACAGTTAATCCCAATAAACTCAGCAAAAAATAGTGCAAAATTCAGTTTTACTTGTTTCACACCTTGTTTCTATGTTTAACTTTGAGTTAAGTTTGATGTGCTTGTATCATTTTTGAATGTATACATTTTACATGAGTTAGAGGTAAAGTGAAACAGTATTTCTTGAAACCATATGTTTAAAGGGAGAAATTTAAAAGAATATATTTAACAATGAAATTGGTGACAAAGTTCAAGTTCATGTTTACAGTCATCAACTAACCACACAGCTATCATCACCCATACTAATAAGCATGCATCCAATGAAATCAATATTCTGAAAAGTCACACTGATTGAGGTGAAGAAAAAATGCCATTGATCATCACAGATCACTTTTCAGAGGATAGTCTCCCATAGTAAAATTTCACAAAAGCATACCCTGTTTTTCTCTTAAATCATTTGGAAGCACAAGTAATTACAAAAATAAGATTCTTTACTTCAGTATAAATAAAACAACACAGTGTTATATAAACTTTATGCAACAAATTTAAAATTTAAAATATTTAAAATATGTCAATTTAATTTCATTTGTTAAAATTTTCAAAAGAAATACATCAGGTGTAAAGTAGAATCATGTACTATTAGGAAAATGCTTGTCAAGCTTTTCTCTTATTGACATTGTCACAAGTATACAGAGAGGAAAACACAGTTTATAATATTGCCTCATGATATAATTTAGAGAAACCTCGAGATTGATCATCCAAAATATTATCAATCTGAAATATAGTATCATACAATGTCTTACTCATTCAGCTAGATAAAGCAGGGTTTCACGGATAATCCCATATTTTGGGTTCAATATATTACACAGGTCCATATAAAGAAAATCACATACTTGTAAAATACTGGAAAAATATATAATACAAAAACAATATCTAAAGCTTTTATCACATCATTAAATAAGTTGACCAAGATCTAGTGATGCCTGTAGTAGCTGAAAACAATGGCAGAGAAGGTAAGAGCAGTGTTTTTTTAAACGCTGATGTAGAAAATATGTTTAGATTTTGTATTGTTGGATGGTGCACATATAAAAATAACAGTTCTTAAGATACTTTTGTCTTTCATAATAGCATTAGATAAATGTCATATAAATTAAATATTTTTAAGGTCTGTTCTTTCAAATGCATATTTTTCAAAACTATTTGTGTGAACAGCATTAAGTTTTAAACTTCCTTTGTTTTCATGGTAGAGCCTATTGACTTGTTTTATGGCAAGGTGCTAATACATCTATTTCAAATAGACAAGAAACATCCCTGCTTTCTAACGCAGGGAATTTCTTAGCTAAAATAAGCTCAGCTATTCCACTGGCTTTCCCACAATGCACATCCTATTAATATTTGGAGTAAGCCAGAAAGGATCCTTTTAGTAATGTACTATCACAATGTCATTTTACTTATTTAAAACTGCAAATAAAGTGTCAGTAATCAAAACAGAGCTCTTAAATTTGCCTTGAAATGTAAGTAACATATATTTACTGTTTTGAAACTTTGATAGAGATAGGGTGAGTTGGCTAATTTTAGAGGTTGACATTGTTGAACACAGAATGGATAAGATACATTTGAACATTAGTTTCCAAAGAATGATAATTTTAAATGGATGAGAAACTGTTCATCAACCAATTCCAACTTGAAAATTTAACAATTAAGGTTTGAGAGCAGATGTTAGATAATGCTAGTAATTCAACCTTGAAACAATTTTCTGCTACTTCTCCTTTAGTCTTTCAGATGAGTTAAATTGAAGAGCATCAGGAAATTGCAGGATGAGCTGTTTAAAAACTGTTATCATTTGCAATTGTTCTCTATAATACAGAATTGTTTTTATATCATGCAACCCAAAATAAAACAGAAATAATTTTTATGTTCAAGATTATGTAAATTGTTAGCTCTCATTTACAATCTTTACTTAGAAATTCTTTGCTTTGAAATTACCTTTGTGTTTTCATTAATTGCCTCTACAGGAAATATTATATATGAAATTTAAAAATAAATACATACAAGTAAATTACTGTTTTGTGTACTTATGGTTTGTGGTTGTATGTCAACTTTTTTTTTTGAAGAAAAGTTTCAGCTACTAAAAATGCATGAAAAGAAGATTCTAGGTGTTTTATTTAACTGTTAATGTAAAGAACACACCTTTGATTTTCTAACTTAAAACATGGTCATTGCAATAGCTTATTTTTAGTGTTGTTGTAAGAACTAAGGACAGTATGTGTAATGTTTACAGATAATTTATGAAGCAATATTGAAACACTTAACACAGTGTTTGTCCTGAAATAATCATGCCATAAATTTCATTATTATTGCTCTCAGAGATGCCCTCTTTGTGAATGAGCGAGAAAGGAATCTTTAGGAGTACACTGAATAGCTCTGGTACTTCAAACTTTGATATCACAGCTCAGCATCTAATATTTCTCCAAGTGTGTTTTGTCACAGCTTATTTTAGAATCTGACAGAAGCTGGGGACCTGCAGCTCCCACATATGTAAGCTTTTTGTATTTTCCTTCTGAGTTTAAAATTTCCTGTAGGGTCTCCTCTATCTAGAGATTGCAGATTGAGATCTTACCTCAAGTTTGATTTTTAGAGATTATAGTAACACAGCTAGTTCTTCAATGAAATAACCCCAAGACATTTTTTTTCTCAGATATGTATTTAACAATCAGTAGTACAACTTTAAGATTTCAAAATTCACTGTGTTGGTTTAATGTTTAGCTGTTTGTGAAGCGCATTCCTGTAGCCTGTAAATTGGATATTCAGTTATCAAGTGCAGTTGTCTGTATCACGCCTTGTCTTAAAATGGAGAAGAGGGCTGGGAAAGAAGCACACGGTGACAAACGTTCTTTCTTCTAGCACACATCTATAATTAAAAAGAAAATATTTCCTGAAGCTATTGTCTGACATTTATGAAAACAGAAATATGTATATCATGGATAAGAAAAAAATAAATGAAGAATGCAAGTGAGCTGAAATGCTGTAACCTAGGTTTCTAATTTGTATTTACACAAACTGTAAAATTTTCAAGGGCACCACAGGGTATAAAGTCCATTCTTTTTATATTTTGAATGTTTTAAATAGTATTTTCAGATAAACCTCTTCTTTCTTTCAAAGAAATAAAATGCAGGGTGATTAGTATTACAGTACATCAGTTAGTGTCTCTGTTCTCTTCATAATATATCATATGTCAAAACTTCTCTCTTTAGAATAACAAAAATGACCTTTTGGTGCCATAAGCTCTGGCTGACCTTTTAGTAGCCATAACAGTGGCAGAGAAACAATAAAGATACATCCAGCCAGGGTCACTGCCAGCCACTGGAACACTCAGGAACTGAACCAGAATATTCTATGAAATTTGTTTCACTAGATTTGAAAGTAAAAATTAACAAAAGGACTTTCTATTATGAGAATCAACTTCATGACCTTAAAGTGGTGTTTAAGTATTTCAGTTTAACATAAAGCTTACAGCAATCTGCACTTTAGAGAAAGTGCCATTTTCAGAATATACTTTAGTGAGTGATGTAAGTATCAACATTTTGAAGGCTACATCTATAGCTTGAAGTAAATTTATTAATGGAAAATAAAGTTTAAACACAAGAGTATTGTGGTTTAATTTACAAAAATATAAAACAGTATAATACTTTTTTATTTGACTTTTTCCCATTAATTAAGATGTTAACATTGGCTTGTCACAGAGAAACGATTTCTTTTCAAAGAACTTGGAACCACACACTGACTGATGTTTGAAATCCAGAATCTATGTGATTTATCTGTAGGGCAACGTTTGAACATTTATTATCTTTGCTGTCCAGCATTTCTAATTTTGTTTATGTTTTTCGTGAAGTGTGGAATCACAATTATGAATTTATATAAACCCAAGCTAGGTAGTTAAATAAGATGAAAGACCAGAATTACTTCAGAACATTCCAGTGAGAGCAAACTGGGATTCTGGTTACAGTGAAGCTCCTACATGGTGAAGTTGTTATGGGTGAGGGTGAGAAGGGGGGGGTTACCATCAAAGGAAGCTAGGTCTATGTAGGGAAACTCTGCCTGACAAAGAAAGGCTTCTTCAAATATGGTTTCAATAGTTATATATTCTCCTGGTGTCCTGGTGTTGTTAATTGATAGATATCTGTGATCACTGCTTTTTTGTTTTTTTTTTTGGCTATTTTTGCTGTAATCTTTTTTTTTCCCCTAAATACTTGTTTTTTCTTTCTTTCTTTCTTTCTATCTTTTTTTTTTTTTTTGGTGAACCTCTGATCTCAAAATCTATTGCAAACAGTTTGGACTCTCTGTTAAAACAATGAAACACTTGTTCCATTCTTTTAGGCATTTGTGTTTAAATTATTTTTTAAAGCAATATATTCTCATTCTCAGCTTTTTCCCCCTCCAATGAAAATTTACATATGTATTGTTTCTCATTATTGCCATTCTGTTAAATCCTGCCTCCCTGAAAGACAGTATCTTCCTCTTGACCTTTTTGATACTTTTTCTTTATTTTAAATAACATTCCATCTTCTTCCCTTGGTTAAATAATTCCTTCTGTCTCTTCAACAGCACCTTTTCTACCCAAGCATCCTGTTGATGCCTCTCTATCTTCTACAGCACATGGGGCGAAGCTATGCCCTGTGTTGCTAGCCATTATACTCCAGAAACGTTTGCACCACAGGGGACTATTTACTGAAAATAAAGTGTGAATGTTATACAACTCTGAGGTCATGCATACGACACAATTTTATCTTACTGAGTACTTTATAATTGCTTTTCACTAGTTTTTACCCCCTTTTCCTTGAAATCGGTGTTTCTGGAAGTGTGGTCTGAAGAAGCCATGCATTAGGGACACACACGAATACTTATGAAACTCCTTGGACAGCCTAAACTCCCCTCACAAGGACAGAGAGGAGTCTGAGCATCTGCTTTTCAAATAGACATCCAGGCGATGACTATGCCTCCTACAGTTTCAGGAATATTTGATGCCTTGAAACTTCTCAAAGGCACCAGTCATTGACTTTTACATCTTTAGTATCTACTCTGGCCTATGGAGGCATTAAATATTTTAAAGTGAATATCTATTCTCAAATATGGAGATAAACATTTTTTTGTGACTATGAATGGAATAATCTCTTCAGTGTAAGACTATGGTTCTCAAATATTTTATAAGTAACTATACACAGTATCAATAATGCGGGGCAGGATGTAAGCACTTCTCATCTTACCTCCAATTATCCAGACAAGTGTAGTCAAGAGGTAAGGGTTTCCCTCTTCCACTGAGCCCTCATTGATAACACAGTGTCCCTAAGAGTGTTGCAAACCATTTACCTTTGCCTTGGATCATAAGGCAATAATTGCACTAGGAGAGTCAAGTTGAGAAGAACTAAAGCTACTGCCCTCTTTACTCCTTAGGAATCATCTCCGAAAGCAGGGATGTCTCTCAGGGAGAAACCTGTCATTGTTCATATTCCAACACCATAGCCATGACTTAGATTTTGTGCAGGAGATAAAGCAGGTTAGAGAACAGAAAGCTCCAAATCACTCCCCGAAAGAGGCTGTTTTCATTTGTAACAGAGCATGGAGAAGTTCAAGCCTAAAAGAACTCTCAAAAACAGCACAGTGCATGGTGGAAGGCAACTGCAAAGACCTAACAGATTTCTTGAACATATGGGTTTATCTGCAGGTTAACTAGTTTAACCAAGAGAACATGGCAGATTGCTGGCCTGGGGAAAATAAAATCTTACACAACAACTTGAAATCTGAATTTCACTGGCTTAGGTAGTGGGACAATGTTTTCCCAAGACACTGTTGAAAACAATGAAGCAAAAAGGCAGTAATTAGTATATATTAGTAGGTGGATGTGAGCCAGAAAAGATACAGTCAACAAGATCCCTGTAAACCCAGTTGCATTGAAAGTGACCGTGGACTTACTCGAAGCTGTAGCCTCTAAATAAGACAGATGCAAAGAAATTAACTCATAGACATACTACTATATATAATATAAATGCTGAGAGTCAAAAACAAGGAGTAAATCTTAAATCTTGAGGAAAATCAGAAACTTACTGTAGTATGAAAAATATTCTACTAAAATACTTAAGCCATTTAATAAGCACATAAACGAGCACGTAACTATGAAGAGCTCTTGACAGAGGAGTGGTACCAGTGCCTAGAATTACTATAATATATTGTTTAAATGTCCATTTTGTAACAAAAAGTTATGAGATATGCAAATAAATAAAAGTATAAACTATGTACCAGAAAAAAAAGCAGGCAAAAGAAACTTGTCTTTCAGAGTTAACAGCAAATTTAAAAGAAACAGCTTTCAAAGTATCCACTATCACTATGTTCAAAGTGATAAAGAAATTAATATGCCAATATCACATTATAGAAATATCAATAAAATATGTCATAATAGAGAAGCAACCTATAAATTCTGGATTAAGAAACTGCAAAAACTAAGATAAAAAGTTATTAGATAGGCTCAATGATACATCTTAACTGGTAGAGCAAAGAATTGAACTCAAAGATAGACTGAAAGACAAAGACAAACAAAACTGAAAACAAACTGAAAGACAAACAAAAAGAATAATGAAGAAAAATGAGTAGAGCCCTAGAGAAACACAGAATACTGTCAAGCAACCCAACATAGGTACCACATGATTCACAAAAGAAGAGAAAATAGAAAAAGGAGCACAAAATTATCAAAGAACTAATAACTCTTTTCCCAACTCCTTTAAAACACATACACATCCATCTAAGAGTCTTAACAAACTCTAAATAAGATAGATGCAAAGAAAGTAACTCATAGACATACTACTATATATAATATAAATGCTGAGAGTCAAAAACAAGAAGTAAATCTTAAAGCAGAAAGAGAAAAGTAAACTTATCACTTAACAGGAAACTCTAATATGTCAGTTTTTGTCATTGAGATCAAAATACCTAAAAAGAAAACCTGAGAGGAGGCAAAGTACATTTTGGTTCACTGTTTCAGAGGTTTCAGTCCATGATTAGATGAATTCATTGCTCTGCTCCTAAGAAGAGGCAGAGTATAATGGCAGAAGAGCATGGCAAAGAAAAGCTACTGAGTTCAAGATGGCTGGGATAAAGAGAGAAAAAGACAGGGAAAAGATATAGTCTTCAAGGGCATGCTCTCAGAGATCTTCTTACTCTAGGCATACCCTTTCTACCTGGAGTAATCAACAATAGTCCTTTTATTTTTTTTTTAAATTTATTTCTTACATACATGACAATAGTGGAGTGCATTACATTCATAATTATCCATTCACAGCACAATTTTTTGTAACTCTGTATATAAAGTTATGTTCATGCCAAATTATGCCATTATATATGAGCTCTCTTATTTTTTTTGCATACAATTCTTAATACACCTTTATACCACAATTTATCATATCTCTTGTTTGTATATAAGGTATAGTACCTTTAAATTTTAATCCATCAAATAAATTAATCCACTGATGAGGTTGGAGCACTAATCATTGCTTAAAAGCCCCACTTCTGAAACTTGATGCATTGGAAATCATGTTTTAAGACATGAGATTTGGAGTGAGGGGGTCTTTCTGAACTAAACCACAATACCCAACAAGAATAATAGCTGACTTTTCTGCAGAAACAATGGAGACCATAGAGAAGTGCGATAACATATTCAAATGGCTCAAAGGGAAAAAAAAAAAAAACAACCTAAAAACACAAACAAATGACAACAGCTGTCATTAATATTCTATCCATGAAACTGTATTTAGGAAAAAAAAATACCAAATTAAGCATTCCACAATAAACAAAAGCTGAAAGAACTTGTTTTTAACAGAACAACTTTACAAGAAATACTAAAGAAAGTTCCTCAAGCTAAAAGCAAGTTATTTAAGAAGGTAATTCAATTTGATAGATACACAAAACAAAAACACTAGTAAAGGCAATTATATAATTACAAAGCACATTAGAAATACATTTCAAATTTTTCTTAAGTTATTTTAGAAAGCATTTGTATAAAATAATATGTATACTATGTGCTGTTGGGCCTATAATATATTTAAGTGTGATATATTTAAAATATGTTTATCAATAACAGTACTAAGGAAGTGGGTAGGAAGAAAGCTGTATAGGGTTAGAGAAAATCATAGCAATGTAATATTGAGTTTGTAACATTGATATGTGTTATCTATATAAACATCATGTCTCAAAACTGAGAAAAGCAAATAGAGATTTATAAGTATGTTTTTATATCTCTGGAAGTAAACTAGCATAAATATAAACCTGTTTCTGTCAAGTTAAAATATATGTGGTAAGCTTTAGAGCAACCATAGAAAAATAATTTTAAGAATATAGTGAAAAAGTTATTAAAAATTTAAATCCACTATTAGAAAATATTAAGGAAATCAGTAAAGAAGGAATAAAACACAATAAAAACAAGAGATACAGAGAAAATAATAAAATGGAAGACAAACCAAGTTAGAAATGATATTAAACATGAACAGATTATTCACTTAAAAGGAGTTCCCATATTTCAAAGGCAGAACAGTACTCCATGGTGTATATGTACCATGTTTTCTTTATTCTTCTGATGGATAGCCTGATTCCATATCTTTGCTATTGGAAGTGATATTGCAATGAACATGGGAGTACAGGTATCACTTTCCATAATAATTTGAAGTTTTATTAGAATACATACTCCGAAGTAGAATTGCTGAGTCACCTTATAATATATTTTGGCTTTTCGGGAACTTCCATAGGTTTTCCATAATGACAATATTAATTTGTATTTATTTATTTTTTTTAATTTTTATTGTTGGTTGTTCAAAACATTACATAGTTCTTGATATATCATATTTCACATTTTGATTCAAGTGGGTTATGAACTCCCGTTTTTACCCTGTATACAGATTGCAGAATCACATCGGTTGTATTTCTAACAATGGTGATCAAGGGCTTCCTTTACTCTGCCTCTGTTATAAATACTTGTTAACTTTTCTCTTTTTGATTACAACCATTGAACATGTGTGAGAAAATACTTAATTAAAGTGTTAATTTGCATTTTCCCAATTATTAGCATTTTTATCATTTATCTGTTGCTTATTTGTATATTATCTTTTGAGAAATGGCTGTTCAGGTCCTTTCCCCATTTTGTAAATGAGGATATTTTGCTTTTTATGCTATTGCGTTTTTTAAGTTCCTTGCATATTTTGTCTATTAGCCCTTCACTTGATGTATTACTTGAAAATACATACCATGTTGTTTGCTGTCTCCTCACTTTGTTGGTTCCATTGCTATACAGAAGTTTTAGTTTGATGCAGTAGCATTTGTTTATTTTTGCCTTTACTGTCTTGAGTTTTGTGGTGTCAGACCAATGTCATGTAGTTCTTCTTCTTTGTTTTCTTGTAGTATTTTCATAATTTCACACCTCACATTTAAGACTTTCAACCATTTTGAGTTGATTTAAAAAAAATTAAGTGCTTTAAGCTGGTATACAAAAACAAAAGTTGTGCGTATTAATGAACTACAATGTAATATTTTGCTAATATATAGTGTAATGTTTAAGTCAGGTTAAGTAAATCTATCTTTTCAAAATTTGTTTTAAATTTCTTTGTAGTGAAAATTTTCAAAATTTTTTCTTCCAGTTCTTTTTTTTTTAATATACAGTACATCATTTTGTTATCTATAGTAAGTGCACAGTGCAATAGCATTGTAGAGCTTCTTGTTACCATCTAACTGTAACTTAATCTTTGCTGATCAACTTTCTTTATCCATCTTTCACCCCACTCTACCCAACCTCTGTAACCACCATTTAATTCTCAGCTTCTATAAGATCTTATTTTAAATTCCACATATGATTGAGATCACATGGTACTTGACTTTCTTTGCCTGGCTTTTTTCACTTAACATGGTGATCTTCAGTTCCATCCATGACAGGATTTCTGTAGACAAGGTTTTAATTTAACTTTTATGCATATAT
>NW_025999924.1:10498402-10551031 GCF_001458135.2 Marmota marmota marmota | reverse complement strand
TTCAAAATAAATTGAAAATAAAATGGCCTAGGGAATATGGCTCAGTTGTTGAAGTGACCCTTGGGCCAGTTCAATAACTCCATAGTACCCCAAAAAAAAAAAAAAAAAAAAGATTATGTGTTATGTGACCAAAACACATTGCAAGTTAAGTGAAAAACCCCAAGAACAATTAGATAAAATTAGATACATAAGGTAATTATAAAATACATTTCCTCTATTTGTATATATTTCTGCATCTATATTTAAGTTTACATATTTCAAAAAGAAAATTGAATAAAAAAATTTATCTTCCTTATCCAAATTTTCTCCATTCTTCCCACATTCCCTGCCCCCATTATGGATCAACATCACTTACCAGAGAAAACATTTGGCCTTTGGTTTTGGGGATTTGGATAGGGCAAAGGAGAGAGAGGGGATGCGAGGGGACATGAGGGGAGGAAAGATGGTGGAATAAGATGTACATCATTACCCTAGGTACATGTATGATAACTCAAATGGTGTGACTCTACATGAGAAATTGTGCTCCATTTGTGTACTATGAATAAAAAAATAGGAAAACTATAAAAATATTAGTTCATTCAAAGATTTTATCTTAATGTCAATTGCATTATGTTTTGGCACTGGGGATTTAACCTAGGGGCCCTAAACCACTTGAGTTTTTATTTTTTATTTTGAGACAGGTTCTCACTAAGTTTCTTAGGTCCTCACTAAGTTGCTGAGGATGGTTTTGAATTTGAAATCTCTTGCTTCAGCCTCCCAAGATGGTGGGATTACAGGTAGGCACCACCATGCCTGGCAATAGTGTTTATTTTTGAATGGCAATATTATGAATAATGATGTTCTATTATTTTTCATTATAAATTTTAAAATTTTCCAAATTCTCTATAATGAGTATGCATTGCATTTACAATTATAACACACATATTAATAAAAGATTTTTACTTTTAATCCTGAAATCCATAGAATATGATAAAAAGAAATTAATTATTTGATTAATTATAGTTGATGAATTAATATATATTATCCAATTTTTATTCCACTTAACAAATTCAGTGTTTTTTTTTTCCTCCAATACTGATAGAATGTTCAAGCAAAGGAACATAATGACATATGTGACTTCTGAGTTTGCCTTGTGCAAAATCCATTTGGGATGAGAAGTTTAGCAACGCATTACATGGTGAGGCAAGGTAATTTATAGCACACCTTTGAAACTTAATTATACAATCATTTCAGAGGTAACATTTACAAAATTCCATGAAGTCCATTCAACAATTTAAAAAAATGCCCTTTTAGGTGCCTCTTTAGTAACCAATTGCAAGATATATGGTGGTAAGGCAAAATTTATTTGAAAAAAATAGAAAAAAGCTGAAAATTTATGAAAAATTCTGAACAACAATAATAATTATATGTATTCCTCATAATGATTTCACAAAAACCAGAACAGGAAGAGGCAGGACTTATTAAAAGATGCATTAAACAAAGCACTAAATGATTAGACTTGCACACTACCATATCTAGAAGTCTTGTTACCTTGCAGACATGTAAAATATTAAGAAATGTTGATACAAACTTAAGAAAAAAAATATTCCACCTGGAACAATTTTCTCAAAAGTTATTTAGACTTTGCTACTTGGCTTAAAAGCAGTTCACATTATGTTAATAGGTCCAAGTAAGCATTTTAGGTTATAGGGCATATGATACGCATAGTGGAGCAGAGGTTGAAATATTTTTAAGCAATTGGTTTTCTTAATTTGTTTTATTGATGACCTAAGTAAGTCCTAGTAGCACACTTTTTATAAAAGTAAAATTGCACTTAGAGCTTCTATCAAATATTCTGAATTTCATTATACATTGTTCTTGTTGATTATGTGTTTCTTATTTGAAATGAAGTTCCCCTGTGGAAAGAACTGTGTGTTCCATTTTTTATATAATTTTTCCAAGCACCCAGAACTGTTCTGAGCAATAATTAAAGAATATGTGATCTAATTTTGCAATGTTGGTCTTATTATCTAAAAACCCCTGTTTAATTGGACTCACAGAGTTCCCCCCAAGTAACTGTGAATGTAAGTAATACCTTGTCATATTGTCATATATTTTCTGTAAGTTCCTTTCTTCATCCATCCATTTATTCAACAAACTATTTCAAACAATTTTTCTTTACTACAGTCCTTAAGCACTTTTTTCTCTAGCATTCCAGAAAGCAAGTATTTTAGGCACTGTGGTCCATATGGTCTTTGTAACAGTTACTTGACTCTGCCATTGTAGCAGAAAAGCAGCCAAGAAGGTAGAGAAACAAATGAGTGTGGCTGGGTTCCAGTAAAACTTTATTTATGAAACTGAATCACACGCTGAATTTGGCCATGGGCATAATTTTCAGATTTCTGAAATCTGTCCATTTTCTTTCTCACTCAGAAATTTTCCATATATACATATACATTCAAAGTGCCACAAACTCTTCTAGAAATGATACCACTCTACTAATAATAAATTTTCAGTAGTATTAATGACATTCTTAATTTGATTTTTAAAAAATGTTTTGATTTCTAACATCCCTAAACATTTGCTAGTCCACATAAACATGCTAGTTTTGCCTCATGTTCAGAGAAGCTTGAGCCTTTCCCACATATCAGATTTATCTACACCATTTTATTGTTACTAAACTGTCTCTCTATATTTTTTAGGAGCCATTTCTATCAAACTTTGAAAAGCCACTCTTTCCCTGAAAACCTAGAAGATGACTACTTAGTAGTGATGTTTATCTATATAATTCATTTATTTGTGTGATTCATTGATCCTTCTGTCTTTATTTTACAGCTTATCTGTTGTTAAGATCAATTTTATTTTAATTCTCTTATGTTATCATCTTGTGTTTCTAATTCAGCTACCAATTCTTAAAGAAATGTGTTAAACTTATAAAATTTTCATCTAACATTTCATCTAACACAGTGATTATCAAATTGTAGATGTTTACTATGTTCAATTTGATGGCTACAACTATGAAGAACTCCCCTCAATAGCATACTCCTTAAAATTTCCCAAGATGATATGGTAGGTGGCAATTGATGATTGAAAAGTTTTTCTGTCTCAGGGAAAATTAAATTTCTGTGGGGTAAACACATAATTTGGGGTAAAATTAACAATTTTAGTAGTACTTCTATTTAATTCTGATTGTGACAAAAATATTAGGTACTATACATATAAAATAATTTATCAATAACTATCAATATTATAAATATTTGCTGAAAACTAATAGTATTTGACCTTGTTACCAAGTATTCAACAAAACAATCTTTCAAAGCTTATAAAAGATAAATAAAAGAAACACATTACATGGTATATAGATAAAAATATACCTATGCTTGTTTTTCACTGGAATGAATATATATATATATATATATATATATATGTATATATATATATATATATATATATATAGTTTTTTTTTCCTTAAAAGGGAAATGAATGAAGTTTCTACATGATGGCTACTTATTTAATGCACAGTCTGAATGTAGAAGGAATATTTTTTTTGTGTGTGAAATTCCAGTTATTAAAGTAATTCCAGTTATTAAAATAATTTTTTAAATTAGAGCTTTATAGTTACATACAGTCATTGGGTTTATCCTTACAAACCTATGCATGCATGGAAATTGATTTCAGATCATGATCCCCTGCTTTTCCCTCCCTCCCTCACCCCTTCTTCTTCCTCTACTCTATTAGACTTCTACTTCTACTAGACTTCACTGATCTATTTGTATTTGCTGGGTTCTTTCTGTTATCCTATTCTTCCCTCTCCCTTTGTTTTATTATACTCTAATTTTTGCATATGAGAAAAAATTGGACCTTTGAGTTTCTGAGTTTGGCTAATTTCACTTAGCATGATATTCTCTATTTCCATCCATTTACTGGCAAATGCCATAATTTCATTCTTTTTTTTTTTATGGATGAGTAAAACTCCATTGTGTGTGTATGAGAGATATGCTATATATGGCATATATACCATATNGACTATATGTGTGTGTGTGTGTATATATATATATATATATATATATATATATATATATATATATATTCAGTTGTCTCAACACTATTCATTGAAAAGACTGTGCTTTCTTCACTATGTATTCCTGTAACATTTGCTTCAAAATCGACTGATTATAAATAAATGTTTGGATTCATTTCCAGATTCTCTATTGTGTTCAATTGGTCACTGTTCCACTTTATGACAGTATCATGTTATTTTAAGTATTTTAGTTTTGTTGAATAGTTTCAAGTCATATAGTGTTATGCCTCTACCATTGCTATTTTTGCTCACAATTGTATTTGTTATTTGGTATTTTGTAGTTTTGCATAAAGTTTAGGATTATCCCATTTTTGTGAAATAACATTGGAATTTTGATAGGGATTGCATTTAATTTGCAGATTGTATTAGGGAAAAAAGGACATTTTCATAATATTAATTCTTCCTATTCATGAATAAAGGATACTTTCCATATTTTTTATGGTTTTTTTCAATTTACTTTACTAGTATTTTATAGTTTTCAGCCTACCGATCTTTTACCTTCTTGATTAAATTTATTCCTTCATATTTTACTTTCTTGTGGCTATGGTAAATGGGATTGTTTTCTTTATTTCTTTTTGGATATGTAATTTTTAGTTTAAAGAAATGTTAGCAATTTTTGTGTGTTAACTTTTTATCTTCAACTTTACTGTATTTGTTTATTAGTTCTCAAGTTTTCTTTTGAGTATAATGTTATCTGTGGATTTTGTGATATATGGCCTATATTGTGTTGAGGTAAAGTCCTATACCTAATTTGTTGAGAGTTTTTGATGAGAAAGAATGTTTAATTTTTTCAAATGCCTTTTCTGAGTCAATTGAGATGATCACATTTTCCCCCCTTCATTTTGTAAATCTGGTGAATCATATTTTTAGATTTACATTTGTTGAAATTATCTTTGCATCTAAGGAATAAATCTCACTTGATCATAGGAAATGATACTTTTAACATGCTATTCAGTTAGGGTTGCTAACATTTTATTGAGTTGTTTTACTTCTGTGTTTAACAGGAATATTGACTTTAATAAAATATTCTTATCTTGTAATGTCATTGGCTGGTTTGGTTTCAAGGTCATGCTGGCTTAATAAAAATAATTCAAAATTACTCCCTTCCCTTTTTTTTTATGGAAGGGTTTGAGAAGGTATGGTATTCTTGAAATGTGTGGTAGAATTCACCCCAAAATTTTCAGCTTCCAGGTTTTTTTCTTTTTATTGTAGACTTTAATTATGGATTCATTCTTCTTATTCTCTATTGGTCTCTTTAAGCTACAAATGGTTTGTTATTGATTTAATTTTGGTAAGGTTATATGTGTCTAAAAATTTATCCATTTTTTAAACTTATTCTAATCTTTAATGTTTAGTTATTCATTGTAATCTCTAGTGATCCTTGAATTTCCATGGTAGAAGTTGTGATATTTCTTTCCTTTTTAGTTTTATTTATTATTGTCTTCTCTTTATTTCTTAATCTAAGTTTGTTGATTTTGTTTATCTTTAAAAAAACTTCAGATTTATTGATTTTTTCAATTGATTTTCTATTCTTAATTTCGTATATTTTTGTTTTGGTTATTTATTGTTATATATTATTGTTATTTCCTCCCTTTTGCTAACTTTGGGCTTATCTTACTTTTTTCTTAGTTCCTTAAGGTATAATGTTATATTGTCATACTTGAGATATTTCTTCTTTTTTGTTATAGGCATAAAGTCCCTCTGGGAACTGATTTTGCTGTCTCATACAGTTTAGTATATTGTGTTTCCATTTTATTTGTGTTAATATATGTATTTTTATTTCCATTTTATTTTTTTCTTTGATCCAATAGTTGTTTAATTTCTACATATGTGTGAATTTTCCAACATTTTTACTGCTATTAATTTCCAGTTTCATACTAAGTGATCAGAAAAGATACTTGATATCATTTCCTTCCTCCTAAATTTGTTCAGACTTGATTTTATGCAATCTGATTTAAATATTACAATGCACCTAGGTATAGAATTTTTGGTATATATCTCAGTTGGTGTGATTGGAGTGTTTGAGATCTGTGGTTTAATGCCTGTTATTAGTTTTGTAAAACTTTCAGCCATTTTTATCTTCAATGTTTATAATACTTTTACTTTTATTTCTTGTAATACTATTATGCATATTTAATACCCTTATTATTTGTTCCACAGTTCTGGGACATTTTAGACTTTTTTTCTTAGTTTAACAGTATTTATGGAAATATCCTTAATCTTGCTAATTCTTTTCTTGGCTATGTTGAGTCTACTGATGAGTCTACTAAACATTCTTCATTTACTTGCAGTGCTTTTGATTTTGGGCTTTTCTTTTTTTTATTCTAAGAGTTTTTTTTCTATTAATTCTTTAATGCTGTATGTTTTTTCCACTAAAATCCTTGGCATTATAATTTTTAATTTATTTTTTTTAAATCCCCCACATCTGATTATTCCAAAGCCTCTGCCATAGCTGAGTCTGATTCTGATGCTTAGTATGTAGTTTTAAAGTAATTTTTCCCCTTTCTTTTTCTTTCTAACATATCTGGTAATTATTTCTTTGTAGAAACCACACAATATGTACTGGTTAAAGAGAAGTGAGTTAGATATGACTTTAGTATACAATTTTACATTTTTCTGGCTAGGAGTTATACTGAGTTGACTATTTGCTGTAGCTGTGATGTCAGAAGTTAAAAATTTTGTCTGGTCTTAATTTTTTTTTTTGTCTGTTTGCTTATCTTTGGTTTTTCTAGAGACTCCTTCAATATGACAGAGGCTTACAGATTTTCAGGTATATTTTTCCCTTGTTATTATATAAGAGTCTATTGATGAGGTTAAATTTATAGAAACAGAAAAAAATGTTAAGGATTGCCAGGATCTGTGGTACGTGATGAGTAGTGATGACTAATGGATACAAGATTTTTGATAGGTGATTAAAATGCCATGAAATTAGATAAAAGTGATTGCCCAACTCTGAATTTATAGATAATCACTGAATTGTACATTTTAGTGAGATAAATATTTTGGTATGCGAATTAGTCTTCATTAAAACTTTTATTTAAATAAGTGAACTCATTAAATTTGTTAGTAGGGAATATTGGAATTATAATTTTTTCCAACATTATGCATAGTTGGAGAAAATTGAAATATTCTAAATTACATTATACCCAAATTACAAAGTTTTATGCAGTAATTGAGATTAAGTGACCAGCTAGGAACAGTGAGGCATGCCTTTAATTGTTGTGACTCAGAAGGCTAAGGCAGAGGGTCATGAGTTCAAAGCCAGCTCAGCAATATAGGGATGTCCTAAACAACTTAGTGAGACCCTGTTTCAAAATAAATTAAAAATAAAATGGCCTGGGAATATGGCTCAGTTGTTGAGTGCCCTTGGGCCAGTTCAATAACTCCTAGTACCAAAAAAATNATATATATATATATATATATATGAATGAAACAATTCTTAATATATTCATCTATTGACAGACATCTAAGTTGATTCCATAATTTATTTAATGGGAATTGTGCTGCTATAAACATTGAAGGGCTGTTATCACTACAATATGCTGATTTTATGTCTTTTGAGAAATTACCAACGAACGGGATAGCTGGGTCATGTTTTTTGTAGACTCTCCCTCCTGCTTTCCAAAGTGATTATACAAGTTTGCAGTCAACCAACAATATTCAAGTGTACCTTTTTACCCACAACCTCACCAGAATTTATTATTTTTCATATTCTTGATCACTGCCATTCTGACCTGAGTGAGATGAAAACTTACTATAATTTTGATTTGCATTACCTTATTGCTAGAGATGTTGAACATTTTAAAAATATTTTGTTGACCATTTGTGTTTCTTCTTTCAAAAAGTTTCTGTTTGGTTCTTTTTCCCATTTATTGATTGTCCAAGAGGTAACTGGCCAAGATTTTTTTCCCATTCTGAAGATTCTCTCTTTACACTCTTAATCATTTTCTTTGCTCAGCAGAAACTTTTTACTTTGATGGCACACCATTTATTGATTGTTGGTTTTATTTCATGAGCTTTGAGGATCTTGTTAAGGAAGTCAATGCCAGCATCTTTGTGATGGGTGTTTTTTTAAAATGTCTTTATTTGTTCTTTTAAATTATATATGACAGTAGAATTTGACAGAACATATATACATGGAATGTATGTATCTTCCCATTTTTGTAGTTGTACATGTTGTGGATTTACAGTGGTTGTGTGTTCATATACAAAGAGAGGAAAGTTATATCCTATTCCTTCTACTGTCTTTCCCATTCCCATCTCCCCTTCCTTCCCTCCACACCACCCTGTCCTATCTAGTGAACTCTGCCTGCCCCCATCCCAGTTCCCTTGGATTGTGAGTCAGCATCCACATATCATGGAGACATTTGGCCTTTGGTTTTTGGAGATTGGCTTATTTCACTTAGTGTGATGGAGTTTGACCCTATGTTTTCTAGCAATTATAAAGTTTGTGGTCTAATTCCTAAGTCTTTGATCTTTTTCAATTTGTATTTTTTGCAGGGTGAGAGATAAGGGTTTAATTTCACTTTCCTACATATAGCTATTCTGTTTTCCCAGCACCATTTGTTAAAAAGGTTGTCTTTTCTCCAAGTTATATTTTTTACAACTTTGCCAAGTGTCAGATGGTTATAGGTATGTGGATTTTTCTCTGTGCTTCTATTCTATTCCATTGGTTTTTGTGTCAATTTTAATGTCAATATCATGCTCTTTTTTTTTTGTTTTGTTTCTAAAGCTCTGTAGTATAACTTCAGATCAGGTATTGTGATGCTTCCTGCTTTACTTTTTTTTGCTTTGTATTGCTTTGACTATTCTGGCTCTCTTATTCTTCCAAGTGAATTTAACAATTGTTTTTTCTAATTCTATGAAGAATATCATTGGTATTTTGATGGGGATTGCATTGAATCTGTATATTGCTTTGGGTAGTATGGCCATTTTGACAATATTATTTCTCTTTATCCAAGAACATGAGATGTCTTTCCATCTTGTAAGGTCTTCTTCAATTTCTTTCTTCAGTGTTCTAAAATTTTCATTGTAGAAGTATTTTACCTCATTGGTTAGATTAATTCCCAAACATCTAAAAATTTTCAGAGGTTATTGTGAATGGGATGGTTTCCTGGTTATTTTCTTGATGGAATCACTGTTAGAGTATAGGAAAGCTATTGATTTATGGTTGTTGATCTTGTATTATGCTACTTTGCTAAACTCATTTATAAGCTCTAGAAGTTTTCTGGTGGAGTTTTTTTTTTTTTTGGAGTCTTCTAGATACAGAATCATATTTTTGGCAAACAAAGATAATTTGGCCTCTTCTTTTCCTATTTGTATCTCTTTGATTTTAAAGCAATAAAACAATGCTTTATAGTTTGCAAAATACACATGGAATTAAATTTCATGACAATAAGAGAAATGCCAGTGAAGAAGGGCAATGAAAATATGAGTGATAGCATTTATTTGATTATAATAAGTCAGAGTGATGATTGCAATCTCTAAAATCTTCACAAAAGAAAAGCAAAAGAATGGGTAACTCATGAGTTAACAGAAAGTCATAAAAAATGTGTCTAATAAGTAGAAAAGGAAGAATAAGGAAACAGAAGTCAGATCAAACAATTAGAAAAAATATACAATGATAATATAGACTAAAATATATCAATACTGCATGAATATAAATTTAATAAAATTTACAGTTAAATGTCTGTGATTTTTCAAGCTGATTAAAAACAACATTATCTGACCAAAGACATACTTACAAAATAAGGACAGAAAGAAAAAGAAAGACAATGTAAACCTTAAGAGAAAGTTGATCTTGCTGTGTTAAAACCTGGAGCATTTGGCTTTTAGGAAGACATATCACTAAATTTAAATAGTAAAATTTCACCATGAATTAAGTGTAAATGCATTAAGGAGAAATTTTACACTGACCTGTACCTAGTAAATGAATAATATCACTCATCTGTGAATTTGCAAATTAGAAAGATTGGAAGAAATATAGGCTACATTTAATTCTCCTAATGAGACTGAAAACTAAGTCTCACCCTCATTTTACAGCTAAGAATTGCAATTCTAAGAGTAATTACCTTGTCTAAAATTACTAATTTTTCCAGAGTAATAAATGACAGAAGAACTAAAATGTAAATTTTGTTGTTGCTATGTTTTTCATGTAAATCTTACAAATGAGAGAAATAGGACCACAGTCAGAGATGGCAGGAAGGTTGAATGGAGGTTTTTGTTTGGTTTATTTATTTGTTTGTTGTTGCTTATTTATTTATTTTTAATACAGGGGAGTAACTTGTGAATTAGCCAGTGCAGAGAAAGATATGAAAATTGCCATTTAGACAGAAAGGAAAGAAATAATTGTGGGAACAGAGTTCTATGGAATGAGGGAAGAATAAGTGCTTAATAAAGAAATTTAAACTCTTTCTTTGCTCCTTTAAATAATAGCTCCAAACTAAACTACTTACAGAAGTCAGACTAACAAAGTAGATGTCTGAAGCATGATGGGTATATTAGTTTCCAAGCACTGACATAACAAATCACTACAATCTGTGTTGCTTAAAATGAGAGAAATTTATTCTCCCAATGTTCTGGAGGCTGGAAGACTGGAACCAAGGTTTCAGTGGGGCCACACTCTGAGGGCTCTAGGGAAGAACTGCTCCTGCTGGTTCCCAGGGGGGTGGTTACCAGCAACCTCTGCTGTTCTTTGGCTCATAGCTGCATCACTCCACCTCTGCTTGTGACGTCATGTGGCCTTCTTCCCTCTGTGGGTATCTGTGTCTTCCCTCTCTTCTGCTGAGAACCCTAGTCATTAGACTTAAGGCCTGCCCTGATTCAGAGTGACCTCCTCTGACACCTCTTTTGTTCTTTCATTGTCTAACCATTCACATCTGTAACTATTGTATTTCCAAATAAGTTCACATTTCAAAGTGCTGACAGGACTAGAACATCTTTTCATCTTTTTTGGTGAAATTTTTTACTTTCACTGACTAAGTCTTGTCCTAAACCTGATAAGATTTAATACCTACATATAGCTGTAATATCTGCAGCTGGGAAGTTGCAGGGGTTATTGATTATAAAACTACTCAAACGTTTCAATCTGCAATTCCTAGGTTGGCCAATTTCACTCTGAACATTAAAAAAAATATTGGTGCATTATAATTATACATAATACTGGGATTCATTATGCCATATTCCCACAGGCACATGACATAATTTACTTGATCTGCCCAAGAACCTTCCCTTCACTTCCCTCCTCCTGTCCTCCCCTGATTTACTTGTTCTAGTCTACTATGACAGTTATCTTCTCCACTATCTTTGCTCCTTCCTTACCATTAGATTACAGATTCTTCTGGAGCAATAAAACATTTTCCTCTGTCTCCTCTCACTCCCTGTTGTACATACTGGTCACTTATGTACAATAGGGAGTGAGAGCTTCAAAATACTTCTTTTAAAATTGAAGTTATTCAATTTTATCACCATAGAACTATTAATATGAAATTATAACAAAACATACTTTTAAGAAAGGACTACATAGGAGAATTAAATTGTTACTAATCATCTACTAAACACCAGGTTAAAGAAAGTGAATTATTTGTGCTTCTGTTGAATTTTATATTACAACTTTTCTAATACTGCCCCTGGAAGGAAATTCATTTATTATTTGATAATTCCCATTTCATGAACTACTGAATAGAGTTTACTTTTAAACTTGGAAGGATTTTTCTCTTACCTGGAGCAATGAAACAAACTTATTATACTTATGTCTTAGAAGAAAAAAGATACAAATTCTGAAAAGATTTAGCTCTTTGGGGATTGCAATATTTCAATTAATGACACTCCTTCAAATCTCTTAAATCATGCTTCTTTGCTCAGAATTCTTTCTATTATCATAAATTTATTCTCTTGTGTTAGGACAAGTCTAAACTAGCAAAATGAAGTAGAAAATGGAGCCAATTATTTAGATAATTGTAGTAAAATACTTTTTTCTCATTACTGTATATTTCAGATAAAATCTTTTTAAAAACCTGATTATCAGAACTACCCCAGTTACTTTCTAATAGTTTGTAAAGTTAGATAATATTATTTAAAATTTCTAAGACTTGTGAACTTTTTGACTTTGACAGTCTACGTAGGTAAATAACTCCATTAGCAGGGCTAAAATATGCCTGGGGAATTGAGTTAGAAGTAAAATGTTAGACTTTGATTAATGAGTGTAAGGTATTAGAAAATTTACCCAAATAGACATATGAAATTCTCTTCCTTAGAGTCTATGTCCAAATCAGTAAATAAAATGAAGAATCAAAGTAATTGTCTAAATAAATAAATTACAAAACTAATCTCTTCATTATAAAGTATAGAAGTTCAAAAAAATTTTATGATTGAAGCATTCAAATTTGCCCCCATTTTACATACTTTTTTTTTCATCTAAAACTTTAAGATACAATGATGTTTTCTGGCATGATATAAAGGAGAAAAAACATGATATTTGCTCCTTAAAACTGAAGTCATCTATTAATTATCCAGAATATTATGAACTATATTTTCCCCTTTTATATACTGGAATTATCCTAATATGTTAGTTTATTTTGGTTTCTAAAATATTCTTTAATTGCTTATTTTGTATTTTATTGTGCTGTTAAAATTTTACCTAGGTCTACACATATGATGATATGGGTACTGCTAGATCATTGTACTGAAAATAGAAGTTTGTTAATCACATAAAAAGGCATATTTAAGGTAAATTAAACAATTAAATGTGCATAAGTAAAAATATAAAGAATAGAACTTTGTGGTGAGGAATTTCTTAAATGAGACACCAAGAGACATACCATACAACAAAAATGAAGAGACTGAACACATCAAAATTAAGGACTTCTGTTAATAACTGGACAATGTTGTATCACAATGCATTACTCCCACATTTGGGGTGATGCGGGCAAAAATAAGCCTACTGTGTTGTTGGTCCCATAAAAGTATAGCAACACAATTATGTGTAGTTCCTTATACTTGATAATGATAGTAAATAACTGTGTTCCTGGTTTATGTGTTTACTATACTTCATCATTAATTTTGAGTGTACTACTATTTAATAAAACATTTGCTGTAAAAAAGGCAGCATTGAATATTTGACTAACAGGCTGTGAGAAAACAAGACTTAATACCTACATATAGCTCTTGTAAAATGATAAGATTAAACAAAACATAAAAACGAGAAGAAGAATTATCAGAGGAAAGAAAAAATTCAAATGGCTCACAAATACATGAAAAGAATATTAATTTCACATCAAGCCAAATAAATGTAAATTAAAACTACAAATAGATATCTATAAGCATCCAACTTTTGAAAATTAGAAATTCAGTATCAATATTATCCAGGATTTGGGAAAAGACAATTTATTATGCACTATTTTTGCATATAAACTGATGTAATTCTTCACAAGAAATATTTTTCAGGTTTACATGAAATAGTACATATATAATTTATGACCCAATCTCTTATCTAGAAGTAGTAAATTCCACTCCTGGATATTTACCTGAGAGAAATTCTTGCATAGCTCATTGTTGCATTTTTTTTTTTGAGCTAACAAGTATATGGAAGCAAATTAGAAGCCTGTCATTATGGAAATGGAAATGCAAAAAGGAGGTAATTGGATATCTCCTATTAGAACACCTCTGTTAAGAGCAATGGGCCTTAAGAGAGCAAGCAGGAGAGTCAGGATATATTCAACAGAGCAAAAGGATAACATTTTCAAGTGCTTTCTTGCTGAGGACTTGCTGTTATCATAGGAGCATGTGACATCTTCTTTAGGTCAAATTTATATGTTTTCCTTTAATTGAAAAAGAAACTGAGTAGGATGTTGCCAGTGGAGAGCACATATTGATCCTGGATTTCCATCCCCAATAGAAAATGCCAGGCATCAATTTCCTGCCTCACTGATGTAGGGCTGGATGTGGCTTAGCTAGAGTCAGGACTAGAGTCAACACCACCCAACAGTGATGAGAGCATCTCAATGGTGTCAGTGCAAGTCATATTGCAGGAGAAATTGAGAACCTCCTCCCCTTTGTCAGATTGGAGAGAATAAGTGGAGGCCTGCTGAGGAGCTGGGATCTCTCACTCTGTTAAGCAACAATTAGCAGCTCTCCTCTTGTGGGTATCAGTGGAGGCTGAGAGCTACCAAACTGCTTTGCAACAATTCCCTGGCACTCCTCAGTTCCCCTGCACCTATATTTTAAAGGAAGCCTGCTAAGGCAGATATTTAAAGGGGATCAAGAGTTTCAGAATATACCTCCCCAAATGCTCAGGTTTCAATTTCAATTCACTCACTCTACCATAAATAAGGAAAATCTCAAATGAAATGTGAAAAGAAATAAAAAAGTCAGCACTAAGGGAGGAAAAAAAAAAACATGGGCTAGAATGATCTGACAAGTATTTTAAAACAGTTACAATGAGAACATTCATTAAGTAATTAGGCAAGTATCTAAATAGATAAAACAAAGAAAGAAATCCTAGCCAAACATTAAAGTAAGAAAAATAAAAACTCAAAGAAGAACTAAATGAAAATTTTAGAACTGAAAAATACCCAAATAAAACAATACAACAACAACAAAACTCTTCAGCACATGAAGCTCCATAACTGAATGGAAGGGACAGAAGAAAGAACAATGAACTTGAAGACAGAACAATAGAAATTACTAGATATAAACATCAGAGAAAATACACGGAAACAAAACTGTTCCTCAGGAATGTATTAAACTAATACTGTTGTCCTCAGAGTCCCTAAGGAAGGATAGAAGGGGGTGGCACTGAAAAATGTCAGATAAATAATAGATCAGAATTTTCAAAATTTCCAAAAGGCACAAATCTACAGATCCAACAAACTGAGCGGACACCAAACAAGATAAAAGGAAATAGATGCAAAGTTGCATCGTAATTAAACTTCTGAAAAGTAAAGGAAGAAAATACCTTGAAAGCAGTAAAAGAAAAGTGACCCCTTTTTTTTATATAGAAAAGACAATTTGAATGGCATATTTGTCATCAGAAACCATGAGGCTAGAAGGAAATAATGGTACTTGGAATATATTAAAGTGCTGAAAGAAAAGAACTATCAATCCCTATTCCTGAAAATGTTCTTTGGGAATTAAGGAGAAAAGAAAAATCTCAGATAAAATAAAACTAAGAGAATTTATAGGGAGCAAATTAAATTTATCCTGAAAGGGTGGATAAAAAAACATCATTTATTACAAAGTAAATGATCAGAATGATCAGAAAAGCAATACTGAAGCATTAAGAAGAAAGACTAAAGAGTGAAAATATGGATAATTATGATAGATTTTACTAACATTTTTGAATTTTTGAATTATTTTGAAAATTATAATACTGTCTGATATGATTCTCAACATATGTAAAGAGTAAAATTACATCTAGGAAAGTAACACTTTTTCCTTTTTTTTTTTTTTTTAAAAAAAACTTTTTAAAACATAATAAAATGTAGGTAACAACAGAAGTGATGTGTATGTGTGTGTGCCTATGTATAAACACACATAAATATTTACTTATTTATGTATAGCTTTTTACATATTTATGTGTGCATATGTATATATACATGCATATATATCATATGTATACCTATATACATATATTATAGATAAAACATTGTATGTACATATATAAACGATACAAAAAGATGCACTCACCACTTAGATAAATCATAATAAGTCTTAATCAACTTTCAAGCATCTCACAATACAGGAAAAAGAATAAAAAAGTGAAATAACAGAAACCATCCCTAACATATCAATCTTTTTACAAAAGGTAGTTTAAATACAAAATTGAAAGGCAATTGCACATTAGATTTAAAAAGATCACCCAACTTTTTATTATTTATAAGAAAGTTTCTTCAAGTATAATGATATAGGTATGCTGAAAGGACAAGGATGTCTAGTAGATAATACAATGCAAGTATTAACCAAAGAAAGCATGAGCAGCTACAATAATGCCAGTTATCATAGGCTTTGAAGCAAAGAAATTAATCAGAGATGGAGACGGATGTTACATAATGATCAAAGTGTCCATCCACCAAGAAGACAAAACTGCCAAATGTATTTGAACCAAACAATATTGCTGCAAAAATATGAAGCAGAAACTGATAGAAATTAAAGGAGAAGCAGACCAATTAGTAATTACAGTTGGAGCCTTCAACATGCCTACTTCAAAATTGGTAATACAACTAGGAAATACCTGGTTTATTGGAAGAGAATACAAAAATTCTAGTGTGGGAGAAAATGTTTGTAAACTATATGAAACATAGGACTCATATCTACAATGTCAAAATATTCTCAAAAGAGAACCTTAGAAAGCAAATAATGCAATTAAAAATTGCTCGAGACATTTTGCCAGAAAAATATATGGATGGTAAATAATCATGTTAAAATATCTTAATAGTCGCCTGTAGGAAAATGAAAATTAACTACAGAATGCTATTATATCTGTGAAAGCAGCAAACATTTTTTAAAAGTGAAAATATCAAATGCTGGTGAGGATGCAAAAAAAACCCTGGATTTTTCAGACATAGTTAAGAGGAATGTAAAATGGTAAAGAAACCCCAGAAAACAATTTGCTTCTTAAAATTTAGATAACCCTGATCTTGGCAGTTCTGGGCATTTACTCCAGAGAAAAGAAAACTTATGTTTATACAAAGTTGTGTGCATGAATGTTCATAGAAGTGTTATTTAAAATAGCCCCAAACTAAAATAAAACCATCCAAATGTCTTTTCATTGTAACTGTTTAAACTGTGGTATTCCTATACTATGTCACAGTTTAGATCTCAATGGCATTAAACTGAATAAAAAATGGGAATCTCAACGGTCATAGGCTACATAATTCTATTCTTATAACATTCTTGAAATTAGAAAATTATGGGCTGAAGATGTGGCTCAAGCCGTAGCGCGCTCGCCTGGCATGCGTATGGCCCGGGTTCGATCCTCAGCACCACATACAAACAAAGATATTGTGTCTGCCGAATACTAAAAATAAATAAATAAATATATATATATATATATATATATATATATATAGATATATATATAAAGAAATTACAAAATTATAGAGATGAAGAAAAGATTGGGGATTACCAGGGTCTCAAGATGATGAGGGTAAAAGGGAAAGAGGTGACTGTGAATGTGAAAGGGCATCATGATAAAATTGTTCTGTACCTATCTTCTGTGTGTATGTATGTACTGGAGCTTATACCTAGGGACTCATGCATGCTAAACACACTCTACCACTGAGCTCCACCTCCAGCCACATCCTGTATCTTGATTGTGGTAGTGTACAGCAACCCAAGCATGTGATAAAATACATAGAACTATGCTTATACATTTTGCCAATGTCAATTTCCTGGTTTAGCTGTATAACATAGGTTTAATCATTTGCTATTTAACCATTTGATATCATTACATAAAAGTAAACCTTTGGGGCTCATTGGGTGAAAGGTAGGGGGGATCGCTAAACTATCTTCACTATATCCTGTGAATGTTATCATTTTAAAATAAAACTTTGAAAGGAGATCACCCTAGAATATAATGCATTCTTTCATTGAAATTTGGTGCATTGTTAATACACATTTCCCATATTGCATACCTTTGAGTATTCAGAAATGTAGTGATTATTTTATATTATGAGTAGGATTATGCAGAAATATTGAACAGTGTATGACCTGTGGTTGGTGAATACCAGAACACTAAGCATTTTTAATAGTTTAGAACACAAAAGTAAGAGAAATTAAGAAAATAAAAATTAATGTAAAAGCATCCTTCAGAAATATATGATAAATTTGATTTTCCTTGTTGCTCTATGAGATATGTTCTCTTATCAGAGTTTTATACAATTGAATTTGTTTCCTTCCTTTGACAGTTGGCCACTCTCCAATCTAATTTTATCCATTGCCTAGACTTTCTTAAATGACAAATAAAACAACTTCTGCCACATATTTATTGTATATTATTTTACCTTAAACATTATTATTTTATTATCTCTTTTAAAACCCAATTATAAAATATAAGAATTATAATTGCAAACATAGTAAAGAAATAAAGAAGTTTAATAAACTTATATGGTTAAAATCAATTTATTTTTACTTGCAAAGTGAAACTTTGTGTCTATAATCTAAAGAAAAAAAATCTGTATGACAATTCTTAAATATTGATTGGTGCTTACTCTAGAGTTGGTTAATTTGCAGTATTTCAGATATATCTAGTAGTTCTTAGAATAGAACACAAAATTGTGCACTTACTATTGTCATGGAAAAACTGACATTTATTGCTAGTAAACATATTTAGTGATATAACATCTTAATGTGCACATTAAATCAAATATTATGATGTCATTCATCTTTTCATGTTTAGAAATTTTAAGAGCATTACATGCAATTTTCTTCTAAAAATTTTTAAAAGATGTTAGATTGACAATTCAGAAGAATATGAAGATGCTCAAGGATATATAAACACCATTTATGAGATGAAACAAAATTGTTGGAAGAGTGTAGTTCATAAAGACCAAGTTTTGCAAGGGTATTCATCAAGAAAATAGAGCTACAGCAACTTCTTCCCAAGAGAGATGAAGGGCATGTGTCTTCTACACCTCCAGAAGTTTAAGGCATGTGGGTGTTTTAAATTCAGCCTTGCTTTAGGCCAAGCACAGTCATCAGATAATCTCTTAAAATGTATTATTTTAGGGCTGGGGGTGTGGCCCTGTGGTTGAGTGCCCCTGAGTTCAATCCCTGGTACCATTTTTTTTTTTTTTAAATTATGACTTCTTTTAGTAGACTGAACTAAGGTTTCAGTACATATGTCCCATTACATTAAGTAAAGTAAAACAGAAAATCCAAGTGTGCTTCTGGCAATTACCGTGGCTGACTTCATCTCTTTTATAATCTTAATTCTCTTTTTTAATTAAGGATTTATCTTAATGATCAGTTTTAAGAGAATTTAAGCATGGTATTAGTGTATTTACCTCCAACTTCTGTTAAGCAAAGTCAGAGCACAAGGTAATGGTGAGAAAGCACAGCACATTCTCCATTCAGGTTTCCAGCCATAATTTTGTTGTCTACTCTTAGAATATGGCATGTGTAGATCTTTCTATCACTTTCTAAAGCTACCTATGACTGCAAAGTGGACTACAAAGAACACCCACAGTAAAGAAAGTTGATCTACAAGTGTGAGGGTTTCATACTCACTGTTAACTGTTCAGATTAGTTAGTCTAAAATAATGATGCTTAGACCACTAGTTTTGTCTTATTAAAGAGTTTTCTGATGACAAGTATAGATTAACATGATGGAAATTTTTGTTGTTGTTGTTAAAAAAGCATGATAAAGTGCATATTGTTACATAAATCTTGGAACCAGTTCTTGACCATTCTTCTACTGCACATAAAAATCGTGTAGTGAGAAATAGGAGGGAAGAATGACTCTTTTTTCATTATTATAGAAGTTGAAATCCCAGGGGGGATTTGTAATTTGTTGAAATGATGTCACTTAGGAAAGAGCGATTGGTTTTGGAGCAAGTGCAAAGGGACTGTGGGATGTTGGAAAGATTGTAGATTTGAAGTTAAGAAAACTGGAATAAACTCTTGGTTCTGCTCATATTAATGAACAAGTTAATCTCTATCTCATTTTTTTCCATTTATGGACTGGGAATAATACTACTTTATGATGAAATAGTTTGTTAATCCATTAAAAAACGAATCTTGATTTTATTGGGTAAGAGGGAAGTTTTTAAGGTTATATGTATTTAATTTTCTTGTCATTAAAATATGAATATATTTCTTATAATAATAATAAAAGCAAAGTAGGAAGTCCTTGTTAATGTGGCACAAGGTATGATTCATCAGCATAGTTACTCTTCATATACCAATCAGTGAAAAATTTTCAAAGTTTGGTGTTGCTCAACAATAAGCTTAAACCTCCAAGCCCTCACGTGGACTTGTATTTACACACAGATGCACCCACCTCTCAAAGTAATCAGGTCTAACAAAGCATTGTTTATATGTTTCATGCAAATTGATTTGAAGTGTTGCTTAGACAATCTTATTATGTTTAAGAATAAAAACTTCCATCAAGAAATTGTACAAAAGAAAATGGACACACCAGCTGGATTAATCTATCATATGTAGGGGGTGGGCAAGCACTTTTAATTAGCTGAGTGAATGCAGTTTGCTAAACGCAGAAAGCACAGCCTCAGTCATATTAAAATGTGCCTAATTTTCTGTGAAAAAGTCCCATCTGAACAGGCCTGACCACAGTCAATCATACTAAAAGCCACTGGTGCTTAATTTGATTTACCAATATAAAATGCAAATTAGGTTATTAAGTGGAGTGGTAGACAGAGTAGGGCCCCTTTCAAACCATCAAGTTAAATGCAAGCAGACAGCAAACTGGCTGTGCAAAGAAAATTTTAGCATATTCGTTTGATTAGTGCTACAAAAATTTAATTAGGTTGGCTAATTACTTGACAAATTGCTCTACACCAGAGAAAAGGCAGAGGAGGTTTTTTTTTTTTTTTTCCTTCTTTTTCATTGCAAATATCCTGTGTGTATTTTAGCCCAAATGCTATTTGCCAATTTGAAAAAGCCTTATTAAATGAATAGAAGATGGTCTCCAATAGCAAATTGTATAATGCATATAATTAGACAAAACTCACACAACTATATCCATATGCCCATTCTCTATCATGACTTAAAGTATATGAAACAGTATTTATATGTAACTTTCATCAAAACAATTATTACAAAGCAGTCAGTTCTTAGGAAAGAAAATATTGTGCACGATATAGAAAATAGATATTTGTGAAATTTTTACCTCCTTGGAGGAGTTTGTTGTCAACTATTAAATGAGAACAATGGTGACATGCTGAGGTTTATCATCACAGGATGGGCCAGTCACCCAAAACTAGCTGGCTGAGGTTGGGGCTAAACTGGAGTGGAGAAAATTTTCTTCTTGAGATACATGTGAAATATAAAATCATCAAAGTAGAGTCGAATGACATTTTACAAAACAAAATTCATTTTTTTCTAAATGCTATTTATTAGCCTTTGTTCCTTCCTCTGTCTTTCATCAATCATAACATAGAATCAAGCATTTATGTTTGGGAAAAACATGCAAGTGTGTGATCACAGAATGGAAGAAAATGTTCAGCTCTTTGTCAATAATTTCTGGAGAGATTGAGAATGGCCTTGAGTAAAGGAAAGTGTCCTTTTCCATTCAAAGAAAAATGTGTTATTTTTTTAAAAAAGAGAAAGCATATATTTACATAAATATTTAAGAGAATAAGAAAAGGTGTTTTTATAAAATCACAGCATTATTTGGAAAATTACAGATTTTTTATTTAGATGCTTGGTTTGGTATTTGTTAATTTTTATCAGAACTAAGAAGCCTGTTCTAACTCATTCACTTTGATTTTACAAATAATCACTTTGCCTGCCCAAGTGGAAAATAAAAGTATCATATTCTATAAACATAACCCTTTGCAATTAGTAATGAGATACTGTACTTAACCTGTTCTAAAGCAACATCTGAGGTAAGCACAAACTCTAAGAAATATTTGTAAGTAATCAAGGCTTAAAACGTCACATATGATGAAGGCTCAATCTTTGTAGCCAAAGAGAGTTTCTATAAAACACCAGAAATGCAAATTTAAATTAAAAAATTCTGTCATATTTTAATATAAGTGAACTATACCAACCACTTGAGTTTTTCCCTTTAATATATTTACTAATTTCTTTAATCTCTCCCCTGTTTATTTTTATTTTAAATTCAAAATTTAATTGGTGCATAATAATTATACACAATAATGGGATTCATTTTGACATATTCATACATGCACATAACATAAATTGAAATATTTTAAAAAATCTGGCAGACATGATGTCTTAAAAGAGTTGGAATCTGAGACATTTTATTGATAGCATGGGTATAAAATAATAAAAATTACTGTCTTGCAAATATACTTAAGTGTTTTTAATGTGTTAATATTGAATATGATGCTTAAATCTTTAATAATTTCTAGTTCTAATTGCTGAGAAAACAAAAAATCTTTGATTTTTTTGTGATTTGCTTGAAATAAATTATATGCATGTATAACAATAGTAGTTCCCTTTTAATGAGCCTCTATTATATGAATTTACAGGTTTGGTGTTTACATATATTTCATCATCAAATTCTAATAAACTTAAGGTATAAGCATTATTGTCCTCATTTAAGGATGGATGAGATTGAGGCTGAGATAGTTTAAGTAAAGAATTGAGGATCAAAAAATTACCAACTAATAAATCTATCTAAATTTAAATAATTTTTTTCTGAATTCTCAAGAATAGATTTGGAAGTGCATTTTTAAATGTGATTTCTTGTATGTATGTTTGTAGGTATGTATACATGATATATAGTTGATGTGTATGTGTATAGTTTGAGATTTACCACTGTAATTGTATACAGTTGAGATTTAAACCACCATTTGTGATTTCTCTATGTGTGATACATACATCATTATGCTATATATGTCCATTTTATATTTTCTTGCCCTATTATTAAATATAATATTTTAATAAAGCATGATCAAGCATGGCCTTTGATATATTTCAAAACTCCATTGTTCTGATCAGTCTGATTATGTATATTCAGAGTTTCAAATCCCATGGATTTCAGTAGTTTATTATCAACTATAGTGATTCATGCTTATAAAAACCTTTTGAAAAATCTTATTTAATAAATTTGTATAACTGAGGCATATTATCTGCTTACTTAAGCCATGAAAAGAAACACCAAAAAGGAAGATAGGTATGGGATTGGATTCGAAAAATCAAATTTTCCATTTATAATGACAATGAAAAGTATTGGAGAGAAATACACCAGTTTGTAAAAACATAAGCTTAAAATCAGCTTTAGTCTATTAAAAGACTTCATTACCTTTCAGTATTGCTGTTTTGTGAGATTTTTCTTTTCATTAATATTTGTGGTTAAATTAAAGGCTTGTTTTAAAACTATATGACTATGAATATTAAAGAGTGATCAGTCATCTGTTTTTTTCATGTTAGTGACATTCCTGAATTTTTTGTTTCAGAAGCTTGGTAGGCAAGAAATAGTTTTTGAAATAGAAATATCATTCCTATTGAACTAGATTTGAATGAATAATAAGAATTCCCAATAATATTGCAGTATAGAAATAACACTTCAGGAAATATCAGTAGAGCAGAGGAAAGGGAACAGGAGGAGGGAAAAAGGGAAGAAAAGGGAAGAAATTGCAGATTGAATTAGAGCGAATATATTTCATGCTTGTATAGTTATGTCAAATGAACCCTAGTAATATGTATAGCAAGAATTAACTAATAAAAATTGTGAAAATAAAAACAGAAAAAAATAACACTTTAGATTTTGAATTGATTGATAATATAAATGATTCTAGATTGCACAACATTATGAAAACTTATTTACACATTTTTAAATTTGCTACACTATAAATTGCATGGTGTTAGTTTAGTCATTAATATATAATAAGTCATATAACATAATGAAGGAATATTTTTGTGGGTATAGATGTATCAAATTCATACTTCTGTAGCTAGAAAAAATCTGTTCATTTAAGTTGAAGTTATAGTACTTTAGAATTAATAAGTGATTTAATATTTTAGACTTAATCATTTTCTAGAATCTGGTTGAATTTTTCAAATGCCTAGACTTAGTCAGACAACAAACTCTCATATTATAATGAATACAGCCTTGCTGAGTATGAGCTCCACCATCTATTGTGTCCAAGGAACTTTTCTCTCTGCATTCTGTAAATTTCCCTCCTGGGCAAGTGGCCATTTGTGCATCTGACTTTTCTGAGCATTATAGGGAAAAAAATCAGTCTATGACCTGTTGTTTACTATTACCGTGCACGACTATATACATCACTTAGATGCAAAATATAAACATAAATGCTGACACATTGGAGAGAAATAGGTGCCTGTACTTTTGAGTTGCAAATACAGCAGAAGAAAAATGTACAATCTTCCTTGATAATTTTGTAACCAGAAAAAAATTTCCCTGACACACAAATGCATAAATAAAAAGAAAAATAGAGTTGCTATGAAAGTAAATTTTATGCATTACAAAAAATCCAGTTAAATGAGGACTAATTTATTTATATTTTCAATCTAGATAAACACAATAAAGCACTCTAACAAAAATGAAAGAAGTAGAATTATTGCAGATCAATTTCAAAACCTCAAATGTTTGAAAATTAAGATTATAATGTAACTTCTAAACATAAAGACATGTTTTATTTGTTGATGGCTGAGTAGATTGGATATCAAGGAGATGAGACAAGAACAGATAATTCTGATGTTCTCTAATTATGTGGCTTTAAAATAGTTTACTATACCAGGAACTTCATTTTAACACTTTAACAATTTAATAAACCCTTATACTTTGCATAATAAAAACATGATTTTCTGAACTCCTTATTAGTCAATAGGTATATGTTTAGATTATGAGTGTCTGTGGTTGCTTTTCCATGTGGCATTTATAGTCAGAGGTACAATAAGAATTATTGAATATTTGTAAAATTTTAATGTTTTAGAAAGAAATTTTAGACTGGCTTACTTGCTAGCAGAATGGTCAATGTATCCATATTTTTATGTTTTAAATCTAGAATATTTTTGTCTCCCGTATACTAAATCACTTTCTGAAAGTATCTGAAACTGTTCTGCGTAGCACTTCATATGCCTGATACTGAGGAAGAGCAGTTAATTTCCTTGCCTTAATTGTCAGTCCTGTTTAGTATTTAAGAGATTTAGATATTAGGAGCAGAAGCCACTAATCTGGATTGTCCATGTTCAATCCCTAAGAGCATCTCTTTGCTTCACTAGTTGCCATGTTGGTAACAACAACATAAATTAAACTCATGCTAAGTATGTGCAGTGCTCTGAGGAGCTAAGGTACTTGGTAACGTATGATTGAATTGGCTTGGCTGTGCAGTTTAATTTATCACTAAATACTAATTCGTGGGTATGATCAAATGGATAAAAACTGGTTTGGGGAGGGCAAAACTAAAGTATCATTTTCTATTAAAACTCTAAATCCAGCAACGTTTTTGTTGCAGAAGAAATAATTTTCCCCGTCCTTTTTCATTTTTTAAATAATCAATTTCCAATAGTAATTGTTTTTTTATTCCCCCCTAATGCTGGAGAAATTATTGCCTAAGCTTGAATAGTACAATCTGTTCATCTGAAAGGATTATTTTTTCTTTGACAGATCCAAGTATCTTTGAATTTTAGCGAGTTTGTAGATTCCCACGAGGTTTTTGTTGCTTTATGGCTGATTTTGTCTTTGTTTCTCCCAAGATTTAAAAAAGAGTTGGTACTAGTCACATTAACAAAGGTCCACCTGTACTGAGATGCTAAAGAGAAATCCAGCTAGGTTTACTGTTATCATATAGGGCATGCGTTAATCAGCATGATCTTTCCCTGGCCTGAGAAAACAGCTTTCTTTCTTGAAGGTAATAGCCAAGGACAGAATGTCTTAATGTGACTCATTAGGAAGGTCCCTCTGTAAAACAAAAAATTCACAATCAACTGAAAACTGTCTCTTTTCCTTTAAAAGTAAACTGCTGTAGGAAATACTTGAGGATAATATTGTTTATACAACATGTCTTCTATAACCTGATCAATTGTTCACTTCTGAAAATGTAGTCTCCTTACCTGATAAGGTACTGGCTTCTTTTATTTCTTAATATTTCCTGAAGTATTGGTTACACATATGTGAAACATTCTTAGTTTATCATGATAGCAGAAGGCTAATATTACAAACTGTGAATATGTTATAGGTACCAGAGAACAGGGACAATGTGCTGAAAGACCATTTGACCATCTTGGTCTCAGTAAAGTTTCCATGTAAAGATAGAAAAAAAAACTTTGAATCTTGCTTTAGAATGCCATCAATTTTTTTCCATTTTCCTTTTATAGCAAAGTGTTATTAAATGTCAAAAAGAAAATAAGTCAAATAATATCAAGATAAAACAAATCAACAGCCTTGCCAAACTTTTGACAATTTAAAACTATTTGATTAAGAAGCTCTTTTCAAAACCAAAATAATCAATCTGCTCTGGCATCAAATTTACACAAAAGCTTAACTCTTCTTTCTCTATTGAGCTGACTAAAGTAATTGTAAATACTAATGTTTTTTAAAGCCTGAAGCTAAATCCTAAATGCATGTTTTCTGTATTTGCTGTATAAAAATGGGTAAGAAGAACTTTTAAAAGTCAAACTTATAATATAATCATAGATCAGTTTTCTCAGTAAACTCTTTATGAATTGTTTTAACTTGTTACCTTGCCTTTTCTTCTAAGGATAATTACTCCGTTTTAATACCTAATTATGAAGATCTTCTCGTATGTTATTCTTATCTGCCACTACAACATATAAGAAATTAGCACAAATTTTAGATATTCAAGGTTTACTTCATTTTATCTAATACATTTGTAGAAAATCAGGTTTGTATATAAAATATTCTTAAAAAACTTTTCTGATAATCAAATTAATAAATATAATACAAGTTAGAGGAAAATATACAAGAAAAATTATTTAAAATATTATAGGATGGAGATGTCAAGCTTCTAAAAGAATATTTCATTTTAATTTACATTTTTAAATGTTTGTCTTTCACGTATTTTCCCCATTAAAGATAAAGTATTTTTGAGAATCATACATATCCATAGACAAAATGGCTTTTGTGTTCTTTAGTTTAAAGCAGTTGTTTAAATAGTTAAGTACAATAAAGAAATAATTAAATGAGAATAAAATACATAAAGTATTAAATAGTGTAAGTAGTTAAGCATTAGGTAAAAAGAAATAGACTATTCCTTTTTATGATCCAACAGTTTCAAAATTCTAAAACTCATTCTCCTCCTATGAAGACATACTTTTGGGAGTCATTTGTAAAAGTTGAATCTTAGGAGAAAAAAGTGGTCAATACATTCAATAATGTTGTTTTTTTGTTTAATTATAGTTCTCTCCCTTATTCTCTCTCTCCATCTATGTATATACATATACATACATATGTATATATGTGTATTATTTTTTTCCCAAATGGTGGAATAATTAGACTCTATTTTCCTTACCTTCAAAGGCACTGAATAGAGGGTAATATTGATGCCTTCTATTACCACAAAGTTCCCATTTTTTTTCATTATTAATTAATTATTCTTACAAACTTTTATTCATAAATTCATTTATTACAGAACTTTTGTTGAATATATGAGGCAATGGGGAGGTGTTTGGTGACTATTACTATAAAATAGTATAAAAATATGCAGAATTTTAGATTATGCCTAATAAATAGGTAAGAGCAGTAATAAATAGATAATGCAAAAAAGCAGACTAAATAATTCAATTCTGAAGTCTATCTCTTCCAAATCTGTGGGTTTACAATGTGTACAATGAGGAACATATAAGAAATACAGGCTATTTCTATGTTGTCAAGGAAATTACATAAAGATTTAGTATTTATCTGGGAAATGTGAATTTTGAGTGGAGACATTTCTGACAGTAAGAAATTGCCCTCCCAGGGGGCAAAGGAAACCAATCTCTAAAGACTTTCTAATCTGGCTTGGGCAGCCTTTGGATTTGCTTGGCCCAGGGACTTCTTGCTCTCAAATACTCCTTGAGCACCCATTAACACAGAGATAGACCTTTATTCCTCAGGTGGTTATATGTTTATTGTTTTAAAACTTCCCTGCAGCAGATAATGAGTATAGCATTAAGCTTCACAGAATTTCTCTTCATAAACACAATAGAGCTGTCAAAAAAGCTATGATTAATATTTCATATGAAAATTCATGGAAAATAACTAGATGCAATTAAAAATACTAAAGAGGAGAACATTATTTCTTGAACACTTAAATAAACAAACACACTTATAGAATAAAAAAAATATTTTTGACAATTTGTTTAAAAATAATTAACATATGTAATGTTGCCAGAGGGTGATTATTAGATCTAGTGATGAAAACTAGTGAATACAGAGATACATATTTGTTTAGAAAATTTTTCTTATAGTAGCAGGGAGAAAAGCAGAAGACAGAGTAAAAGAAAGCAAATGCATTTGGTGGGCAGGAGACTATAATTTTGCTGCAAAAAACACATTATGCCATCATAATTACAAACCAGGAATCCAAATTCTATTCCAAATAGAATGAGAATATATCATAGGAACCTTCAATTTACTGTGTCAGAATACATTTAACTACTTCCTTAATTGTGATTGTTTTGCAAATCAGGAATTATTTATATCATTTTCTAGTTTCCTTTTCTCTTGGGATCTTTTCCACTTCTTGTTTAGTAATAACACACATCTGGGGGAGGGTAAGAGCTATGTGGGTAGGTGTTTAATCTATCATTCCTTCCTTGGGCAGAGGGAAAACACTTGCACACACCGAGAACACACTGCTCTTTTAAAGAGACATGAATCATTTTTCCTTGAAACAACCCTTATTACTTTCCTTCACTTTAGTACCGCACGTGTATCTTTCAGCCTGCTCCTTCGGAACACTGAATAGCTTTTTGATGCTTTTATGACAACAGCTACAAATGAATCATAATTCCAAGTAGATAAGCATCAGTGTTCTTAGGTCAAGACTTGAGTTCAACTGGAGTTATGTACTGGAAGCTCTAAATATGGGCTTCTCTTGTTATATAACTTCACTTTTTCTTCTACTGCTCTATTTGTAGGCTTTTATAAAGCATAGGAAATGGTTACTTTCTGGGGAAGGGGAAGTAACTTTCTCTAATAGAGGACAGACCTCTGTTGGGACTCTAAGACTTTATATATAATCACTCACATTTGAAATGGTTTTGTTTTTTACAATTTTGAATTAATGAATATTTAATTATAGAAACCTGGAAGTAGTAGAAAAATAAAAACCCTGCAAAATTAGAAATAAAAACAAGTAAGTGTCGGGCTGGGGTTGTGACTCAGGGGCTGGGATTGTGGTTCAGTGGTAGAGTGCTTGCCTAGCAAGTGCGGGGCCCTGGGTTAGATCTTCAGCACCACATAAAAATAAATTAAAAATAAAGGTATTGTGTCCAACTACAACTAAAAAATAAAAATAAAAAAAAACAAATAAGTGTCATTATCCAAAAAGGTTATTAACATTTCCAGATATTTTGTCAATATTGGTGAATTTTCTCCTACTTTTTAATATTTACATCATTTATATGTATATATATCCTGCTTTATTCACATTCATCATGAGCATTGGCCATGTTATCAAATATTTAAAAACATAATTAGTAATGAAAGGATGATATTCAAGAAGTGAAACATCATAATTTACTTAAACTAGACTTTTTTCAACATTATTCTTTTACAATTATATGAGCATTTATGTGCATAAAGTATTGGGGCCATTTCTGTTTTGTCTTCCAATGGATTTTTATTGAAAATGTGATATATGTTCATGGCACAAAGCATTCCCAAAGACCAAGTAGGTTTAAAGCAAATTGGTGTTTTCTCCTCAACAGATGTCTGGTCTGACTTACAAACATCCCCATTATTAGTAGATTTTAAATGTACTTTTCAGAATATTTTTAAATAAGAACATTTTGTACATGTTGTTCCTGGCTTTTTAAAATTTTCAAAACAAAACATTTTAATCTGTGATGGGAGTTTTTCACATTTGGATACAAGTAGATAATTTAATTTCGATACATGTTTATATAATGTTCTATTTATGCATAGTAGGACTATAATAGACTTAATTACTTTCCTCAGATAGTCATTGAAGTTCATTCCAGTTTTTTAACCTATCAAACCATGCTACAAAAAATAATCTACTGAATGTATCTTTTGCTTGGGGACCAATACCTATAAAATAAATTCCTAAACCATAAGAAAATAGGTATACATTTGAGTGTTTAACAATTTGGTTAATTATTTTAGATCATCCTTAAAATTATGCTAACATACACCTCTGAAAAAGGTAAGAGTAATTTTACACTTTTTAAATTTTTTCCATCTGATACAAATAATTTTTTTAAATAGTGCACTGCTTTAATAATGAATAAGGCTAACCATTTATTTTACATATTTTTTTGGCTATTTGCTTGCTCTCTGTCCTTCTTTCTTTCTTTCATTTGTGTAACTCAGCTAACATTATTTATGAGCACTTAATTTCTCTGTTGTTCATGTATGTATATGTATATTAATTTATGTTTAACTACATATACATTTAGATAACATAATAGGCACCAGAAACATTTTAGAAGTAGATGAGTTAATTAAATCCTCTTTTTAATAGTGCATTGTGCCAAAGTTTTAAAATTCACATAAAGACTCATTGGTCAGATTTTTCATTTATGGTATCTGGGTTTCAGGTCATAATTAGAAAAATCCTTTTTTTTTAACCCCCAAGATAATATTTTCTAGTTTGTTTTTAATTCCATAGGCATTTAAACAAATTTCCCCTGTGATTACTATTACATGTACAGTCAAATATATTTTTGGAAATATTCTCATAGGTATCAAAATAATAAACAACTGTAAGAAATCAGGTCAAAATTTGCATGGAAGAAAAAATTCATAGGGGTAAGAACATTTTATCTTTTTTTTTTTTATCCTTAAAAACTGGAATCCATTTTCCAAAGGAAGACAAAAATTGAAATTCTGGACCCTCTCAAGTTGAGACTTCCTCTCTCTATTCTGCAGGAAACTGGATTGAATTCTGAGCAGAACAGGAAGGAAGGAAAGTCCACAAGGTGTTGTAATGATTAGCCAATCTCTGCAAGGATTTTCCACAAAAGTTTCTCTCTTTCTCTCACCTGATTTGTTTAAAACACCTCATGTCATACATTTGAATTTTTCCCCCAGCTGATACTGACTCCAAGGGCCTAGCATGAGGACACTCAAATGGCTTCTGGAAGAAAGAACCTTCATCCTATGATAAAGTAACTTTGTAAATTAATTGAACTCAATTAAAAAAAAAAGAGTTTTAAGCAAATCAGATATGAGGCTTTTCAGACACAGAATAGAAAACTATGCTTACCAGAAAATACATCCAATAACCCAAAAACTATGAGTCTCTATGACATTTGAAAAACAGTCCAACAGAATTCTAGAAATTATAAGAATGAGATAATTGAAATTAAAGTTGTAATGATGATCTGTTTAATAGTATATTAGCTGTTATGGATGATAGATTAATAGAAACCCATTAGAATGCATCACAGAAAAAATAAATATGGAAAACACAAAAGAGAGATTAATAGATGAGAAGTGTACAGTGAGATATTCTAACACTTAATCTAATCACAATTCAAGAGAGAAGGAGGTGGGGTGTGACGGGGCATGCCTGTAATCCTAGCAGCTCAGGAGGCTGAGGCAGGAGGATTATATATTTAAACCCAGGCTCAGGATGTATAACCAATGTGATCCTGCAATCTGTACACGTGGGAAAATGAGAGTTCATACCCTATTTGAATCAAATGTATGATATGACAAGATCATTGTATTGTCTCGAACAAGTAATAAAAAATAAATAAATAAACCCAGGCTCAGCAACTTAGTGGGGCCCTAAGCAACTTAGCAAGACCATGTCTCTAAATAATAAATATAAAAAAAGGCTGGAGATGTGGCTCAGTGGTTAAGCCTCACTGCGTTCAATTTCCAGTACCAAAAAAAAAAAAAAAAAGAAGAAGAATGTGAGAGTTAGTATCTCTTCAGTGATAATAACTCAAGAATATTTGTATTATACAAAGCCAAAAATCCCAATTTCCAAAACAAGAAATATAAAAATGCAGTCTATAGCAAAATACTTAAAAGTCATGCTATAAAATATGAAATACAAAGAGACATTGAAAATAGCCAGAGAAGATTAATTAACTTCAGAGAAGCAAATTAGACAACAGACTTCTCAACCACTACAATTTAAAAGTAAATGCAGAGTTAGTAAATGCAGAGTAGCTCATTGCTATAGTGCTTGTTTAGCATGTATAACAGCCTAGGTTCTATCTCCAGCACTGCAAAATAAATAATAAGTAAGTAAATAAATAAATAAATAAACAAACAAACAAATAAATAAATACCAACCTTCAAAATCCCACAATAAACAAAATCATCTTTTAGCAATGAAGACTACATAAAAATTAGTCCACCAATATCCCAGGTATAAGACATTCTCAAGTTTGTACTCCAGGCAGAAGAAACATAAATCCAGATTAAAGTGTGACATGTAAAAAGTAGAAAGATAAACAAGTGTCACATGCCTAAATAAAATATAAAATACAAAATATAACCCATTGAAAGAATAATAATATACAACTACTATAAGAGACAATGACCAAAAATATGCATTTTACCAAAAGGAAATGAAGTTGTGCCCCAATCACATACTATATCAACAAAATAATTACTAATGTATTACCAATATAAACATAAAGGGCAGAACCATTAGAATTTAAGAAATAATTTGGGAGAATAGGTGTTTCATCTCATGATGGCAAAGGATTTCTTAAAATATAATAGGAAGCTTGATAAATTAATAATTTCTATTCATGAAAGTTGACATATATTGAAAATTTGCAAAGTATATAATATTTACAGACTATATACAATAATTATATTTTTGTATTCAGAATATAAAGAACTATAACATTAATTCATTTATTAAAAGGCAAAAAAATCAACTTAATATAAAATGTTTATACACGCATTTAAAAAACAAAAAAAAATTTGCAGGGAATTTATTTCCTTGGTAATTATAGAAATTAAAAGCCACAGTGATGTATCATTATAAACACCTTTTCTTAGGAAAGAGCAAAACAAACTTGATAGTCCCAGGTACTGGCAAATTGGATATATCATTGTACAACAGAAATTCTCCTACTATTTGTTTGGTAGGAATGTGAATAAGTAAATGTCTTTGGATAGCAGTTTGTTAATATGTAGAATTTTTTCTCTTTCTATACACTCCAGAAAAACCCTTGTCAATGTGGAGATATGAGCAAGAATATTCATGGCAATATTATTCATGATAACCCCAACCTAAAGAAACCCAAATGCTCACAAACGGAATAGACATGTACATAATTTGTGATACATGTACAGGAAGAAATATTATATAGCACATGTTAAGTCTAAGAGCTATGCATACAACAGAAGGGAACTGTAAAAAAATATTGTGTAAAAGAAATAATCCATAAACAAATGTATTGTATGATAATAAGTTCACATAGTTAAAAACCAGAAAAAGTGACACTATATCTTTTATGATATCCCCCCTCCACATTGTTTTAGTCCATTTTGAATCATAAACAAAACAAGAAAATATCAAAGACTGGGTGGATTATAAAGAAAAAAAATATTTTTCACTGTTTTGGATGCTGAGGAGTCTAGGATCAAAGCACAGGTATATTCACTATTGAATGAGAGCCCATTTTCTTGTTCATATATTATGGTTTGGATATGAGATATCTCCCAAAAGCTCCTGTGTTGATGCACACTGTGAAATGATTAGATTTTGTGTGTTATGACCTGATCAGTGGATTATCCTATTTGAGGGATTCATAATTTGATTGTATTACTGTGTGGTAACTGTGTTGGCTGGAGGGAGTAAATCACTGGGGACGTGTTTTGAGGATTTTCTGTTTTGTCACTGCCTCCTTATTCTGGTTCCCTGCTTCCTGGTTGCCATGAGCCAAGGAGATTTCATTTCTAGGTGCTACTGCCATGATACTTAGCCTCAAGTTGGGCCTAGAGCAAGGGAGGCCCAACCATGGAATGAACCTGTGAAACAATGAGCCAAAATAACCTTTTTCTGCTCTAAGTTGTTCTTGTTGGGTATTTTGATCAGAGTGAATAACAACTGATCAATACATCATATGGTACATTTTGTGGTGTACTCACATGGTAGAAAGGGATAGCTAGCTCTTTCGGGTTTCTTTTATAAGAACACTAACCACAATTATGAGGAGTGTGCTTCAATGACCTGAATACTTCTCAAAAGTATTCACTTTTCCCTCCTCCTAATAGCATTTTAACCTTGGGATTTAGGATTTCAATATATGAAATTTAATGGAACATATAAACATTGACAGCATAGCATACACTACATATAAGCATACATGTATATGTGCTGTCAAGGTAAATAGCAAAGTTAAGATATAGTAATTATCAATATCAGAAGCCTGGATAAGTTTGAGTGATACAGGGGGCTGGGATCATTGTAGGTGAAAGCTGAATTGGCTCTGTGCAACATTCAAGAAATTATTAAAGTTTTAGGTATTTTTGTAACAGGCTGATAATTATAGATAACATAAAATTTTTCATTGTGTATTTGCAACATGAAAATCAACAAGAATTTTCATGTCAGAAACTTTGGGTCACATTTTTTTTTTTCTGGAGAACTATTTGATAAGTATTTATGGACAAACTGTTGGGTGATGGGCACTAAGGCTTTTGGTGTAGTTGTTATCTGTTTCTATAATGGATGGTGGATAAACAGGTTCTCATTCTTTATTTTATTTTCAGTGCTGGGGATTGAAGCCAGTGCTTTGCATATGCTAGGTAAGTCCTTGGCCACTGTGTTTCATCCTCAGCCTTAGACTTAAAATTCTCATACATTTTAAATTTTCTTCTAGTATAGAGTACAACAAAACAATGGAAACTCTATGTTACTTCTATGTATAGAGTATAACAAAACAATGGAAACCCTATTAATAATTTCATGTCAGATTTTATGCAAAAATCTGACATATCAAGGATGTATGTTAGTAAAAAGAGCAAAATATGAGATCTAGCATCATGGTTTTCAAAATTGGTCCATGGTCAACCCTGAATTCAGATGCAATATTATCTAATTCAAAGTCTTTGTCCATTTTTTTTTGGAAGCACCCTAAAGCATATTAGGTGGTTTTATGGTTTCCTATTTGTCTCTGTAGTGTCCTGCTGAAAATCTGAAAAAGTTGATGGTATGAATTCACTTTTGCAGTACCATACAAAGATTCTTTTAGCCATCAAGAGGAAGAAATGATTCTAAGAACGTTTCAAAACACCTAATTCCCAGACAATTTATCCCTCTCAATTTAAAATAAGTAATCTAACAGTATTAAAACTAGCAAGAGATTGGAAAGGTGTATACAAATGGACACATTCTCATGATGCTATTATAGGATCATAATTTCTTAATGTCTTTTGTAAGATTGCCAGAAAGAGTTCTCAGAATCAGAAATGTCTTAGATTGCTATAACTTTTAGGTTTAATGTAATAAGTTGAAAATAGGTACAAAATAAACATAAATCACTTTATTTTTGCTGATAATTTACTTTTTCTTTATTGACCAATGACACATTATTTCTTTGATTTTTATCTCTGAATAGACATGTGCTCACCAAAAAGTACATTTTTTTGCTATTGTAGAAGTATATCTTAGTACAATAATGAACTTAAGACTGCTAATTAAAAGCTTGGTATTTAACACTGCTGGCTTTGACACAAGGTGATTTACAACTTTGTAATTCCCCTTGATGGAACATAATCTTTCTTAGCTTTCTTCTAGGGGGAGATCATGCTATATTAAACAGAGTTCTGATAATGTCACGCTCTTATCATATTACAGAAAGCACTAATCCTTAGGCCATTCGCCTACCTCTCTATTCCTGACGTGATCCACGTTGGTCTTGAACTACTCTCTTGAGAGTTTGCCTTTTTTGAGGATATTGAGATTAGTCTAATTATTGCACAAAGTGATCTTGGTTTTATGCAAAAAAGTCTTGGTTCCAGATGTTAAATTTAAGTTTTATTATTTTTCACTAAAAATGCCAGCAATATGCTTATAAATGTTCTTCATGCTCATTAATTCTCTTTCTTCCAGGGTATTCTGCTGAATTAGTATGAAAGTAGTCACTTTTGATACTTTTAGAAATTGGTGTGGAGAAGTTAGGACAATAAGAAAATAAAAGAGTGAAGAGAACAGAATAAGAAAAATATGGGGCTGGGTTTGTGGCTCAGTGGTAGAGTGTGCGGGGCACTGAGTTCAATCCTCAGCACCACATAAAAAATAAAATAAAGGTATTGTGTCCAACAAAATATTAAAAAAGAATAAGAAAAATATGTACTAGATTTTTCGCACTGGTGTTTTATCTTCTCAATTGTCACAGATGCTTCAAACTTAAGTATATTTGATATGTAGTATTTCTTATCATCATGAGAAAAAAGTTGTAAGTGAAGGGTACTTAGCTTTTTTCTTCGGAAGAGAATGGAATATTTGTAATAAAGTACATCTTTGAGGGAAATTAAATATATGGAAAGGATTTGGATGGAAGAAAGATACCTAAAATTGGTTGTGTCTCAGTGGTAGAGTGCTTGCCCTGCAAGTATGGGGCACTGGGTTCAATCCTCAGAACCACATAAAAAAATAAATAAAATAAAGTTATCATGTCCATCTACAATGAAACACATACACACAGAGATATATATAAAAGATTAAGAAAAAGTTTGAATAAATGTATCCATTACTACATATGTGACTTATACAATTATTTCTTTAGAAAATATTTTTAGGAGAGGCTGATCTATGGTTGTTGGACTAATGGCTTTGAGTGAATAGAAAATAGAGTTTTGAACAACTAATGTGTAAATATTTATATATTTCTATTTTAATAACTATCATGGATAATTGTTTAGGACATTTGGTAAGCAGATCAGAATAATTGACAGTTTTATAACATTTTATACAATGTTATACTAATAAACTGTCCTGTATTGATGAGACTTGCATTATTTCCCTGACTTTATGTTTCAGGAAGTCATCACAAAGTTCCTGTTGCTTCCCTGTTAGATAAGATGATAGTGAGTAGTGGTTAGTCATTTCTGTCTATTGTATGAAATACTTTATTTAAAATGGGTTATTGGATTTTCATTACATTGAGTACTGGAAATTTTCTCTCTTTGCTCTTAGAATTTGATTTGCTTCTTTTAGACCTTTGTAAATAGTAGACTTGATCTTAAGCCATCATTTCTGTTTTCCATTCTCTGAAGATTACTTTCTAGGATTAAAAGACAGACAACAAGACTCAAGGAACACAGAATGTGTATGCTGGGAATTGAACCACCATTGGGTTAAAATTGTATTCCATATATAATAAATTAAATACTAATAAGACACTTTCCTTAAAACTTAATAGGGAAAAGTTATTGCAGGATTTTCAAAAAGGATCACATTTAGCAAGTTTGTGTTTAAGGGGTTGCTCCTGAGAAATGCCTTCTATCACAATGGATTAGGGAGAAAGACTAATTATCAAGTGATAAATCAATATTGCTGTTCCCAGTATATGTTTATACTTATTTGTATTTTGGAAAAGTTATGATTTAGTATGAATTTTCTGTTTAATCACACTATTAATAATTGAATTAAACATTCATTGAGAATCTACATACAGGAATTCCACAGGGCTTATGAGAAATTCAGAGATCAACTATGAATATGCCTGGGATCCACTCTCATGAAAGTTCAAATTAAGTACTGGGTAAATGTATAAGTAAATTACTTTAATCCTAGGAAAAATGTGATAAATTTTGTAAAAATTTTATAAATTATCAATTCCTCAAGTATTTGTTAAACTTCTATTTATCATACATAAGTTTGGATATTATAGCATAAAGAGTATGACAATGAATTTACTATCTAAATCTAAAAGGAAAAATTATAGAAAAATCAAGTGGGAAGTCAAGGAGGAGTTAGCATTTAAAATCAGTTGAATATAAAAAGGTAAAATAGTATTAATCAAAAAAGAGATACAACTGCTTCAGTCAATGACAACAACAACAACAACAACAACAACAACACAGTGTTAAATATGCTTGGACATATTAAACCATGATTTAAAATAGTGTTAGTTTATCTAATGTATTCTGATGTGACCAATATTTACCGAGAAATTTTTATGTGCTAATAGAGCTTCTGTCATCAAAACAAAAATGAAGAAGATATCTTCTCTGCTTTCAATGAGATTTCACTTCAATAGATTAGATGAGAAAATGGTGAGAGTTAGAGAAATTTTGTTTTGGCTTTTATCCAAAACATAATCCATAGCTCATCCTTTCTGATATTTAGTGAGGGGATTGATGATAGTCCCTCTCTGCAGCTCTACACGTGATGGCTTGTTATGCTGATTGTGCTCTAGGAAGACTGGGGCTTCCCAAAACCAGGACTTGTGAGGTCACCCTCACTTATTGGCATACAGCGTATGGGAATGCACTGTGACGTAAGATAACTAATTAAGTAAATATGTAGGTTACATCACATATTTTATTCAAGTAACCCTTATATCATGTTCAAGGAGCTTGAAAGATGTTTTTAATAAAACCTCATATTGAAGATATTATGAACCATACAGGCACAAGCAAAAATTCAGAAGATAGCAGCAGTGTGATACTTTGCCTACTCAGCCATATTATGAAGTTAATTAAGAGCCAACTGGAATGATAAGAAGTCAGTAAAAAAGAATGAAATATTTAAGATGACTTGAAATTAAATTTACCCACTAAGGTTACTGATTAATCTTGGCCTCAGTATCAATCTGCTTGGAAATTCACTAGTGTTATTATAAATTCATCAGAGCTAATAAATCATAAAATATTACATAGTTTATATTGATTTTATATTTAAACACTGTTACATATATTAAAATGTACTTAATATATGAGTAGAGCAACACTTTAATGTACAAAATTAATAACTAAATATTTCTCATGATCAAATGCATTTTATTATAGTCTTTGATTTAAGAAAGTTTTGAAAACATTTCTCTAAATGAAGGTGTTGCAGACTCATGATAGGTTGTGGAAACAGAAAAGAAAGGTGAAATAAGATGAAGTGAAGCTGTAAAAGTAGAAATGGCCTTATTTATTAAATTATTGGACTTGGAGATCAGAGGCTGGGAAGAAACAAAGATGAGACAAAAACTTTGAAAAATGGGAGGATTTTAAAAAAGAACAGTAGGTAACATTTTAGGATTTATGGCAGTGTGTGTCTTAAATGTTTTTTGTAGAACACTGTGTTCCACAAGATTAAGAATGCACTTTTCAAAAAAGTCATTGTGTGATTAAACACATGATAGAAAATATGGCTAAAATAACAATCATAATCCTTTTGATTTCCAGACTTTTCCTTAACCTCATTGAAAAGACCTAAAGGTGAGAAACAGTATGCAGAATTTTACTTGACTATCAATCAAGGGGAAGGGTCTCTCTCTCTCTCTCTCTCTCTTTGTCATACTACTATCTTTAGGTAGATAGATAAAGTTGTAGTCCAAAATAGTAGTAGAACTTTACTTGACTATGGACCAAAGAATAGAACGTGTGTATGTATTCAGAGAGAGGGAAAGAAATCCTATCCTTTGGTCTGTGATCAGATAAATCAACACACTAATTTTTACCATTAGGTCTTTAAGTCTATTTTTAAATTTAGAAGTCTTATATGATCAAAGCAAACCCCCCCTTATTTTAGCATATTCTCTCTCTCTCTCTCTCTCTCTCTCTCTCTCTCTCTATATATATATATATATATATATATATATATAAAATGTATGTGTGTGCATACATATATACATACATACACAAATATACACAGTATGTATGTATATACACACAGATATATATTAATCATTAGTGATATGTGTTTATAATTTTAATATATCTCTTAATGTCATATACAAATGAGCTTTGTGAACAGTGCTCAGATGCATTCAGTTAGACATATTTGGCAGCCAACTGCAAAATATGTTCAAGGATATTAGAAGTCTACAGAGAGAATGGAGTGAATTATTAAGAAGTATAAAGATTTAAAATGTGAAAACAAAACTATAAGCAAACTTATGCATGGGTCAAGGGGAAGAGTCAGAAATGCTGAGGAACTGGAAACAAAACAGTTCACTGGAATCACATAAGGAGAGAAACAGGCTAGTTGTCTCTTTCATGTGCCATGGCAGATAAAAGAGGAACATATTGAGCTGCTGCTCTTGAATTTGGTAATGAAAATGCTAATAATGACCTACAGGCAGGCACCTTTGGGCCAATGATGAAAACAGAGACCAGGCAGCACATGGGAGAGGAGACAATGTGTGGTTACAAAGAAAAAGCAGCAAATGCTAAGTATTCTTAAGTGAAATTGTGCATCGAAGGATGAGAGCAGGGGGTGACGGTTATGAGCAGGGCTGTAAATGTAGGAGAAAGAACCCGGGAGTGGGGGAGTAGATAAAAGGAGAGAGATGCAGATCTAGGGGCAAGTAGTGCTCAGGAAGGAAGCGGGCCACTATTCTTCTGAAAAGAAAAGGAGGTAGAAAAGGGAGGCTGAAGTGCTTTAGGATTATCTTATTTCAGAATTTTGTGAACTCTTACAAAGAAACTCATAAACATTTAATTTCACAGGCAAAATAGCATCTACTGCTGAAATTCTTATGCTAATATTGACTATGTGGCATAGCATTTTTCTTTTCACCAATTATTAATTTGAATAATTGAATTACACATTTAATTTTTGAGTGATGAGAGACACACAAAATGATCAAACATATTTTTATCTATATTTAATCTATAATCCACAATTTCAAAGCCCAATTAAAATATTTTACATCATTAAGAAATACAGAAACACAATTAGGGGTTAAAATATCTGGCCTGTATATATCCATCATTCTGCCATTCAGTTTGCAAGTGGAAGTTAATTCAGCTGTTGTTGATACTTTATATTTGTTATCAATATTTTAGTACATTTTAAATAGAAAAACATTAACACACAGGGTCTAGATTTCAAACCTCTTATAAAAGTCACCAATATATTTATTTTAAATTAGGTTATTTAGAATACAAAAAAATGACAACCTTATTTCTTGGGGGTTTGACTGAGTTTTACTCAGACTTAATTTTCTGCAGATATGTTTACATAATTGTCTAAGAATTGATGTTTTAAGTATTTTGATGGAATGATGGACTATTGTTGATAATAAAGAGACCTTATATAGTGTCTATGAAACAACCACTAATTAGCTTCATTACAGCCTGCAGATAATTCTTATGAATAACTTATGTAAATGATGCTACTCTAGTAGGTTTTCTGAATTTCCTGACAATGAGATTTTGAGAGTAATAAGTGTGGCAAATTTCTGACAGCAAATACATTTCTTTGTTGCATTTAAAAAAGAAATAATCCAAATACTAGATTTTATTTAGTGGCAGAGGTTTTTCCTTTTCCAAAAGCTTTAAAGTATAAGCTAAGCAAAGCAGAATAAAAAGAGCTTCAAGTTTGATTTGCATCTTAAGAACAAAGAAATAAATGAAAATGTGACTATTGTCTTTATCTTCACTGTTATTGTGTGCAGTATCCTTCGATAATCTTTTCTTGTAATGAGACTTAATAGCTGCCTTTGAGATATTAATGGAAATTGTCACAGACAAGGGAGATATTACTGCATCTAATGAACTAAAGTAAGACTAAAAGGAAAAGAGAAGGAACAATAAGTAAAATCTGCACAAATAAAAAGAATTTAACTAGTTTCTAAAATTTAACCCTATATTCATGACAGAAATACATTACTAGTCTGCATTTTCAAGTATCATTTGTCAAATAGAAGAGAAAGCATCTTCTTTTATTATTTTGCATTTAAGTAATATATATAAACCTCTTGACTTCAATTTTACACTGTCCTTAAAACAAGAAATCTTATATGGCTCAAAGGGTAAGTTAGATTATTAAGTTTGTTATAGTCAACAAAAAGACAGATTCCAAGGAAGGTGGGGGGGAAACTCAAGCATTCAAGTTAAATAATGTAAATAGAAAAGAATACAAGGAACAACGTGAAAATTACAATAGAATTCATTTGTATATTGAATAGTCGTTTGGAAAATTTCAAGTTTAAATCAGTTTTTTTTTAATAGTTATTATGCCATTCACTTTGCCCTTTACAGACTTCACCTCTGGATGAAACTAATCCTCCGAAGAGTTGCTTCTTAGGTAATGTGATTTCCCAAATGCAAACTCTTCCCCTTGTTTCTTGAAAGCTGAGTGGTGAGTGGCTGTCATTTATGCAGTGGTGTGTTGCCATCTAATTAAATGAAGGATGTACAGATTGAGCTGTCAGGCAGAGAATTAAGAGGTTAGTGTATAAGTTATGATGATCACCAGACTTCTTCTTCTTCTTCTTCTTCTTCTTCTTCTTCTCCTTCTCCTTCTCCTTCTCCTTCTCCTTCTCCTTCTCCTTCTTCTCCTTCTCCCTCTCCCTCTTCCTCTTCCTCTTCCTCTTCTTCTTCTTCTTCTTTTTTCTGTAGGGCATTCCTTGAGGAACAAATTGTAAATAACCCCATCCAAACTTCCTGAGAACAAGTTGCATGCCACATTTCTGCTATGATAGCATTTGATGCCTAATTGAGTCTGGGATTGTTAAAAGTGTTTCCTTTTCATAGTCCTGAATATGCAGAGCTGATGAACAGATTCCATTTTAGATTTGAAGCATCAGCTTCCCAGCAAAATTCTTTTATGATTTGGTTTACTAACAAAATAAAAATAAAAACAAACTCTTCTTAGCTTAGCACATGCAGATGTAAGACATTCATTAAAATGTATATGTAAATTGTGCATAGGACATAAACAGTTATTCTTATGGCAGCTAACTGATGAATTGATTGATCCTTAAAAACACATTCCATTTTAATCATATATTTTGGTTCAGGATTGGGGGGAAAAAAAGAAAAAAAGAAAGAATCTTTGTCCATTACTGTTTTTCTCTGACTTTCAGACATGTAGAAAATTCCCGAAATTTTTAGACAGTGAATGCTTATCCCATGCTTAAGAACAAATATTTATTTTTTTGCCTTCAACTAGGGATATTACAAATAGAGATTATTGGCCCTTCATGTCAGAGCTGTCAGTGTTGAAGTGGTATGAGCTATTAACATTCTATTGTAAGTCGTCAGAAGCTTCCTTTGGTTTTCTACCCAAAGCCCACTAAACCCACAAGTTTGTGCTGTTTTCACTAGGTTAATCCAGTCCTATGCTTTTTGATTGGTTGATGCCATTCAATATAGCAAATTTACTGATGATGCTATGCAACTGCTCAATCTCTTCTGCTTAAAAGAGAAATAAAAGTTCAGCCTTGAATCAGCCTGCAGTCTAATGATGTTGCCATTTGGCTTCTACAGAAATATTTAATTCCAGGAAAAATAAAATGAAACACATAGAATAATTATGAACTACTTTTATCAATCAAATTAGATTAAATATTATGTTAGCTGAGTATCACAATGCTAATGAAAACAGAAGATCATTTATGTAACCAGTAGAACAGTTATACAGAACACCCAACAGGATGGGCAAAGATCTGTCTCTGTGACTCCTTTAGATTGTAAGGTCAGCATGGGCTTTATAATAGCCTTAATGGCAATTGTTTAATGAAGGAATAAAATAAAGATATGCATTTTTTAACAAGACTATTATCTGTATACTCCTCATCTCCTTGTTCAGTTAATTTATAAAGTACTACATATTTCCCCTCAATTTTCTAAATCTTACAACTATGTATAAGGCTAGAAAAAATAGAAAAAGTTTTCATATATTGAATATATACCTGTGACATGACCTCACTCTTATATGAAAATATATGTTGATGCCTTTTCTAATCAATGAATCAATGAATCTATGAAATAATTATTTTTCCATGCCTATTTTTGGCAGGAATTGTGGTAGACATTTAAGATAAGACAGTGAGAAAATTGGGGAAAAATTCCTACACTGTAGGAAATGCATTATAGAGAGAGAACATAGGAAACAAATAAATTAACTATAGTAATTCTGATGAGGATGAGTGCTATGAAAAGCAAAGCAAAGCAAAGCAAAACATAACAAAAACCAAACAAACAAACTAGGAGAAAAGGATTGGATGTGTCCAACAGGGGAGAATAGTGGTAGTGATGGGATCCTGAGGCCAACAGACCTAAAGAATTGATGCTGAGAATTTCTATGTAGGATTCACCCATATTTTGTCATACCTTATTCTGAGGAATATTAATTATTTGGTATGAGTCATGCTATTCAATAAGTCAAATTTGGTGTTTTTCTTCACTTTTCTTTCATACTTTTTTTATTTGATAAATATATAAGGATGATCTAAAGCTGGCACATTCTGACACTGTTAATATAGTGATGTGAATTAGCAAGTGAAATTCTACTGTCTCCTTCAGGGATGACTTTTGAAAACAGGTAAACAATTACCTGGGTTTGTATTAAATTTATTTCCCTCTTGAGTCACAATGATCCCTTAACCTATCTTAATTCTGTGAGTCTAGGATGCATTCCAGCTTCCAGAGAAATTTGGGTTGGGGAAGGGAAGAGAGAGTGAAAGAGAGATCCAAAGACAGAGACAAAGAGATGGCATTTTGATTATTATGACTATATTCTTTGAAATACTTAAATTCTAATAAAAATGCAGCTCTTCATAGACAAAACTTTCTGCTTGGTATTTCCTTCACTGCAAGCAACTCTGACGAAATAGATTCCATTTAAAAATTAATTTTATTGTGACTAGAAAAAGCTGGTTTGGTGGACTTTGAGGAGCCAGACTAATTATGACCCAGTTAGAACAGGAAAGCTTTGCTATTATTAAATGGTGTCTGAGGTGAATGTCAGACAGCATAGATCAACCTCTGTCCTCCTCTTGGCTTCTATGGGAGCTGTATGAGTATTCAAAGTGTGAAGTTAGCCCCACAAATCTAACAGACAATAGAATAACTCAGATGGCCCTTTTAGAATCTAGTGATTACTTTTAAAAATTGATTAATCTCTTTTACAAATTCTGTATCCTTGTTTTAGAATGAGTAAGTGGCTTTCCTTTAGGAATGACAATCTAGCAATTTCCATACACATGTCTGTCAGACAATATTAATATTTTTAATAAGATGCACATTTGAAAATGTTTACAATCATAGCAAATAAAGCCTTAGCATACAATTTTTGATTTGTCTTTCTCAAATTTTAAATTTATAATTATTTATAGTACAAAAATACCTGGGCATTTAAATTTTACTTAGAAATATTTTTTATTGCTAATTAAATAAGTTTTTATAATAATCATCACAACTTCCCAAAACTTATAAATCTCTTAATTTCCTTCTATCTTCAATGGATTAAATCAGTATATAAAATCAAATCAATTTTTCTTCTCATCATAACCAGTTTTATAAAATAGGTTATATGATAACAAAAACAATGATCATAGTGTTAAGATTGGGGAACCTAATACTTAATTCAAGTGTTTGTTCTTTCCCACTGATAGCCAATTTCTAATCCTTATGAATCCATAAATAACCTCATATGAAGTAGGTAAATTTTCTACTATATGGTTGAAGAAAAAAACATTTTATTTGTAATAAAATAGTTTTTAAAAATATTTAATTGCCTCTCTAACTACTTGTTAAATCATCTTTAGCCTCAAATGAAAATAAAAGAAATCACACAATTAATAAGAATATCCTTGGACATTTAAACTATTGATTTAAATAAATATAACCACCATACATATTGAGAACATTTTATTAGATAGTTGAATAATAGTGTTTAAGTATCTCCTCTCCTTTGGTGTAAATAAATATATTTTAATTAAAAAGATAGTGTAGAGGGCTGGGGTTGTGGCTCAGTGGCAGAGCACTTGCCTAGCACATTTGAGGCACTGGATTTGATCCTCTGCACTACATAAAAATAAATAAACAACATAAAGATATTGTGTCCATGTATAACTAAAAAAATATATTTAAAAGGCAGTGTAGGGCTGGGATTGTGGCTTAGTGGTAGAGTGCTTGCCTAGCATGGGTGCAACCCAGGTTCGATTCTCAGCACCACATAAAAAAATAAATAAATAAATAAAGACATTGTGTTGTGTCCATCTACCAAAAAAAGAAAAAAGATTCTCTCTCTCTTTAAAAAAAAGAAAGGCAATGTAGATGCTTCAATAAGTAAGGAAACACAATTAATTTATTCTTGGATTCAACAAACATTAATGGGCTTTAACTTTGTGTTGTAGATATGGGCTAAAAACATGAATGAAGAATTTATTACCTAATGTGAAAGTTAAACAATGAAATTGTAATAAAAATATAATTGTGCGATGGTAGAAATAGGTGTAAGAACGTATGGAAACTTAAAAATGGGACAACTTTGCATTGTGGGTTGAAGAAAGTTGGATAAGAAAGGTAATAGCTAAACTGGACCCTGAAAGATCAATAAAGATTCACCAGGTAGAAAGCTAAGTGAAAGGGTGAGCATGGGAAATATGCCAGACAGGAGGGTTGTATTGGGGGGATAGTAAGGGTGGGAATCTAGATCCAGAAGAGTTAGAAAAATGAGTGTAGGGTAGTTTGATGTAATTGGAAATAGTTTCCTTCTTCAACTGTGATCAGACTTGAGCTGGATCAAAAGGGGCTTGTATTAATTAATTATTAATTCAATCTAGAAAGATTAAGAATTCAGGTAGGTACACCAGAAGTATGTTCTTCATTATGATTATCTTGTGTACCTCAGAATTATACCAAAGTATGCAACAGCTATTCCAGGGCCCCCTAGCCTCCAAGTAGAACAATAATATGTAGATACTATTGATAAGAGGAACTTTGCATTTTTGTTGGTTGCATTGAAAATTCAAAAGTAAAAACATATCACTTAGTGTCTTGTTTTCTTCTGTTACACTTGGTATAACAAGCTATGGAATCTTGAGTGAACACTATAGACAAGGGAAACGTTCAATGACTTTAGTAGGGGTAAGGTATCATCATATTTAAATTCATATCTCTAACTTTTGTGTTGTATTATGATAGGAGTGATGAGGATGATACTTCCTGCCCAGGATTGCAGGAATAGCGTCTGTCATCTTCACTTCTGTCAAAATCACCTGCAAATTGAGCAAGTGCTCCCTAAATTTTTGTTAAATAAATTTTTAAAATGTTGGTAGTTATTGATGAAAGAGAGAGAAGCCTCACCCAGGGCAGTGATGATAGGGAGTAGAGAATCAAAGATGAAAAAAATATATATATATGGGTATATATATGTATATATGATATATAAATATATATTATGTATGAATCAATATATATGAATATATATGAATCAATATATATGAATATATTTATGTATATAAAACATATGAATCTCTCTCTTTATATATACATATATATATATATATATATATATATATATATATATATGAATATATGAAAATTGTTTAGGAATTGATAGGAATAAAACCTTGTGGTTGATTCTGAAAGGAAGAAAGAACAGAATGTTTCAGGGCTTGAGAGAGGGAAAATTTGGGGTCATATTTTAAAGCTGCCCTACGAGAAACAAAAGTGCAATGTACATATTCTTGTTGTTTAAAAAATTATTTCTAGTCTTGGCTTTTACAGTCCAACATTAGGATTTCAAAGGAGCTACTACTGTTTTCTACCTTTTTCAATATGCATATTATGTCTCCAAAGCAATTGTAAGATTTGCACAGTAGAAATTGAGCCTAATGCCTCTGTGTCACCTTCACCTGGTACACAGAATGACATTTACTAAGTATCTCCCAATCAGTAAGTATTATTATTTCAAGTTAAGTAAGCATAACAAACAGTAGATTTTTTAAAAAAAAAATGTAAATTCTTTTTTTTTTTTTTTGTACCAGAGTTTGAACCAAGGGGCACTTAATTACTGAGTCACCTCCCCAGCACCACTCCCCCCTGCCACCCCCATTTTATTTGTATTTTCTTTAGAGACAGGATTGCGCTGAGTTGCTTAGGGCCTTGCTAAGTTGCTTTGAACTAGAGATTCTCCTGCCTTAGCCTCCTGAGGTATTGAGATTGCAGGCATTTGTCGTGGTTCCCAGCTAAAAAAACATGGAATGATACATTCTAAGATTCTCTCCAAAACATTATCCTTGACATTCATCACATGGGAACAAGATAGAGTTGAAACTTTTTAAAACATTCCTTTTGGTATTTTGGTACTTCATCCTCATTGATTAGTGCTGAACTGGGATCCACAAGAATGGTGATGAGTGCATTTTCCTTGCCCTACATTACTGATTCCAGATTTGTACACGGAGAATTCAATTTCTGGATCTAGAACGGTCCTTCCTGTTTTTTAATCTGGTTATATGTTTATTATTCTGTTTAGTGGTCTCCAGCTTTCCATAGTAACTTGATACTCTACATTCAGGGTTGTTTAAAAATATATTTTCAATATATTTTAAAGATCCTATTAATTTATTTAAGTACATGTGATTATTTGGGCATAATTGATAGTATAGAAACATTCATTTCTCCTTAAGAGGAATGATAAGTAAATATAATTCAGGAAAAATATGGTTTTACATTCATTATTAAATTGTGTGTGTTTCTTGGTATAAAGTTTAAACTTGAGTTTAGTTACCTTAATGCATTATGTAAAGGATTCACGCAAACTAATAAGAGGAATTTTAAAGGTGACAACATTAGTATATATCAATAGTTTATAAATATTAATTTGTCTGTAAATGATTATTTTAATAGTAATAAATACTTTTTTATTACTTTTGCTAATAGAAACAAAGTATATTGAGGAAAGCTTAAAGAAGGAAAAGAGCCACATAACTACTTCATGGTAAATTTGGTTATTAAAACATTTAAAATTTATTGCTTTAATTAACTGAATGTAGTCTTGTTTTTGTTACTATTAGCCAGCTGAGATTCTGATGGAAACAAACTCACATTGAATGAGAATGTCCCAATATCAAAAAATCAGTAGTAAACCCTAGTCTCATAACAGTAAGCAATTTAATGTGTTCAGCTTAGGTGAGTTTTTTAGATCTATACTATTTTTGTATGTTTTAAAAAATGGAAAAAAGCCTGTATGCATTTAAGCCTTACTATTTAGAGGTTGCTGATGAATATGTAATTAATTAATATAAAATCTATTTCTTATTTTCAAAACAAGTTAAAATTCTGTTGTGTAGATGGGAAAGATATAAATTCTAAATAATTATGAATGAATGACTCAGCAAATAAAAAGGATTTGATGTGACCAATATATGCTTTCAACATACACACAAAAATCATGTTTTTAAAATATAAATGTTGAAGACCTTAAAAACCTATTTTCAGCCACAGTGGCATACACCTACAATTTCAGAGTGTAAGAGGCAGGAGGAGCACAAATTCAAGGCCAGCCTCAGCAATTTAGAGAGGCCCTAAGCAACTTAGTAACACACTGTCTCAAAATTTTAAAAAAAAATTAAATGGGCTAGGGATGTAGCTCAGTGGTAAAGCATCCCTGGGTTCAATCCGTAGTACCAACAGAACAAAACAAAATAAAAACAACAAAAATAAATCAACAAGGAAACCTATCTTCAAATGTATAGATTTATACAGCTATTTGAAAATCTCACATTAGTAATAGCTTTCTTAAGAACTATGATATGTTCTAGAAAGTTTTCTTCATTATTTGAAATACATATTGAAGAATACTTTTCAAATATTGTAAGTAAGAAAAGAACTATAACAATGTGAAAAAGGATAATTCTTAATGAGAATCTCAAAATCAGATTCATTCTTTATGAAGGAAGAAGGTAGACAAGAAGATTAAGTATGAGAAGGATCATTTTTGCCTTGGAAGTTGTGATTATAGACTCAAATATTTCTAATTGTATAACTTGGCTATGTGTTGAGTAGAACATCACTCAGATGTCCTTGTCCTGGGCATTGTATTTTTTTTTAAATATGAGTTTCCTTTAAAAGCTTTCAGGAATGAGCCTTTGTATAGTAAATCAAGTCTACCTGAGTGTACATTAAAACTCCTTAATCCGTGAAAACGATACTCTTGTTTGTTTTGTGATATTTGATTCCTTGTTAAATACTTTAAAATGGAGACTTTGGTTTGGCCATGTGGGGTAAGGGTACTTAATATCTAAGAAGATTCACTTGTCATCAATATATTTAAAGGGTCTTAAAATAGTTCTTTGGGATGGAGACATTTTGAAGAGTATTCTATTCATTACCTATCTCTAAAAAAGTAAAAGTTGGCAATTACAAAGTATCACAGGGAAAATATTTCTTCTCTTTCTGTCTAGTTCAAGTATGGGAATGCACTGAAATAGAATGAGGAGAGAATGAGGGAAAAAAAATAGAGGTGTATTGTCAACTAGATTTTAGGTAATTGCAATTGACCATCTCATTAGATTTTTCGGAATTCTTTCATTAGGCAAAATACATCCACTCAAAATTTTCTTCCATAAGTATGTTATAAAGAGAAAAGGGGTGTAAGCTGAAGATATATGTAGGATCAATAAAGGATTTTTTGTTTGTTTATTTGTTTGTACTGGGGATTGGTGCTTGCTAGGCAAGTGCTCTAACACTAAGCTACATCCCAAGCCCAATATTCTTTTAGTTAAGAATTATAAAAATAAATATATAAATAAATAAATTGAATAAAAATAACAGTGGCAGACTGGTTGAAAGATCTTCTAGAAGTGAAAAATCTGAAGACACAATTCTTATTGTCTTGAATAATATGAGAGAAAATAATCTAACAACCAAATAATTAAGAGCACAATCTAGTATTATGATGCAAATGCAACATGCTGCTGTGAAAATGTAAGTGAAAGGATGAGGAGGGGTTCTTTTTGCTAAGACATTTGTAGCTGGGAGGAACAATTTCTGGGATAGAAATATTCTAGGTGGAGAGACTAAACAGTGAAGAGTTTAAATCAGGCTTAAGTTTGGTTTTACATGAAGAAATGAAATGTCTTAGGGACTAGTGTAAAGTATTTGCATTTTATTAGTTTTATTAGTAAAAAAACACTGGAGGGTTTTGAAAAAATCATATTGATCACCTCATAGAGAATGGCATTAAGAAGTACACAGGTAGAGGCTGGGGTGGTAGCTCAGTGATAAGAGTGCTTGCCTACCATGTGTGAGACCCAAGTTCAATCCTTCCCTCCAAAATACAGGTAGACAAAAGAAAACTAGTTAGAAGTGGTTGTAATGGAGGTGACAAGGCTTTATTAAGATGGCTGTGGGAAAAGTGTATAAAGGTGAAATTGTATTTTACTAAAACAGAAGTTTTTAAATAAGCATTTTAGAATTCTTTTTATAATAAAGTTATAGTAAGAATAACTGGCATTTAATGACCAGTTGCTGTTTGCTGAGTTATTTTGAATCTGTGGTAAGGATTTAATAAACAGTAATTTATTTATTTTTATGCCATTTATCCTGTTTATTTATCCTGTTCTTTTTCTATGGGTGAGAAACTGAACTTCAGAGAGGTAATTTTACTTGCTCAAACGCATACAGTTAGCACATGCTGGAGTTCTGTCCTTAACCAGGCTGCTCACTCTGGAGCCTACATCTCAATCACTCTTGTAATTGTCTTCTCAAGCGACAGTTGTTTTAGCTTTTACCTGTGTCAGCACAACCATCCAGATTTCAGGCTCCACAACAATAGTATTCACTAGTTGTAGTCTGTCCTTAAAGCTTGTGAAGAATCAAAGTGAAGAGGGGGGTTTTCCCTTTCTTATTTGGAGCTAGAAGATCCCTAAAATAAATTTCATCAAAGGTCTCCACAAGTTCATTATTCCAAGTTTTTTCTTCCTGTTTGTCTAACTTAGCCCCAATGTTCTATTTTTAGCTAATCCCACATGATTTTTTGGTGTATAAGCCTGGTTTTCATGTGCCATTGGGAGTGGGAGGACAGGAAAGACTACTCCCTGTCATAAATATAAAAGCATTTTGAATTAACTTTTGTGCATGGCGAGAGAAAGGGATTCAGTTTCATTTTGTTGCATATGGATTTCCAGTTTTCCCAGCACCATTTGTTGAAGATGCTATCCTTCCTCCATTGCATGCTTTTAGCCCCTTTATCAAATATAAGATAGTTGTAGTTTTGTGGATTGGTTTCTGTGTCCTCTATTCTGTACCATTGGTCCACCCGCCTGTTTTGGTACCAGTACCATGCTGCTTTTGTTACTATTGCTCTGTAGTATAGTTTGAAGTCTGGTATCGCTATACCGCCTGATTCACACTTCCTGCTTAGCATTGTTTTTGCTATTCTGGGTCTTTTATTTTTCCATATGAATTTCATGATTGCTTTCTCTATTTCTACAAGAAATGCCATTGGGATTTTGATTGGTATTGCATTAAACCTATAGAGAACTTTTGGTAATATCGCCATTTTGATGATGTTAGTTCTGCCTATCCATGAACAGGGTATATTTGTCCATCTTCTAAGATCTTGTTCTATTTCTCTCTTTAGGGTTCTGTAGTTTTCATTGTATAAGTCTTTCACCTCTTTTATTAGGTTGATTCCCAAGTATTTTATTTTTTTTGAAGATATTGTGAATGGAGTGGTTGTCCTCATTTCCATTTCAGAGGATTTGTCGCTGATATACAGGAATGCCTTTGATTTATGCGTGTTGATTTTATATCCTGCCACTTTGCTGAATTCATTTATTAGCTCTAATAGTTTCTTTGTAGAGCCTTTTGGGTCTGCTAGGTATAGAATCAT